>NC_081347.1:16588213-16599122 GCF_029784015.1 Lycium ferocissimum
GTTCAAAAATAGCTATTTTTGTTATATGGAAATAATATATACATATACGCATGATGAAAAAACGATTAAGGAATTATTGAAAATAAAATAGTATATATATGTATGAGTGTATATAAAGTGGGATATTTACCTTGTGGCTTTCGTAAAATAGCTTGAGCCACTATACTCGGGCTCTAATATAATTTCCTCATTTAAATTTAATGAATCTAACATGTTCAATATGTTAGCATAAAATAGAAAATGATTACTCATAAAATACGTATCTTATCCTTTTGAAACTCCTATTTAAATCGCTCATTTTGTTAAAATGGATTTTTAAAAAAAGGAACGTTAATCAACTTTAAAGAAGAGAAAGAGGAAAGAAAAAATCAGTCTTATCTATTAGTTAGAAAATGTTTACAACCTGTGAAATACGCAAAGTTAAAGGGGCGTTTGTCACTTCTTTATCCTAAGCTATCCTTAAACCAAGATTTATATCTAAAGAAAAGTGGCTAATGACAAAGCTCGGCCATTCATGAGTTCATAAACAAACAAGAAATAAAATCCCGCAAATACGAACCCATAAAAATGTTAGTCAAAGGGTGCAAATAACGTGTAATAATACAAAAGATACAAAATTTTAAGAGAGGGAGAGGGACGGAGACTCTTGACACGAAAATAGGGGACAGCTAGACATGAATAAGATGCGCATTTCTTGGCATGCATCTTATGTGGCAGAATTGGAGTTGGGATACAACTCCCACATGCTCCCATGATGGACATGAAAAAAAAAAGATGAAAAGAATTAGAAGCCAACTTGAGAGATTGTAATGACAAAAACTAACTAATCAAGAAACCACGTATAATTACGACGCCTTAAACAATATCCGATAAACCTCATAAGGGAAACTTTCCACAGATATGCCATTAGTTTAATCAAATATCTCTCTCTCACACACACGCTTTGTAATAGCAAATTAACAACAAAACACTGCAAGAAGTGAGCGCATCCTAATATCACTTTTTGAAAGAAAGAACTAAGCTAAGTAGATCATATTAATGGCGATGCGAACAGATTTTAAGGCAAGCAACCAAGTTTAAGGACCAATGATAGAGCAAGGGAGGGATGAACAACATAAGGTATACTCACATGAGTATTCCTTTTCCCTTGAAACCATTATCTATTCAACTAACCCCAAACTATAACAAAATACAGAATTGCAAACTCTATATCAATATTTGACCAAAGAATAAGACTATGGGAACTAATATAAATAACATTGTCAATGGGATTAAAACAGAAGCTGCTTTACCTCAAAAAGGGAGTTCAACCTCGAAAATTATTTCAACAAACGAGCTATACTTAATCTGATCTTGAGCTACATAAATAAGTAAATAGTTACATATTGAGATTTTAAAGTCAATTACTCCCTAGAACTGGAACAGATTTCAAGTTCGAGTTTATTTTTCAAATCTTGTTATACTAAGTGTTAATGAAAAACAGGAGCTAACACATAGTAATAAACAGACAGACCATGTTATGATATATAGTTACTGCTTCAAGCAAAAGTCTCAAGTACATTTAGGGAAGAAAACATTTATTTTAATCACTAGAAAAGAAGAAACGACATCAAAAGAGAAAGCTTCCAAACTCATAAACGTAGGAAACAAGCCAACAACCTTATAATGTAATCAAGCAAAACCAAACAAAGACTAGAGCATAAGTTACTAGAGAAAGAAAAGCTATAAATAAAAGGGGATTGCAGACTCTTAAACAAACAAATGATTCTCCTATTCTTATAGTTCACAAAGGGTGAAGGTGAAACCCAGAAGTTTGAAAAAAAATGAACTCTACACAGCACTTGACAAAATTTAGAAGCAGTAAACATCAAAGAATGTAAAGGAATGAACCTATAATCTACCAATATTTCAGCCTTTGACATATGGTGAGCTAGTTAAACATACAGACAGGTCAGCAAAGTGGCGAAGGGCCTAACAATCTGTGAATATTCAAACTAGTTGAATTTTATGCTTTAGAGCTTATAGTTAAACTCTCAGAATGGGCATATACGTATTACAAGGCTAGGTTGTAAAGGGATAGGGAAAGGGTATTGAACTAAATTTTTGAACCAAAGATGAGATAAGAAAGAATGACATCATGAAATGTCCTTTTCCTATCACACATGTCCATAATAACATCTCTTTGGTCCTTAAACCATTTACTATTCAGTAAATCCCAAACAAACTATACAAAGATCAACACTTGACATCAACCAATACAAAGTAAGGCTACTAGATACTCCAGTACATAACAAAGTAATGAACATTAAAACCAAATGCAGCAACCAATCCCGGAGGGAAGTCAAACTAAAATGTTTCAACAATTAATTATATCAACCTAAATGTAGAGTGCAAATGGGAACCAACGACAATAATAACCACAAGGATCATGTTACTGTTACATCTTGTCAGTTGTCAAAAAAGTTTCTTGTAGAAGAGGTTTTTAAGTTTAAATTATGCTCCATTAAATCAACTTACACTAATCATAATAAGCAAGCGGAAAGCTAACACATCCCTAATTGTGGTAACACGTACGATCCATAATTACGTCAGAGTCGACGTGCAAACAAGCGTGTCCTAATTGTGGAGCCTCTTTTGCTAGAGGTAAGCCTACGTTACACACAAGTTGATGATGATGATCCCTTTTTTTTTTTACACATTACGTGATTTTTAGAACAAACATAACTTCATTCAACAAAAGGTAGCTCGAGAGCTTACAAGGATAGGCCTATGACGACTTGAAATGATAGAACACAAAAGGGATGGCCATAAAGGCATCACTGATGAATGGGTCGATGGAAATTTAAAACGAAAAATGCAAAAGGGTGGCCACGAGGGCGTACAAAGGATTGGGCCATACGGCACTCTTTTGGAATGTAAAGAAAATAAAAGTGGAAAGAAAGTAGTCTAGGGCCATGTCGGGCCGTCGTTGTCATCCCCATCATATCTTTGGATCATAATCGGGCCCTGGGTCGTACTCGGGTTAACTCCGGGTGTCCCGGCATCGGATCATACTTAGGTCCCTCATCTATACCCGTATGCGGTAGGCCTGTACGACCGCGCCTCCAGTTCCTCCTCGGAAGAGTCCGGCTGGGTATACTCGGTGATTTCTCCGGCTCCGCCTCCATTACAAGGTCACGTTCTTCCCGCTCTCGGGATCTTCTTCCGGATCCTCTTTATTAGTTCGTCGACTCGTCGGATCCTCCTCCTCTGCCGGCTGTATCAAATGGTTTGCGAACCCGGAACTACACCTTTTGCACATGTCATTGTTGACGTTCATGGCGTGCGTACCTCGGAACAATCGATCGATAGTTTGTGAGCCCGTCGAATCCGTCTTCGGTTGGTAGAAGTGCCGGGCCTCCCACATTATACCGGGCGTAATACTGCACAAGGTGTGCACCAACTCTCGTTACCCATACCAATTGTGATCATGTTCAGCCATTCTCTTTGTAGAATTCTTACTCGTGCCATGGGAACGACCCTATCATAGTTGTCTTCATGCAGTGCCATGTGGGACCAGACTGGGACATCCTGCGTAACTCCAAAGCGCCTCGGGACTGCGAGAGCGCATATGGTTGAATCCCGTCCAACCCGATTAACTCGATGAAGTACGATTTGCGGTTCTCACTAAAGGTCTCCCCGACGGCCGGGGGTATTTCGACTGAACGGATCTCCGTGAGGCCGAACCAAGAATGCGCGCCCCTCCTCCGCTCCCTGTGCAGGTTCGGGCCCGGTGTCTCATTCTTTCCGTATGGCTCTGAATTCTGCTACGAGTATCTATGCAGTAATCTATGATGGGGGGGGGGGGGGCGGTATAGGGGTGTTCCACGGCCCATGCTTTGCGCAAGAGATTACACCCCTCAAAAAAGTAATACTTTCTTGAACAGAGCGATAGAGCTCGGAGCATCTCCGCGGTAATCATGTGGACGATGTCAATTCATCCGGTCCCGAGAAGATATTCATAACAAGTGGCAAAAGGTTAATATTGATTCGGTAGGCTCTCTTTGGGAAGACCAAGACTCCCAACAAGGCTATGGCTAAACTCGTGGGCATTTTCTCCCACCTTCCGCGGTCACACGCAAACTCATCCCGATGTCGATCAAAGCTTTCTCGGCGCCCGAATTTCTGAAAAAGAAAGTCGAACTTCACTCGATCATTTTTCACGTTCCTCAAGACCGGGTAGACATTAAATCCCAAAATGCGGAATAATTTCTCTCCCGATATGAAGGATGGTAACACTGCCTTAGATCCTTCCCTCGAATGTTAAGTCGGTGAATCCACAAATTTCCTCTAAAGTAGGGGTTATCTCAAAATCTAAAAATTGAAGGTTAAAAGCGGGATCCAAAATTCTATCGGCAGCTTGGTGAGAGTTTTGTTATCTTGGATACCCATCAGATGACATTAACGACCGGATGTTTGCTCGATTTCCTCTCCGTGTGCCATGCTTTATGTTCCTGGCAAGTTTGCAGGTCGTGAGGAGATGAGACTATCATTTGGATATTTGGTAGGTTTTGGTTAATTTCCATCTGAAAAATAAGGGTAAAGGTTATGATAAGTATTGTTTGTTGAAAAAAAAATCATCTTGTGTCTTTTAAGGATCATTTCATCAATTCACATAAAGGGTTATGTCATTCAGGTTTCAAACCTTTGACAAAAGGGGTGGATTCCTAATTTGCAGCGACAATACCTTGGATTGTCACCTAAGGTGTATGCGGCAAGATGACTTATTTTTTCTAGAATAAGATTTTTCTAAGAGTTTCGGAGTGGGATGAATGTCTGCCCGTAGGCGTAGTAAACTATCGTCCGACTACGAAACTAGAGAATCAAGAAGAGGTGGAGGTGTGTCAGACAACACCTCGCGTGAACCACGGTGTGTGTAAGTGTACGGCCAAAGACTCGATAGAAAGTGCAATGACATTATAAGGAAAGCAGTAACAAATAGTGTTTTCTCAAACAAATAAGGAGCACAAGTTTGGCTTTGGCTTGCGTCCTTTCAAATACAGCAATGTAGCAACTGATAAATAATAGGCGATAAAATAAATAAACAAACATCCCTCGAGTATCTACTTCTTAAACTAAGTCTATTAAAGTCAAAACCTAAGGTATTATCTCCCCAGCCGAGTCGTCATTCTGTCATTCCCTATTTTTAACGGATTAAAACTAGTTCACAACTTATGACTATGTTTCCTCTCGTTTTGGTAAATTTTCAGAGTCGCCACCTAATTTTAGGAAATATTAGGAAACCATTTGTGAAAAAAGTAAACTCCATTTTTAGTCTTCGAAACCTGTGAGATTTTAGGTAAGGGTTTTAGTTACCCCGAGGGGAAGGTGTTAAGCATCCCTCAGAGCCTATCCGAAGACAGTCTTTAAACTTAGCTTAATTAACACTAGAGGGGGATTATTTAATTATTTCTTATTTTTATTATTACCTATTTTTAAAGAATTGCGGAAAAGAAACTACTCTACAAAACTATTTATATAAAAAGGGGTATTTTTAAAGTAATTATAACTATGTGAGTGAATGCATATTTTATAAAGGAAGTAGTTAATGGTAACGCATGCATGAGGAAAATATTCATTGACATTTATTTTATATAAGAATAGTATGTATAGAATAAAGAGGGGTATATTTTTTATACGAAAAATAATGTATATATGTGATATGTAAAAGAATTAAATAGTATATGTGATATATATGTACATGAAAATGGTACATGTGTATGATTATTATAGAGGCAGTAATTAGTATACATGAGATGTAAATATATATATATGTATATATTCATGATGTATTTTTGTATACAATAGCATAAAACGAGAGTATTAGAAATGCATATTTTTTAGAAAAAATAATGTATATGTACGATATTTATATCCTATGACAAATGGCATATAATCGTTCAAAAATAGCTATTTTTGTTATATGGAAATAATATATACATATACGCATGATGAAAAAACGATTAAGGAATTATTGAAAATAAAATAGTATATATATGTATGAGTGTATATAAAGTGGGATATTTACCTTGTGGCTTTCGTAAAATAGCTTGACCACTATCTCGAGCTCTAATATAATTTCCTCATTTAAATTTAATGAATCTAACATGTTCAATATGTTAGCATAAAATAGAAAATGATTACTCATAAAATACGTATCTTATCCTTTTGAAACTCCTATTTAAATCGCTCATTTTGTTAAAATGGATTTTTAAAAAAAGGAACGTTAATCAACTTTAAAGAAGAGAAAGAGGAAAGAAAAAATCAGTCTTATCTATTAGTTAGAAAATGTTTACAACACATGAAATACGCAAAGTTAAAGGGCGTTTGTCACTTCTTTATCCTAAGCTATCCTTAAACCAAGATTTATATCTAAAGAAAAGTGGCTAATGACAAAGCTAAGCCATTCATGAGTTCATAAACAAACAAGAAATAAAATCCCGCAAATACGAACCCATAAAAATGTTAGTCAAAGGGTGCAAATAACGTGTAATAATACAAAAGATACAAAATTTTAAGAGAGGGAGGGACGGAGACTCTTGACACGAAAATAGGGGCAGTAGACATGAATAAGATCTTGTTCTTTGCCGCATCTTATCTTCTTGCTGGTAGGGTGGAGTTGGGATACCCCACATGCTCCCATGATGGACATGAAAAAAAAAAAGATGAAAAGAATTAGAAGCCAACTTGAGAGATTGTAATGACAAAAACTAACTAATCAAGAAACCACATATAATTCTGGCCTTAAACAATATCCGATGAAACCTCGCCAGTGGAAACTTTCCACGATATGCCATTAGTTTAATCAAATATCTCTCTCACACACACGCTTTGTAATAGCAAATTAACAACAAAACAACGCCAAAGTGAGCGCATCCTAATATCACTTTTTTGAGAAAGAAAGAACTAAGCTAAGTAGATCATATTAATGGCGATGCGAACAGATTTTAAGGCAAGCAACCAAGTTTAAGGACCAATGATAGAGCAAGGGAGGGATGAACAACATAAGGTATACTCACATGAGTATTCCTTTTCCCTTGAAACCATTATCTATTCAACTAACCCCAAACTATAACAAAATACAGAATTGCAAACTCTATATCAATATTTGACCAAACAGAATAAGACTATGGGGAACTAATATAAATAACATTGTCAATGGGATTAAAACCGAAGACTGCTTTACCTCAAAAAGGGAGTTCAACCTCGAAAATTATTTCAACAAACGAGCTATACTTAATCTGATCTTGAGCTACATAAATAAGTAAATAGTTACATATTGAGATTTTAAAGTCAATTACTCCCTAGAACTGGAACGTTTCAGGTTCGAGTTTATTTTTCAAATCTTGTTATACTAAGTGTTAATGAAAACGAGGAGCTAACACATAGTAATAAAAGCATGTACCATGTTATGATATATAGTTTCTTCTAAGCAAAAGTCTCAAGTACATTTAGGGAAGAAAACATTTATTTTAATCACTAGAAAAAAGAAACGACATCAAAAAGAGAAAAGCTTCCAAACTCACGTAGGAAACAAGCCAACAACCTTATAATGTAATCAAGCAAAACCAAACAAAGACTAGAGCATAAGTTACTAGAGAAAGAAAAGCTATAAATAAAAGGGGATTGCAGACTCTTAAACAAACAAATGATTCTCCTATTCTTATAGTTCACAAAGGGTGAAGGTGAAACCCAGAAGTTTGAAAAAAAAATGAACTCTACACAAAGCACTTGACAAAATTTAGAAGCGATGAAAACATCAAAGAATGTAAAGGAATGAACCTATAATCTACCAATATTTCGGCCTTTGACATATGGTGAGCTAGTTAAACATACGGACGGGTCGGCAAAGAAAAGTGGCGAAGGGCCTAACAATCTGTGAATATTCAAACTAGTTGAATTTTATGCTTTAGAGCTTATAGTTAAACTCTCAGAATGGGCATATACGTATTACAAAGGCTAACAGTTGTAAAGGGATAGGGGAAAGGGTATTGAACTAAATTTTTGAACCAAAGATGAGATAAGAAAGAATGACATCATGAAATGTCCTTTTCCTATCACACATGTCCATAATAACATCTCTTTGGTCCTTAAACCATTTACTATTCAGTAAATCCCAAACAAACTATACAAAGATCAACACTTGACATCTTGATACAAAGTAAGGCTACTAGATATCCAGTACATAACAAAGTAATGAACATTAAAACCAAAAATAACAACCAATCCACCGAGAGGGAAGTCAAACTAAAATGTTTCAACAATTAATTATACTACGACCTAAATGTGAGTGCAAATGGGAACCAACAACAATAATAACCACGGATCATGTTACAAGGCTACGTCCTTGTCAGTTGTCCCAAAAAGTTTCAAGTAGAAGGGTTTTTTAGTTTAAATTTGCTCCACATTAAATCAACTTACACCTAATCATAATAAAGCAACTGAAGCTAACACGTCTGATTGTGGTAACACATCGATCATAATTACGTCAAGTCGACGTGCAAACAACGTGTCCTAATTTGAGCCTCTTTTTAGGAGGTAAGCCTACGTTACACACAAGTTGATGATGATGATCCCTTTTTTTTTTTACACATTACGCGATTTTTAGAACAAACAACTTCCGTTTCCGACAAAAGGTAGCTCGAGAGCTTACTAGGGATGAGCACATGACGGCTTGAAATGATAGAACACAAAGGGGATGGCCGGTAAGGCATACAAAGATATGGTCGATGGAGAATTTAAACGAAAATGCAAAGAGGTGGCCACGAGGGCGTCTGAAGATTGGGCCATACGGCGCTCTTTTGGAATGTAAAGAAAATAAAAGTGGAAAGGTCGGGCCGTGTCGGGGCGGGAAAAAGTCGTTGTCATCATTAATATCTTCAGATCGTAAGCCGGATCGTGCCTACTTAGGTCCATTTTCCCTCCCCATACTTGGAATCCTGCTCTTCATACCGTATTGTAGGCTGTGCCTCGGGCTCCGCACCCCTCCAGCTCCTCTCCTCGCAAGGTCCGCCGAGTATACCGTGATTTCTCGCTCCCCCTCCATTACGAAGGTCACGTTCGTTTCCTTCCCACTCGGATCTTCTTCCGGATCTCTTCACCGTCCGACTCGGGCCGGATCCTCCTCCTCTACCACTCGTATCAAATGGTTTAACCGGAACCCTAACTACTCGCCCGTACATGTCATTGTTGACGTTCATGAGAGCGATACTCAACCGTAAGCCAATCGGCTACATCATAGTTTGTGAGCCCGTCGAATCCGTCTTCGGTTGGTGTGCCTCCCACATTACCAGACGCATTACTCGGGTGTGCGCAACCGTTACTCCATACCAATTGTGATCATGTTCAGCCATTCTCTTTGTAGAATTCTTACTCGTGCCATGGGAACGACCCTATCATAGTTGTCTTCATGCAGTGCCATGTGGGACCAGACTGGGACATCCTGCGTAACTCCAAACTGCCTCCCGCACTCGAGAGGCGCGTATGGAATCCCGTCCAACCCGATTAACCGATGAAGTACAGATTTGCGGTTCTCGCAAAGGTCTCCCACAGCCTGGGTATTTCCAGCACGAAAGATCTCCCGTGGTGAACCAAGAATGCGCGCCACTCTCCGCTCCCGTAGGTTGGGCCGATCTCATTCTTTCCGTACGGCTCGCTGCGCTACGAGTATCTATGCACCCATGATGGGGGGGGGGCGGCATAGAAGTGTTCCACGCCCATAACCGCTAGAAGAGATTACACCCTCTCAAGTTATGCTCTCTTGAACAAGGCGATAGAGCTCGGAGCATCTCCGAGTCATAGGGACCAACGTCAATTCGTCCGTCCCGAGAAGATATTCATAACAAGTGGCAAAAGGTTAATATTGATTCGGTAGGCTCTCTTTGGGAAGACCAAGACTCCCCGACAAGGCTATGGCGAAGACTCGTGGCAACGTTTTCTCCCGCTTCCGCGGTCGCATAAGCTCGTCCGATGTCGATCAAAGCTTTCTCGGCGCCGAATTTACGAAAAGAAAGTCGAAAACTTCACTCGATCATTTTTCACGTTCCTCGAGCCCAGGGTAGACATTAAATCCCAAAATGCGGAATAATTTCTCTCCGATGAAGGATGGCTCTTCAGCGTCTTCCCTCGAATGGTAAATCGGTGAATCATAATTTCCTACAAGTAGTAGGGTTATCTCAAAATCTAAAAATTGAAGGTACAACACAGCGGGATCCCAAAATTCTATCGGCAGCTTGGTGAAGTTTTGTTATCTTGGATACCATTGGCGACATTAACGACCCGGATGTTGCACCGATTTCCTCTCCATGTATTTTTATGTTCATCACAAGTTTGCGAATTAGTGAGGAGATAGAGACTATCATTTGGATATTTGGTAGGTTTTGGTTAATTTCCATACGAAAAATAAGGGTAAAGAAAAGAAGGTTATGATAAGTATTGTTTGTTGAAAAAAAAATCATCTTGTGTCTTTTAAGGATCATTTTCATCAATTCACATAAAGGGTTATGTCATTCGGGTTTCATTTGCTGACAAAAGGGGTGGATTCTAATTTCAGCGACAATACCTTGGATTGTCTGCCTAAGGTGTATGCTTGACATGACTTATTTTTTTCTAGAATAAGATTTTTCCTAAGAGTTTCGGAGTGGACTCGAATGTTCCGGGAAAGGACGAGTAAACCATCGTACCGACCAAACTGAGAATCCGAAGGGGGGAGGGTGCCCCGCGGAACACGGGGGAAGGGTCCCACCCAAAACAGGATCAGCGGGGACCCCCCCCTCCCCGGGGGGCGAACCCCTTTGAAACTACCTTAATTTGATAAACATCGAAAAATACTTTTATTTAAAAAAAATTCCCAAAAACGGCCCTAAAAAAC
>NC_081347.1:16599222-16606192 GCF_029784015.1 Lycium ferocissimum
AACATTAATAACATTGAAAATGATGTTTAACAAAGCTAAATAGATTAGCATTAGGCCTAAAATCTACAAATAAAACTAAAATTGAAAGAATTTTAAAAGCCCTAATTTAAGAGAAACTAACCTCAACTAATTAACTTCAAAACGGGTCTAGGGTTGGTGGGGACGGGCTGGCAGGCGGTGGCGTTGGGTGGTGGCGAAATGGGTGGATGGGCTGGCCGGAGGGGAGGGGGCGGCGGGTAGGGTTTGGGGGGGGGGAATGGGGGTTTTAATTTGGAAGAGAAGAAGAAATGGGTGTAAAACCCGTCTGGTTCCATTTTAAAGAAAAATCGACGGATAAAACCGACCCTGTCCGTCGATTTTTCCCGCACGTTTGACTAGATTTGACCCGAAATTTTTTTAAATAAAAAAAGGAAACCGACCCTGTCCGTCGGTTTCCTAAAAAAAAATTATTTATTATTTTTTAAAAAAACAAATTGAATTGCATATTATTTAAAATATTTTTAAAAATAAAACCGACGTACGACGTTGGTTTTATATTAATTATTTTTTTTTTTTAATAAAATCGACGTCTTTTTTGGCGGTTAAATATTTTTAAAATTCTGCCAAAAAAACGACTTTGTCCGTCGGTTGTCCGTCGGATTACCGCGTCGGTTTTTTATCTGTCGATTTTTGGCAGTTTTTTAGTAGTGGGTGGTCCAGCTCGGTAGGACTTCCACCCCACAGTAGTCAGTGCGCTCCATTCGGTCCGGGGCTGCAGTTCGCTTTGGGTATGCTATTTTGACTTGTATATATGGGTATGACGGGAGTCCTGTCCAGTCCTTTCTATAGCTTGTACTCCACTAGAGGTCTGTAGACAGTGGTATATAGTAGGGATGTTATGTAGCTTTGACAGCTCTTATTTTTGTGTTGTACAACATATGTAGCAGCCTAGTCGACTTGCACTGTTACCTTCAGCTCGTATGTGTATGTATGAGTTGGTTATCAGTCCCTGACGCAGAGTTTATTATGTTATTTGTTTTACAGAAGTGTTCAGTTCAATTATAAGTTATAAATGAGCCAACATGTTATCCAGTAAGGTTCAGATACCAGTTTAGGAGTGCTTGATCAGTAGAGGTCGGGCGCTCGTCACGACTCATCGGCTTGGGTCGTGACAGCAATACAATCATTGGAGTTTTTTTTATAAAAAAATTAAGACATTGGAGTTTTCATTATTGCGCGTCTCATACAACCAACACTAGTTATTAGCAATAAAGTAAAAAAAGAAATTTCTTCACGATTGATGAGAGATGTTCTCCTTTTTGAGATACTATACTTTCTTCCAACAATCCATTGACATATAGGGTGTTTCGGTATGAAAAGTATTTTTTAGGAAAATAAGTGGGTTTCTTATTTATTTTCTTGTGTTCATTACGTAAGCAAAAACTATTATCTTAAAATCTTTTGTATATAATTTAGACAAATACTATTGGGTCCCACTCTCCCACCCATCAGCACCCCACTCACACCCCCACCCACCCCACGACCCACGGGGGGAAAGGTGGTAGCAGGTGCGCCGGGGTGGTGTGATGGTGAAGGGATGGGATAGGTGGGGTAATTAATTTAAAATGTCACTTGTGAGCCTTGTTTTCTGTGCTTCTATTAGTGAAATCATTTTTCTATTTTTAAGTAACTTGTTTTCTAAAATCTAAATAACTGTTTATCATATATTTTGAAAAAGCGAGCATGGGAAAACTGCCAAACACACCCAAAAACTCTCTTGGGCAATTTAATTATAGGTGACTTTTAAGTCTTTTTTTTTTTAGTGGAGGTGACTCAAGTTTTAATTATTGAGTGGAGGTGATGTTTTTTGATTAGTGATTAAGAGGTTTTGACCTTGCCCAAAAGTTTTCATTTTGACACTTTGACCCTTAACTTTATTTTTAACACTTTGCCCTCAAGTTTTATTTTTAACACTTTGACCCAGCCAATATAAACCCTAAAATACCAAAATGGGTCCCAAAAAAAAAAAAAGGGCGCCAATAGCCACACCCATTTTTGCTCTTTTCCCTCCACTGTTCTTCTTCTCCTTGCTCGGTTCGTTCTTCCTCCTTCTCCTCCTCCTCCTCCTTCTTCTTCTTCTTCTTCTTCTTCTTCTTCTTCTTCTTCTTCTCCATCCTTTGTTCTCATTCTTTTTCTCCTCCATTCTTCTTCTTATAAATTCCATTCTTCTTCCCACTCGTTTCTTCTTCATTCATTCTTGTGCCATTTTTGAAGAATCGCTCAACAAAAAGAAAAAACTAAACCACCAGATTTGTAATTTTTTTGGCTGGATTTCGTTAGTGTCTTCATGGGCATTACTTCATAAGTATTGTTGCTTCCCCTGCTTCTTCTTCTTCCATTGGTGCGGCATTTTGAAGAATTTTCTCAACAAAGAAAAAACGAAACCAGAAGATTTTGCAATTTTTTGGCTGGGCATTACTTCAGAAGTTATTTTCGCTCATTTGGTAAGTAAAATATTGTTGTTTTGTTTCAATTATTTATCTAGGTTTTGGTGCTGATTTTCCAACAATTTACAGTAGCAATTGTACTTGTTGCAACAAGTGCTAAAACTGTTGTATAAGAGCTTCTAAATTTTTGCAACAACTGTTGTAGTTTCTACGAGGAAAGGCTGCTTGTAGTTTATGCAACAAATATTGTAGTTCTGCATCAATTACAGATTATGTAGTTATTTGCAACTTCTATACTAATTGTTGTTAAATCACGTAGTATGAATAAGTTGCAACTTGATTTGTGAGTTGTTGCAAGTAGTGTACTACATTGCAACAAGTATCTTACTTGTTGCAACAACTCTTATCCGTTGGATTGACTTAAGGTCAATGACGAACCAGCTGTAGCTAACTCCCAAATTAGTTAATTGTTTGCAATAAGTGTATTACTGTTGCAACAAGTAATATACTTGCAACAACTCACTAATACGTTGGACATTTTATTGTCTTTGGATTAAACGAACTCAAAAGCGGCGACTCCAATGATTAGTTAGTTGTTGCAACAAGGATAGTACTTGTTGCAATAGGTAATCCACTTGTTGCAACACCTGATTCATCGTTCCGACAAGTCATTAAGTTATTGTATTTTGTTACTATACGTAAGCGACCTTTTTAATATATATATATATATATATATATATATATATATATATATATATATATATATATATATATATATATATATATATATATTCAGGTAGCATTAATAGGGGACTCAATAACAATAGGTGTTGATTGCCATGGCGAATGGATCGAGAAGAACAATCGATATATTTGGCGATGGAAAGGTAGTCACATGTTAGAGACGATAGCTATGAGTGTCAAGAGATGTTGTGTCGATGATTTTTGTGAACTTAATCATCACCTATTGTGAATTAACTTGTGAGGAACCGAAAGATCTTGCCATCACTTACATGCATAGCTCTTTGGAAAACCAGAGGGTCTTGCCTTTTAAGATAACCGATCAGGATCGTTTGCGCACTTATTTGAATGATGTAGCTAGGCGCACTTGGATGCTTGGTTTTACGCAAATGAGAAAAGTCATAGCTGTCGATGGGACATTCTTGAAGAGCAAGTACGAAGGAGTGTTGTTGTCAGCCGTGGAACCAGATGCGGAGAATCATGTTTTCCTGTGGCATTTTGTGTAGTGGACAAGGAGTGTGATGCCTCATACAAATATTTTTTTGAACAAATGAGAAGCTTTGTAGATGATACTAAAGAGTTGTGCATAATTTTTGATAGGCATCCAAGTATTAAAAAGGCAGTTTCAATTGTCTTCCCTTTATCTCATTATGGTTGTTTCATGAAGCACCTTGGGGAAAATCTCCGAACCACCTTTCACAATATGAAGGTCGTATCTCAGTTTTATAAAGTAGCAAAATCGTACAATATAGATGAGTTCAATGACCATTTCAATCAAATCAGAGATACCGTCCCTAGGGCCGCCTGGGACATCTTGAACGTGTTGGATCCACGGATGGAGCGAGTATTCTTCCGTTAAAATAGGTATTCATACATTACTTTTCCAACAAATAACACATCTGTTGGAACAACTAACTCACTTGTTGCAACAGGTAAGTGAGTTGTTCCAACAACTCACATAGTTGTTGCATTTTGTATGACAGAGACTATAGCCGATAGTTTCTTTTCCAACAAGTAACACATCTTGTTGGAACAACTAACTCACTTGTTACTGCAACACGTAAGTTAGTTGTTCCAACAACTTACCTAATTGTTGCATTTTGGTATGACACTTGAGACTATAATCGAAGCTCTTTCCAACAAGTAACACATCGATTTGGAACAACTAACCACTAAGGTGCAACAGGTAAGTTAGTTGTTCCAACAACTCAATTAGTTGTTGCATTTTGGTATGACACGAGAGACAATAGCTGCAAGCTCTCTCCAACAAGTAACACATCTATTTGGAACAACTAACTCACTTGTTACAGCACGTAAATAAAAGTTAATTGTTCTAACAACTCAATTAGTTGTTGCATTTTGTTATGACACAGAGACAATAACTGAAGCTCTTTCCAACAAGTAACACATCTGTTGGAATAACTAACTCACTTGTTGCAACATGTCACTTTGTCGTCAACATATTTAAAGCATTTGTTGGTATTTTCCAACGACTATAATCGTTGTACGTTAAGGATTATGTTATTTTTATTTTCACGGTATAATCTTATGGCACGTCAAACATTCTTTGATCGGTGAACTCAATGTTCAATGTTGAAAGAGAATTTCCCATTCATTGCTTTATTTGATGCCATAAACGGGAGATTTGCGAGAAAAAATTTCATGAGAGGCGTATGGAGTTCATCGACTCACCAAACATCTTTGTTCCTTCAGTTGAAAAAAAAATCAAAATTTGTCAACTTGGGGAACAAGTTATTAGCCCATCAAATAGCCAACTACAAGTTTAGCGTCATCGGTCACGGTGCGATTCTGCGGACAGTCGATCGCAAAGTAGATCTTGTACTTGTAGAGTTTTTGACTGGACAAAATACCTTGTCCATATGCAATGGCGACACTTCGTGTCCCGATATATGGTGACGACTTTGGAAGGCGGATTTATGACTACTCATCTCTATATTATAAGGTAGAGAATTACACATAATTGCATATTGTGAGGAAATTTGTCTGTGCCTTGAAGAATCTTGGGAAGTTCCTTTGGAGATTTTAGAGAGAGAAATACCTCCTCCATATGTTGATCGTAAAACAAACCTGGAAGAAGGCGGACAAAAGAGAGAGAGCATGGAATCGGGGAATCATTTTCGAGGAAAACAAATGCTCCTTATGCAAAACAGCTGGCCACAAAAAAAATAACATGTCCAAGCCTAAATGCTCCATAGTTGTAAATTGCATTATGCTTTAATAATAGTTATCTGTTGGAACTTTATGACATTTTAATGTTATTGTTTCTTAGCATGGTAATTTATGTTTAACTTGTTCAAATCACAAATGTGTGTATTTGTTAATAAATTATTGAATAGTTTCCAACAAGTAATAAACACATTGCAACAACTAAGTTACATGTTGGGGTTTTTTCAACTAAGTTATGTGTTACAACTTGTGTTTTATCCAACAAGAGTAAGGATTTGTTCAACAACTTAATCACTTGGTACACGGATACTACAATTGTTGCAACTTGTGATTCTACATGTCTTTATATAACGAATCTTGTACTTCTTTTACTTGGCTACTACAACTTTTGCAATGATACTACGTTGTTGCAACACATTCCTCACATCTTTGTAGACAGATACTACACTCTGCTAACATGAGATACTATAGCCGTTACCGACAGATACTACGATTATTCTGTTAATCACATCTTTAAATGAATACACTTGCCCATGCAAATAAGATACTTAGTTCACCCATATTTAGTGATCAACTACTCGATTCACCTATATTTAGTGATAAACAAAGAAAATAAACCATATTTAGTGATAAACAATGGAATACTTAATCAATTTGATGTATTTTGAGTTAGCAAAGAGGATCTCCTAAGTTAGCATACACTAAATCGAGTGATCATTAGAGTGAATTGATGTGAACTACTCGATTCACCCATATTTAGTGATAAACAAAGTAAATCAACCATATTTAGTGATAAACAATAGAATACTTAATCAATTTGATGTATTTTGAGTCAGCAAGAGGATCTCCTAAGTCAGCATGCACTAAATCGAGTGATCATTAGAGTGAATTGATGTGAACTACTCGATTCACCCGTATTTAGCGATAAACAAAGGAAACCAACCATATTTAGTGATAAACAATAGAATACTTAATCAATTTGATGTATTTTGAGTCAAGAGGATCTCTAAGTCGGCGTACTAATCGAGTGACCATTAGAGTGAATTGATGTGAACTACTCGATTCACCTGTTTTACAGTGATAAACAAAGGAAATAAATCATATTTAGTGATAAACAATGGAATACTTATGTCACAATTGTTGACACCCAATTTTGGCCGTCCCTTTTCGTTTAATTAATTTCACTATGCTTTTAGTCCTGAAAAATTCCCCAAAACGAGTTAGGAATATTTGCACTAATTATTACGCTATTTTTCGAAATATATCTCTCTAAAGCTAAGAACATTTTTATTGTTTCTTAAAAATAACCAAACATCATATTTTATAATAAAAAATGACTAAACATCATTTTTTATTTATTTATATATAATTAAAATCATTCGAAAAAAAATAATGCTGGTATTCGTATATCAATATTAGCATTGGCATTTTTCCTTTAATCCTACTTATTATCGTATTAATCATCTTTTACTCTATTTTTTAAACTAAATACGAATATTAAATTACTTGTGTCATAATTTATATAGGAATGCAGTTTTGTGGGAATTAATTAAGACAAAGAAGCATATTTTAATTAATCGATTGAAATAGATAGGGATTAGGAATAAATCATCCAC
>NC_081347.1:16606292-16655138 GCF_029784015.1 Lycium ferocissimum
TTTACATATCACATAAAACATTATTTTTTTTTATAAAAAATATACCCCTTTTTATTCTATTCATACTATTCTTATATAAAATAAATGTCAATGAATATTTTCCTCATGCATGCGTTACCATTAACTATTTTCCTTTATAAAATGTGCATTCACTCACATAGTTATAATTATTTTAAAAAAATCCCCCTTTTATATAAATAGTTTTGGGGCGCTTTTTCGCAATTTTTTTTTAAAAAATGGGTAATAAAAAAAATAAGAAATAATTAAATAACCCCCCTCTAGTTTAATTAAGCAAAAAGTTTAAAGCCCTGTTTTGGGAAGGCCGGGGGGATGCTTAACACCTTCCCCTGGGTAACTAAAACCCTTACCTAAAATCTAAAAGGTTTAAAGACAAAAAATTTAAAGTTTTTTTTCACAAATGGTTTCCTAATATTTCCTAAAATTAGGTGGCGACTCAAAATTTCCCAAAAAACCAGGGAAACATGTCATAATTTGCAACTAGTTTTAATCCGTTAAAAATGGGAACAACAAGAAGTACATTTTTGCAAAAACCAAGAAATTTTTGCAACAAGATCCATATTTTCCCAAACGTATTCCTTACTTTCGAACATTTTCCCCAAGTTTCCCGGGATTATTTCCAAAAAAGATCCATAGTTCCAAAGTTTTCCCTTTAATTGTTGAAAAGAAGATCCATATGCCCCAAATGTATTCTTATTTGTTGCAACATCTTCACATCCGTTGCAATTTTTGCACTATTGTTTTTTTTTTACCAACAATTTAGGTATTTGTTCCAACATATCCTATTTCGCGTAAAACAAACAAAACAACTTAAACAATATAAAAGAGTACCGAGCATAGAATATATATTTAACAAATTTACATAATGTGTTCATCCAAATAATTCAAAGCAAGCAAAATTTTGAGAGAAATTGTTTAATGCAAATAGTTTAAAATAAATTGTTTGTCCCCACATTAGGGCTCCAACACCTTATCAATAATTCCACAAGCCCACCTCCATTCCCTCCTCTCCCAAGTATTTCACCAATAAGGACGGGTTGGGCATATTCGGCGGTAAGCAAAGCTTCAACAAAAGAAGCACTTTTGAAAGCACATGCCTTTTTCGGGCTCATTAAAAAGGGGGTATCCTTCTTCCGATCATACTTCTATGATTCATTTAGCAACTTTTCAAAAGTAGAACATGCCACTCTGAAAAACGGGGGAAAAAACCAATAATTTCCGTACGTGGCAATAAAGCACCGTTTTTTCATTATACGGGATATCGCAATCATAAAAATTTATGATACCCCAAAACCGATGATCTCAATAGTGACAAAAATTTGGCCCTTAATATTCAATGACAAAAATTGGGGTCCCGTTATATCCCGTATTTTTAACGTCCTTTATTTGCCGAGGTGGGGCCCACACATCGAGATTTTTTTGGAACATCCGAAAAGTCATATGAATCACATATTTAAAATTAAACACAACTCAGGGAAAGGGCCCCGACCAAATCAAAGTTTGGGGCCCCCCAAACGAATATTTTTAAAAAAAGTTTTCGGGGACCTGACTTCGAGGGGGAAAAACGGGGATTATAAGTTTGGAATTTGGAAACATACCAAGAAATATGTTGTAGATAATTGAATTAGCTTTCCATCCATAGGTTGTGGGTTCCCGGCGACGTCCATAAAGGGATATGGGCGTTTTGGGGGCGAAAGGTCAAAAGCTTGGGCCCCAAATCGGGGCCAACCGGTTAGGGGCCAAAAAAAAAAAAAAAATGAAAAAGGCCCAAGTGAGGGGGGGCCGGCCAACAAGGGCCCCAAACCCATGGAATTTTAATTAATTTCCATGTGATAATTAACATATAAAGCCTAAAGATTCAAGAAAATAGCAGAGTTAAAAACAAGAACAAAACAAAGAACAAGAGCAAAAAAAAAACATGGCATTGGGCCCAAAGGTTTTCAAACTTTCCCCCTTTGAAATCTTTCCCCAAAAAAATTTATTTTCGTATTTCCCCCTACTAATTCAAGAGTTCCTCTAAAACCCCGGTATAATTTTTTTGGGAAGAAAGGGCACTTTTTATCAATTTAGCACCTTGGAAAAGTGAAGACCTTAGGAGAAAAAAGTAAGAATTAATCCCTTATTATTATGTTAGAAGGTTTTTAAAGGCCAAAAAAGATGTAGAAAAAAAAGGGGCCCTTAAAATAAAACGAAAGTTTAAAAACCGGATAGGGGGTAAAACCCGTGTATAGTATTGATGCATGGGAAACATAAATTTGAATTTTAGAAAGATTCTTTTTCCAAACTTTGTGAGGGAAAATTTTAAGAAAAGGTTTAAGTTGGCATGAAAAATTTTTTAAAAGGTTATGGGAACTTATGGGGTTTTTAATGTTTTTTTAGTAATTATGGAAGGGAGTTCTAAATGTTTTTGTTATTTTGGGGTTTGGGTAAATTTTTGGAGGAGTAAGTCCATATTGGAAAAAAGTTTAATTGGAAAGTTGTTAGGGGGAATTTTTGATTTTATGGAAGTTTTTGGGAAAGTTTTAAAAATGAAAGTTTTAAAGGGGGCCCACATTATGATTATTGTTAAGAAGTTGGAAGTTTTTAAAATGGTTATAAATATTTGGGGTTTAAAATTAGAAGTTTTCGAATTATGGTTTTTGTGGAATTTTTGTATATTTTGTAAATATTTTGAGAGATATGAAATGCTTCCGAATTGTATTGGAATGATCTTTAATTAAAATATAAACAGGAAAATTTTGATTTTGATTCGGGGGGCAAATTGGATGGAAGTTGTTGCATTATTCAGAAAGAAGACTACTTTATGTTAGAATGCGTTTCTAGTCGATTTGCTGATGTCATGGTATTGTTGTTGGTATGGTTGTCGTTGTTCCGAGCCGAGTTAAATCTCTGTGGATGTTGTATGGTTGGGGGAGATGCCGCCTCAAATTTTTGTAGACAAGATTGCTAAGATTGGAAATCTGTGCCCTTTACAATCAACATTTGGTAATCATGGACCAAATCAGATTTTCAGCGAACTCGAACTGAATTTGGAGCCTTGTAAGAAGTGGAAAAGGTATGTAAGGCTTCCTCTTCCTTCTTTGGCATGTCTTAGACATAATAGGTTTGAATACGAGCCTCGGGGACAATCCTATTCCTTGAAATCCGAAGTTTGAAGTTGACCTTTTTCATTCGGTAGAATTGAATTAAATATTGTATGAAATGTTGAAAAATTGCCTAAACATCTAGAACTTGCACAAATAGGACCCGACTACCTTAAAACTCTCACAAGTGATGTCATGAAATGTAACGTATGTAAATCGTGTGCGCCACCTCATTTGACTGAGGTGGGCCCGTTATTCCCGGTTTTCTTAATTGTTTCGTTTATCGAACGATATATCAGAACTATTCTAATGAGAATATTTTTGTGATGATTATGGCGAACATGGTTTCATAGTTGAAACCGAATTATGGACTCGAATATGAACATGATAAAACAGAGTTAGTTCGTAATCCTCAATCCTTTTTGTTTGAACATTTACCTACTTTCTAAAGATTTCATCACAAGTCGACACCTTATGAGGTTTGTGATTTTATTATAAGTCTTCTCTTAATACTACTCTTCATTTATAGTCTTGCCTTTATAGTACTCGTTCCTCCAAGGCGAGACAAAGTGACCATGGTTATTCCATAAGATAACCTGAGGCTACCGACCTTATGTCACTCCGATACGACATGATTTCTGAGCTCTCATACATGTCGTTTATATGTGATAAGCATATGTATATATATGCGCGGGGAAGTTTGGAGAAGGGGGCGCAGGGGACGCAAACCCCAAGGGACCGAGTATGGCACATGATATCGCCCCGGACGCGGATGCCCGACGCGGGATATAGGTTTAAAAAGGGGTTTCTTTTTGGCCCGCAATAGAATGTTTTTATTTTCTATATATAGAAAAGAAATGTCTTTTTAAAAAAAGTAAAGAAAAATAAAAGGGACCGGCCGCACGTTCCGCAAAAAAATATGTTATAAATATATGCACAACGACGGCCGACGTTGGGTTTCGCAAGCATGAGGTATCCCCAAAGAAAGGGAATTTATATGTAAAAATTTTTTTTTACCATAAAAAAAGGTTTTTATATTTCTTTTTATGTCATTACCCCCCGGTTTAATTTTCCAATATTATTATTATTCATGCCTTACATACCGACATTACTCGACCGACGCCCCTTCCTGCGGACGCCGCGTTTCATCCCGGGTTGTGCCCCAACCAGCGTGCCGTTTAGTAAACTTTCCCAAAATGGGAGGGGGCAAGCTCCAGGCCCCCGGGGTTGTCGCCGAGTCGAGACCATGCCGAAGTCTTGTTCGGTTAAACTTCGGCGACGAGTCGCGGTGCGGGGGTCGGCCGGCTCCATCACCGAGATGTAAATTTTTGTTTTTGGGAAAGATTTTAAGGAAAAAGATTTGCCGAGTTAAGACAAAAAAAAAATTTTTTCAGGTTTTCCATTTCTTAAAAAGCGGGGCCTGGGTTGGAGTAATAAGAGCCCCCCGGGTTCGCCTCCCCAGGTTGGGGTCGGGCCCATCACCCCCCAAGAAATTTTTCCGGGACAAAGGGAGGGTATGGCCTGCCTGGGTCGTTCGCAAAGTCGTGTCCGAAGCCCCTTTTACGCGGGTCCCACATCTAAAAAAAGGAGGCCGGGGGGCATCTAAATCTTTGACCTTTTTTCTCTTTTTGATGGGCGACAGCCAAGTCAAGGGGAAAAAGAAATTCCTTATAAAACCCCCGGACGAGGGAGGAAGCGAGGAAAGGAATCTTTGCCGATAATGGAGACGAGACGTGTTGTTTCGGAAGGTTATGGATTTGGTGTGGCGGCAGAAGCGTGATAACTACCCCCGGAATCCGGAATCAGGATGATGTATAATTGTGCACGGAGTGAAAAGTGAACCCCGGAAACTAAAAAGGCGAAATGGTAATTGCAAAAGAAAGGACGTGTTACGAAATGCCTCGAGATTATGTGAAACCTCGACTTTTGAACGATGTAATAAAGGCCATGTAAGGGAGCCGACGCGAAAATCAGAAGTGATTAAGGCATCGGTTCCAAAGTTTTGAGGTTAAAAGCGTGCTCGAAGGGGAGCAATTCAGGATGGGTGACCCCCTAAGTATGCAAAAATTCATATTCGACGTAAAAGACAAATGAAAGGATAGAATAACCTAGATGAAATTAGAGTATATGGAATGGTTGGAGACCATAAAAAGCCACACACAAAGACGCGATGGTTAGACTAGGAAGAGACGGGGTGGCCACGGCTTTGGAATTAGAAGGGGCTTGAATAGTGTTTGGAGATATTTTGTGGATAAGGTAGTAGCAACCATACATACATATATGAATGTGTAGGATATCCAACATGTGTTTAAATCGGCGGACATGTTCGTCTCTCTAGCGAGTCCAAGGCCGATATGGAAGGCACCAATCAATGAGACATCAAGTTTAAGTAACGACAAGACGTATGGTACAAGTGTTACAAATAAGATGTTATTATTTTTACTACGGTCAAAGTTGGAAATTTTAATACAAGATATTTGCAAAGAGGTAAGTGCGTAGATGGAAGATATATATATAAAAAAAAAAAAAAAAAAGAGAGAGATTAAAGTGCCGAAAAAAAGAAAGTTGAAAGGGAAACCTCGATGAGTGAAAAGACTAATAGTGGTTAAAAGGAGGTGGGAAGGTTGACAAGAATGATGATGTGGCCATAAGATAAAAGAAAAACTTATGCTATGGAATTTATGATATGTTATGCGTGGAGTTAAGAAGAAAGACAAGGAATGGGATATAACTGAAAACGAGGATATTGTGACATAAAGGAACCCTTTATAAAGGGGGGAGAACATATTAGAAGGTGCATCGACGGTTCCGCCACTAGCTAAGGCCGAGATGTTCTAACACAATGATGTTAGGAGTGGAAGAAAGCGAGCATGTAAGAGGAATAGAATAATAACGTTGGGAAATTTTGAAATAACCTAAGGGGAGGCTTCAAGTAGTGTAATACACTATGAGGTCAGTTTAACATTCGAGGACGAATGTTTTAAAGGGGAAGGATGTTATATCCCGTATTTTCGAACGTCCGATTATTTGGCCGAGGCGGGGGCCACACATCGAGATTTTTTGGAACATCTGAAAAGTCATATGAATCACATATGTAAAGTTAAACACAACTCATGAAGGACCCTTGGACCAAATCAAAGTGGAAGCCCTCCAAACGAATATTTTTAAGAAAACGTTTTCGGGTGACCTGACTTCGAGGGGCAAACGGTATTATAAGTTTGGAATTTGGAAACATACCAAGAAATATAAGTTGTAGATAATTGAATTAGCTTTCCATCCATAGGTTGTGGGTTCCCAGGCGACGTCGGTACAAGGAGATATGGACGTTTTAAGGTCGAAGGTCGGTGAGCTTAGGCCCAACTCGGGACCAACCCAGGCCAAAAAAAAAAAAAAAAGAATGAAATTAAGGCCCAAGTGAGGGGTGGCCGGCCAACAATGGCCCAAGCCATGGAATTTTAATTAATTTCCATGTGATAATTAACATATAAAGCCTAGAAGATTCAAGAAAATAGCATGAGTTGGAAAACAAGAACAAAACAAAGAACAAGAGCAAGAAAAAAAACATGGCATTCTGCCATGGCTTTCAAACTTTGCCCCTTTGAAATCTTTCTCCAAAAATTATTTTCTTGTGGTATTCCTACTAATTCAAGAGTCCTCTGAACTTGGTATAATTATTTTGGAAGAAAGGGCACTTGTTTCATCAATTTAGCACCTTGGAAAAGTGAAGACCTTAGAGAAAAAAGTAAGAATTAATCCCTTATTATTATGTTATGAAGGTTGGTTTATGTTGTAGTATGTAGAAATGAGTAGAATTTATGGAAATATGAAAGTTTGCAAAGTGGGTGTGTATATGGGTATATGGCCGTGTATATGTATTGATGCATAGGCAATATGAGTTGAATTTTATGTAGTATTCTAGTTGTGTTGTTGAAACTTTGTGATGGAAATGGAAGAAAATGGTTTAAGTTGGCATGAAAAATTGTTGAAAATGGTTATAGGAACTTATGTGATTTTAATGTAGTTTTTATGTAATTATGGAAGTGGAGTTCTAAATGTGTATTGTTATGTTGATTGGTGAATTTGGAGGGATGTAAGTCCATATTGGCATGAAAGATTGGTTGGTAAGTTGTTATGGGGAATTTTGTGATTTTATGGAAGATTTATGTAATGATGAAAATGAAAGTGTTAAGGTGCACATTATGATTATTGTTAATGAAGTTGGAAGATGAAAATGTGTTATGAATATTTATGTCGAAAATTAGAAGTTTCGGATGAATTATGGTTTGGTGGAATTTTTGTATATTTTGTAAATATTTTGTAGGATGATATGAAATGCTTCCGAATTGTATTGGAATGATCTTTAATTAAAATATAAACATGGAAATATTGATATTGATTTGAAGGTGCAAAGTTGGATTGGAAGTTGTTGCATTATTTGGGAAAGAAGACTATTTATGTTAGAATGCGTTTCTAGTCGATTGTTGATGTTGTTGGTATTGTTGTTGGTATGGTTGTGCTAATTTGAGCCGAGTTAAATCTCGGGGATGTTGTATGTATAGGGGAGATGCTGCCCAAATTTTTGTAGACAAGTATTGGTTAAGATTGAAATCTTAAAGCCTTACAATTAACATTTGGTAATTGTGACCAAATTGTAGATTTTGGCGAACTTGGAACTTGAATTTGGAGTCGTGTAAGAAAGTGGGAAAAGGTATGTAAGGCTTCACTCTTCCTTCTTTGGCATGTCTTAGACATAATAGGTTTGAATACGAGCCTCGGACAATCCTATTCCTTGAAATCCGAGTTTGAAGTTGACCCTTTTTCATTCAAGAGAATTGAATTAAATATTGTATGAAATGTTGAAAAATTGCCTAAACATCTAGAACTTGCACAAATAGGACCCGACTACCTTAAAACTCTCACAAGTGATGTCATGAAATGTAACGTATGTAAATCGTGTGCGCCACCTCATTTGACCCGAGGTGGGCCCGTTATTCCCGGGTTTTCTTAATTGTTTCGTTTATCGAACGATAAGTATTGTAACTATTCTAATGAGAATATTTTTGTGATGATTATGACGAACATGGTTTCATAGTTGAAAATCTCGAATTATGGACTCAATATGAACATGATAAAATAGAGTTAGTTCGTAATCCTCAATCCTTTTTGTTTGAACATGACTCTACTTTCTAAAGATTTCAAGAATACAAGTTGACACCTTATGAGGTTTGTGATTTTATTATAAGTCTTCTCTTAATACTACTCTTCATTTATAGTCTTGCCTTATAGTACTAGTTCCTCCAAGGCGAGACAAAGTGACCATGGTTATTCCATAAGATAATCGGAGGCTACCGACCTTATGTCACTCCGATACGGACATGATTTTCTTTGAGCTCTCATGCATGCTTTTATATGTGATAAGTATATGTATATGTATGTGGGGAAGATTGGAGAAGGGAAGGCGCTATAGACGCACAACCACCCCGATCGGTTGGGTATGACATGATATCGTCCGGACGCGGGATGCCGGACGCGGGATATATGGTTAAATGGATCGGAGCGACGCCTCGGCAATATGACATGTTCTATTTTCTATATATATGAAAAGAAATGTCTTCTTAAGAAAGTAAAGTAAAATATGTATATGGACCGGCCGTACGTTCCGCGGAATATGTTATAGTATATGCATATCGATCGGGGCGCACGTTCCGCGGCCGCTAAGCATGCATGGTAATTATCCGCCAAAGGGCACTTATATACGGAAAGTTATTTTTCTACTTCATGACAGGCTTTATATTTCTCTTATGTCATTATCCCTGTTCTATATTTTCCATATATTATTATTATTCATGCCTTACATACTCGGTACATTACTCGTGCGCGTCCTTCGTGGACGCCGCGTTTCATGCCGCGCGGTACACCCTTGAGCGGCCGAGCTGCTATAGAAGATGTTCCGGCGAGAGTTGGCAAGCTCCATTTGCTCGGAGTGTTGCGAGTCGGTACTATGCCGTATGTCTTGTTCGAAGTTAGAGACTTTGCGGACGAGTCGTGGGTGTAAGGGAGTCGATCTGTCGGCGGCTCCATCGGCCCGAGATGTCAATTTGTATTATGAAATGATTTTCATACGATTACGATTTGTTTGAGTTAAGTACAAAAAAAAAAAATCGAGGGTTTTACTACGTTTTCATTTCTTAATAATGTGAGAGTCTAAGGAAGTTAAGTATGTAATAAGAGTCAGCGGGTTCGCTCGGCTCCACGTGTGGGCCGGGTGCCCATCACACCCTAGTAAAGTCGGGGTGTGACGGATCCTTTGCACCAATCCACTCGCAGCCACACAGGTAGGGCACACTACCGGGAAAAGCGAGACCATCATCGTCCCACCTAAAGAGAGCAAGTCTTTGATCATAGGGCACGACACCCATATTTGTAGACTCATCGGACAACCCTAAGTACCTGTTGCGACAGTGATGGTAGAAGTTGAGGTCCATGATTCTATCAGAGGAATCATAGTGCTCAGGGAAATTGAGCTGCCTCATACGCAAAGAATAAGATTTCATCTACATACCGCAAGAAAAGTATCAAAAACGATCGACCACTTGCAACGACGATAGTTAGAGTTGTTGGAACAACTAGTGAACTTGCTGCAACAGGTTGTTCACTTGTTGTAACAACTAGTTAACTTGTTGCAACAAGTTCATCGAATTACATGACTTGTTCAAACATCATACTGAATTATATACATATATATAAGTGTTGAAACTTACCCAATCCTCCCACCATTCGTGCATGTTTGTCATAACCTTGAAGTCTTCGGCCCCAAATTCATGCATTGAGTACATTGCTCTCCCACTCTTTTTGGATTTGATCAAGGTTTCAAGCTTCTTCTTTTTTTGGGGGTTTACACGCTTGAAAATATCAACTTTTTTCAAAGACTTGTGGCACAACTTCAGCAGGAGGAGTAGCAATAGAATTTTGTGGAGTACTTGTTTTCCTTGCTCTACAATCAGCAAGTGCCTTGGAAATTGTTTTTGCCCTCTTGCGAATCCCAATAGGAGTATAGGGTGAGCTGAGCTTTTTGGATGGCTGGACACCTCTCTTAGACATCAAACTCTTTATAGCTAAATTTGTATCTTTGTGTGTCTGAAGCAACTCTTCAACCTTGTTTATCAAACCCTCCATTTTCAGCCTGCAAGTACTGCATTCACAAGCACAAGAATACACCTTGGAGGAACCGGCACCAACTGAAGAATATCTACCCAACCTATAAGGGATATCTGTGGTCTGCCCACCACCACCACTTTGGGGAGTATATCCACCAACTCCATCACTACCGCCATCATCATCTCTTCTTTTATCAGCAAGACCTTCCACCGCTTATCTTGCAACATCAACAACAGTATTCATATCAACAAAGATCACCAACACCACCACCATCACCAATAACATTAACATCAACATCACCATCACCATCACCACCACCACCATCAACAACACCAGTTATGATGACGTCAGGCTCCACGATCAATTCTTCTTTTTATCCGATCAATCAATTCATCATTACGATTCCCTATGCCCTAAACTAACAAAACATGGTATCTGCACCTCTCGTTTTGTCGGGATAAGCCTTGGGTGCACAACCTACAACAAACAAACAGATATATTCAATCGATAAGTGTGTAATCTGTTGGAACAACCCCCACATATGTTTCAATAACCTCCTAGGTTGTTGCGGATATTCTTTAGTCAGTTGAAAAACCAAAACAATTACTGGTCAGAATTTCCTTTGCAATCAAGTTGTGATATTTTCCAACAGATTGTGAACCCGTTACAACAACCGAGTAAGTTGTTCCAATATCTTAGGAGTTGTTGCAACATATTCACTATCTGTTGGAAAATATCGAACGCTTCGCAACTTCCTCAAGAATCGTTTTGATTTTTCCAACATATTCTCGAGGTTGTTGCGGCGGATAAATGTATATTCGTTGAAACAAGTAGTTACTTGTTATAAAACTATTCGGGGATATTTTCCAACACATTCTCGACTTACGTAGCTTCTCGGGGGTTAAAAGGATCAAGATTCATTTTTTTGTTGTTGTTTTTGGTAGTCAACTATCTGAGGATCCTTGAAAAACAAACTTCTTCCGAGTAGTCCCTGACTTGACTCCGTAGGTGAGGAATGGCTTCAAATTCCCAAGCCTAGAAAAAATTATGCCACAAAAAATCAGAATAATTAATGAAGGAAAAGAATTAAAAAGATAAAACATTGAAGAAAGAAAGTTTACCATGAAGGCCCAAGGGAAGCCATAGATGTTGGAAGTCTTCACATTAGGGTTCAAAGCTTTGCACAAATATTCAATAGTCAACTTAAAACTTTTATGACCCCATGGATAGTTATTGAGTGCCTCATGATCCTCCGAGAGTTTAATCAAACCAAGTTGTATATTATTCTTTACATCCCTTGCCCAAAGAATAGAATTCACAAACTAAACTAAGCACAATGACTCCTTGTGCTTTCTTGACATAGTTTCTGACTTCAAGTCTGCTAGCAAATCCGCTACCTTGTAGCTCTTTCCACAAACATCCACTAAATCCAAATCATCATCAACCTTGGCTTTGCCTTTCTTGCCTTTCTTGGCTGCCTTGGATGACTTGGGTGTCTTGGTTCCCTTGGATGACTTGGGTGTCTTGGTTCCCTTGGATGACTTGGGTGTCTTGGCTCCCTTCTTTAATGTAACTGTAGGAAGAGGCTGAGAAAGAGCATGACACCTCGGTCCGGATTATGGCAAACTCGATGCCAAAACAAGCGGCATGCCGGTAGTTTATCCATATCTCATCGGTTCTTGCTTAAATAATTCTTCGTTTGAGAAGACCATACACAATGGTCATTTGAAACCTTGCATTGTTGTCCTCAGGCAAATCTAGATACATGCCAAAACATGTGGCCCTGAAGAAATCCTCCAAGTCCTCCTCCTAAAGTATCTTCCTAAAGTAATCAAAAGGCTTGCCCATGACTGATTTTACAACAAGATCACCATTCAAATCACCTAGTTTATCCATCTATCCGCACACGAACTTCTCCATACCGAAAGTTTTGACAACTTCATCAGTGGAAGGTCTGTCAATATCAGTCCCAATAGATGAATCAACAGCCCCGGTCATCGACCTTTCAAAAGATGCAGTTTTATCCTCTTCATTGTCATCATTATTTACATCATGTTCTTCTTCTTCTTCTTCTTCTTCTTCTTCTTCTTCTTCTTCTTCTATTTGATCTTCTTCACTTTCTTGGCCAGAAACTCCCACTTGAGAGGTTTCTGTTCGGCGGCTTGTTCGAAGAATATTTGCCTATTCAAAGAAGATCATCTAATGATGCCCCCTTAGCTCTTTTACTAATCGTAGATGATTCCTTCCCTTTTCTTTTTCGTGAAGACATTTTATCTCACACAGAGATAAGCAAAATACTTTCAATTGATTTGTGCACCATTTAAAGTAAACAAATAATGAATTTTTACAACGAAATTGAAGCATATATTGCAACAAGCAGTGTGTAATATATTGGAACAACTCAATCATATGTTCCGACAACTTTACCGGTTGTTGCAACTTTTATCCATACGTTGAAAATATCAATACGATTCTTTGCCGGCTTCCTCGGCAAGAATCGTATTGATTATTTCAACGGATGGATAATCTGTTATAACAACTTGGTAAAGTTGTTGAACATATGATTGAGTTGTTCCAACGGACTAATCTGTTGGAAACCATCGTAACAGCTTGCGGCTTATCTCAAGAATCGTTTTACTAATTTTCAATAGATTTTAAATCTGTTGCAACAACATATTCACTTGCTGCAACAACCTCAGCAACTGTTTGGGTTTTTACCAACAGATTAGAAATTTGTTGCAACAGATTACTCAGCTATTGGGTAAAAATAAAAAAAAAAGGCAAGACTCTTTTTCCTAAGCCTCACAAGGACAACAATAGGACAACAACATCTATTTCACTATCAGGGTGCAATATCAGCGTATTACAAACACACAACAGTCAAAAATGGAACAAAATACACAGCATTGCATAGACACCCTATCCATGTTCTTCCTCTTCTTCTTTAACCAAAATTAATCATTTTCGTACTTTTATTTCAAAACCCTAACTTTTGAACTAGAAAAAATATTTGTTTCAATACAAACACACAACCATCACAAGTTAAACAAAATAAACCAACCTCAATCGTCAAACAAGCAAAGTTGCGTAATAACTTACTCGGTACATTTGGAAAAAATCCAAAAAAAATTCAAACCCTTTTTTCGAAACCCGAAGGAGAACAAGAACACAAACAGTACCAAAAGCCATAATTTAACAACCACATACGCTATTTAACAACACAGAAACCTCAACAAGTGGAACAAATAGAGCAAATACGGGTTTTGTCAAGCCCAACAAGCCTTTTTTTCGAACTCCCAGAGAACGAGAACACAAACAACACCAAAAATCGAATTTCACAACCACATACTATTTACAAACACACAAACCCCAACAACTCGAACAAATACATCAAATAAGGGTTTCTCAAGCATTGAACAACAAAATAAACAACATTGCAGAGAAACCCATGTTATTCTTCTTCTTCTCTGACCAAAATCATCATTTTCTCACTTTGATTTCAAAACCCTAACTTTAAAAGAAGAAAAAGTTGAGCGATTTTACCTGAGAGAAATGGAGAGCAGCAGTTCGTTGCTGAGTCGGCTTTTGAAGAGGTTGACGACGGTTTGAAGAAGCACATTTAGCAGTTGAGATCAGTTCGTGGGTTTGAACTTGAAAGTTTGAAGGAGCAGTTGAGATGATCGTGTGTTTTGAATGAAGTTCGTGTGTTTTGATATGGACCGATGTTGAGTTTGAAATAAATGGGGGGTTGGATTAAATGGTTTGGGGTCTTTTTTGTATTTTATAAAAGATTAACAAGTTTGGCAAAATATATTTTCAACCCTAATTTTCTTAATTCCAAATTTAATTGAGTTTTGACTTGATGTGGTCCCTACAAGTCACCTCTAGTAATTTCCAAACTTAAAAGTCACCTTGAGTTAAATTTTCGAACTCTCTTTGATATTCCTTTAAAAAATCATGTCCGAAAAATCACAAATCAATAATTTTGTGAAAAAGCAAAAAATAGTACTCCTAGTATAAAAAAAAAGAAAGGAAAAGGAAGAAGAAGAATATTGACAAAGGGTACAGTCAGCATTGGCTCCCAGAGAGCTGAGGCTAATACTTAAGGAGACCCGTTAACCAATCACATTTCTCCATAGCTATCTCTCTTGTGACGTGTCATCTCTGTAACCATATAATACAATTTTCCTCCACTCCTTAAATTCCATATAAAAAAATATTCTCATTTTTTCTCCGCCAGTACTTCCTTCTCTCCTTCTTCACCTCAGTAAAGCTATGGCAACTCAGTTCTAGAATTATTGCATAGCTCAAGTCTCTCTATCTCTCCCTTCCTTTACATGCACATATATAATAATAATAGTAAAGAAATGGCGAGTATTTCAGCTACTACACTTTCCATTGCAACTTTACCAGAAGCTTCTAGAAGAAGCTTCCGATTACCAGTTACTAGGCTTTCATCGCGTCGAATAAAGGCGGTGAAGAGAGAAGAGAATGTGGTGTTAGAGGAGAAGGTAATTAACGGTAGTGTGAATGGGAGTGTGATGAAGAAAAGCGATGATTTAAATAATGGTGGATTGTTGTATAGTAATGGAAGTAGTGTAGGTGTGATTGAGAGTGAAAATGAGAGTTTGTTAGTGAATTATGTGAATGGTAATGGTAGTGTAGCTGCGGGGAAGAGTGTGGTGGAGGTGAAGGGGGAAGAGGTGGTGGTTGAGGAGAAGAAGAGGAATGAAGGGACAAGAAGAATCAGCAAGTTCAGGTATATGTCCAGTAAAATAAGTGGTTGAGGAGAAGAAGAGGAATAATACTAATAAGAAGAGTGTAGAGGAGATCGGACAAGAGGATGCTTGGTTTAAAACGAATAAGCAAGTTCAGGTATATGTCTTAACTATGAGCTCGTTTGGATTTTTTTAACTTTTTAAAGACACACTTATAAGTTTGGTTATGCCTTAATTAAAAGATGCCCCGTTAGTTCCTTATTTTGCCTCATAAGGCAAAACTAAATTTTATGCCCTCCAGCTTTTTTTTCCTTAAGAGTTATGTTTGACTTTGCCTTGAGACATTTTTTTTTTTTTTTTTTTACTTTTAGTTAAGGCATTTTGTGCCTTAATTAAAAGCCCACAAAAAATAATTTTGCCCCATAAGGCAAAACTAAATTAGCTTAGTTTATCTAAATGCAGGGGCTTTGCCTTGAGACATTTTTTTTTTTTTTAAACTTTTCAAGGCACACTTTTAGTTAATGCATACTTTTGGTTATGCCTTAATTAAAAGTTTGCCCCATAAGGCTTTATGTTATGATTGTTAGTTTAGTTCCTGTGTTCCAATTTAAGTGTCTTAGTTTGACTCAACACGGAGTTTATAGATTAAAAAGAGACTTTTGAATCTTATGGTCCTAAATTAAACATGTGTATAATGTACTAAAATGTCTTTTAAATCTTGTTGTTTTAAACTTGTCATGTAGGATGTTTGAATTGTTAACTTGGTAAATATAGAAACATGCACTCTTTTTGAGACAGACTAAAAAGAATAAGCAAGTTGAGGTATATGTGTTAAATGGTTGTTATTTCAGTTTTTTGTTTTTGAGGTAATGGTATAAAATACACTGAAATACTACTCCCTCCGTCTCAATTTATGTGAGGGTGTTTGACTGGGCATGAAGTTTAAGAAAGATTTTTTTTTTTTTTTTGAATCTTGTGGTCTAAAACAAGCCAAAGAAATTTTTGTGGCTAGAAATCATTTCAATAAGGTAAAATGGGAGTTATAGAGTTAAATTGTTGTTAAGTATGGAAAAGTGTCATTCTTTTTGGACGAACTAAAAAGGAAATAGTCTCGTGCAACTTGGGACGGAGGGAGTATCACTTTTTCACTAGTTTCACACTCCAACTATCAGCCATTCCCTTTTTCCTACATGAACTATCACCGTCTATTTGTTAAAACCTATGTTGCTTGGACTCTCCAAAAATGATGCCGCACCTGTGTCGGATCCTTCAAAAATGCACTACTTTTGGAGGATCCGACACGCACCCGTGTCCATTTTTGAAGAGTCCGAGTAACATATTAAAACACACCTAGGCCAACTATCAGCTGTTCCCTTTTTCTACTACGAACTATCACCATCTACTCAGCTAGGTGTGTTTTAATATGTAGATAGTGATAATTTAGGTAGGAAAAGGGAACAAGTAATAGTTGGGGGTGTGAAACTCGCGAAAAAAAAATGATAGTTCAGGTGCGTTTTTGACCATTAACTTTTTATTTTTTTAATTTTTTTTTAAAAGATACTTAAATGTCTTATTTTAGTTGTGTTTTCTATGTGAGAATAATGTTGACAGCCGCATAGAAATATGCTACACTGAATATGAACCACAACATTTTGGGGTTAAGGCATCTTACAATTCTCCAAAAAAAAAAAAAAAAAAATATAAAAATTTTTGGGGGTTGAGGCATAGTTGATTGATACTGATTGGTTGTGAATGATCAAGCGGAGGGGTGTTTGTGCGCGTAAATGTGGTTGTTCTAGAAAATTTCTACTTTTAGAATCTGCTGTTTTATTTAAGTGCTTTGTTATGTTAATTCCAAATTGATTTTCAGGTTACTGGCATTGATGTTTACTATTATCAGAATGAGTTGTATGTTTAGTGAATCTTTTTGATTTCAAAGTAGTCAATGACGGTTAGCTAAATCTAGTATTCCATAAAATCTACTGGACTGCCATTGCCTTCTTTTACACAATGAGGTTCAGTTAAATTGATGTCATATTTGATGAATACCACAACAACTGCACATCAATCCGAAACTTGTTTTTTTTTTTTTTTCTTGATAAAGTTGAAGCCTGAACTAGTTTGGGTGTTGTCATACAATGGTCGTACCTTGCACGCGGATACATGGACATAATACAAGTGCTATGATTAATGGTTCTTGTTGTGATATTCTATCGTCAATATAGCATTGCGATGTGGGCCAATTTTATGTTGTCACTTTGTCTAATCTTCTTAAGATGAGAATTATCAACACATGACCGAAGATGTTTATTACTGGCCTTTTTGATGAAATAATGAACTTCCCTTATTAGAGGTGCAAGATGAAGATTATCCTGGCCGAATGAGTTTGTAAGTTGACAAGTTATTGGATTGGTTAGATTAAGACTAAGGCTAACCAGGTCACTATATCAACCTCACATATTACTCAATTGCTGTAATGGGAAATAACTGAGAACACGATGCATGAGGCGATTCCAAATTGACCAGAGAGGGTTTGGAGACTGGTTTACGCAATGAATATTAGAACCATTAGTTGTAGTTGGCAAAGAAACTAAATGATAAAGAAGGATTTCAAATGCTTATATACAATATTGCTATTTACATCTTACCCTCTATGCTTTAGGGGTTCTTGTGATCTCTGTTTCGTTTCTAGATAGAAGCCAGATTGTTTGACATTACTGATTGGTTTTTGCAGGTTTCTGTCAAGCCTGGAGGCCGTTGGAACAGATTCAGAACATATTCAACAATTCAAAGGACTTTGGAGATATGGGGATCTGTTTTCACTTTTTTATTTAAGGCTTGGTTGAATAATCAGAAGTTCTCCTATCGAGGTTGGTCAATGACAAACCCCAATTTTTTTAAGAGTTGAGAAGATAATTGCGTTAATGTGTTGTTCCTAGCAACGTGCTGGTATTTTCTTCTTTCAACATGTCACAATGGCTAAAAACTGGGTGATAAAAAACCATAATTTTGTTATATTGACCCAAAAAAAAAGTCTGCTTTTCGGCACCCGTTTCAACTAGAAATATTAAGGAATGAGGCTTAATTCTACTTTAATAAACACAAGACTATTCAAAGTTCACTTAAACTGATCTACATGAATAGCTTTTTAGCTATTCTTCCCTACATTGAAGTCATCGGGATCCACAAACTGATGGAAAGAAAATTCTTTTACCCTTCCAAAAGGATAAGCTATTTATGGCGTTCTCATTGCTATTCCTATGGATGTTTCAGGACACCAACTTCCTATCAAGTCCTAACTATCCCTTTTCATTTAATAATATTTCTTCTTTATAATGGTGACAGTGAACTATGCAATAGTCAAAATGATTACCATGACACCTAAAGAATCTATTTGCCAGTCAGTTTCCCCCTTCAGACTTAGTTTTGACCTATTTTCCCCAGACGTCACAATAATAACCTATGTATAACTGTCAATAGCAAAGCAGCGACCAATACACCGGCGACTCCCATCATATGAAATGGGTACTGAGGAGGCTAGGTTGGCCAAAAGATGGTTAATGCTTATTACACCTTCAAAAATTCATCAATTCCCACCCCAATCTGTTATGCTCAGTAATAATACCAAAAACACTCCTTAATGTAACTAATTCAAGGAGCTGCTTCATGCAGGCGGGATGACAGAAGCTAAAAAAGTTGAGCGGAGAAAGGTCCTCGCTAGGTGGTTAAAAGAAACTATTTTGAGATTGGGTCCTACTTTTATCAAGATTGGCCAGCAATTCTCAACAAGAGTGGACATTCTTGCTCAGGAGTACGTTGATCAGTTGTCTGAGCTTCAGGTTGGTGATGTCCTCCTCAAGTTATCGTATGTTTGATCCTTTACAACACACATTCACCAGAACTTGATGTCTTTTCAGTATCCTTTAAGTTTGAAGATTGAGGCATAGTTGTCGTTGTTATTTAAGCTTGAAGACATCTTTTGCTCAGTTTTGTTAGCTGGGGATCTTGCCTCATCAGAAATTGGTATCAAAGTGAACAGTTCGGTCATATATATGTAGCTTATTATTAACTTTTGCCAATCCAACTACTGTTTATCTTTCTGTTGTTTAGTATTTTCTTGAGACGATTTATAATTTGTCAAGCTCGGGCATTATTCATATCTGTTCTTCCTCAGAGATTTTCCAATATCTCGAGTAACAGACACGAGCAATGTGTGGAGCTTGACAGATTATTAGTAACAAAGATTACCTGTGTACAAGAAACCTGACCACATATACATTGCATTTGTTTACAGAATGCAACGAAGAGGACAACTGAGCATGTTGTTGGAGTATATGATTCTTACACAATCGATGAATATATAATACTTAGATGATATCAACATATAAATAAATGAATTGTGCAGTTGAGATCCATAGTCCCTTTTCATTTTCACAAAAAAAAAAAAAAAAGAAAAAAAAAGGAAAAGATCCATAGTCCCTGAGATGGGATATACTAACTTTGAAGCATTTAAATTCTGAAAGCATACTAAATTTACTTCTAAAGTTAGCCTATATAACTGGCAACACATGCTATGCAGTAAATTGATTTTCACCTTGGATGAAGCATGCCTGGCTGCTTTTTTATTCTTTTTGCGATGTACCTTCCCACCATTTCCTCTCTGGATTTCTATTATGGGTTTTCTGTCATTTCCTGTTGCTATGCAGCACGTTTTCTTCTTCTTAGAAATCATTAATTTTCTAGGCATTGTTTTTTACAAGTCTAATCTCTCTCTGCTTAGGACCAAGTTCCTCCTTTCCCATCGGAAACTGCTGTATCAATAGTTGAAGAAGAACTTGGAGGCCCATTGGATGATATATTTGAAAGATTTGACAGTGAACCAATAGCTGCTGCAAGTCTTGGTAATATTCACTTAATTCTAATTGTGTGACAGAGATGCATCCTTCATTCAGCAAATAAATTCTGTAACTACCAGTGACTGTTCTATGACTCAACAAGCTTTACAAGAATGAAGTACAAGAACGCTGATATATTATATTGCAGGTCAGGTGCATCGTGCAAGATTGAATGGGCAGGAAGTTGTTGTCAAAGTACAAAGGCCCGGTCTTAAGGATCTTTTTGATATTGATCTTAAAAACCTGAGGGTCAGTTTTAGATAATTGAAATATCTTTACATTTAACCCTTGAGTTCTTTTGGGTAATCATTTGGATATTATACAAAGTATAATCAGATCTTCATTGACTGCATAGAGAAAGGCCCTTTTCACTGGTTTTTCTTCTTAGATTTTCCCATCTAACTTCCAGACTTCTGCCAGAATAGGTCACACTTCAAGTCATTTATTCATATACTTGGTGCAATGACCTAATTTTCACGATGAAATGACACTCCTCCAGGATATTGTACACAAAACACTCACACAAACAGTGACTTTATGGCACGAATATGCTCATGTTTACTTCTAATTTCAAAAAATAGGTTATTCATTATCATATATATCTTTTTCATGTGACATATTTCTTGCAGGTGATAGCTGAATATCTGCAGAAAATAGATCCTAAATCTGATGGTGCAAAAAGAGATTGGGTTGCAATCTATGATGAATGTGCAAGTGTCTTGTATCAGGTATTTTGTTAATAAATCATTTATTTTAACATAGCTAAGTTAGCATGCATGTCCGTTAGCATCAATTCGTCAATTCTTTGTAAAAGGACTTCAAGATTCTTTCTTCTGTCTGACTTATCTTTGCTTTCTTTTTGCATCAAGTTTATTGTTGGTTTACTTTTCCCTATTTGAGGTGGATTTGGTGTCTCATTGACTTGCCCATTTTTGTCTGTACAAGTTTCGTTGCAAAGACATACTATATCTTATTGGTGAGGTCTGCAAAATATAGGTTTTCGTGGAAGAAACTTTTCGGGTTGACAGACTTCTGAGTTTTAATTAATTATGAATCAGCATGATCAATATTCAAGGAATTTAAATTTATTGGTCTTCAACAAAAACGGTTGTGAAATATTACGAAAAGGTAATGGGATGTCATGTGAGAAGGAGAAGAGATTCATTCAAAAGTTTTCATGGTATTATGGTTTGATATGGTGTAATAATACACTATCTTATCTCGTTAGTAGGTTCTCGTTGCACTTAAATAGAATACTTCCATTCACCAATTAGAGTTCAGGAATTAAACGATGACAACTGGTCACCTGGGAACTGTGTTTTTGATGGCTTTTTATCAACTGGCAATCATGAATTGAAGTAGTTTATAAGTTATTCTAGTGATTGACTGACCATTATTCTGTACTATTATTTTATTTTATATCTAATTCAATAGTCAAATGCTGCTGGATCTTTTCAGGATCAGTGTGTTGCTATTCTCCTTGATTTGCATCTTTCAAGCTGTAAGTTTGTCTAATAAGAGATGTTATTTGATGAGTTTTGCAGGAGATTGATTATACTAAGGAAGCTGCCAATGCGGAATTGTTTGCAAGTAACTTCAAAAACATGGATTATGTGAAAGTCCCGTCAATATACTGGGAATATACCACACCACAGGTTCAAATCAGTGACAATGATGGTTTAACTGATTAACATTGAATTCTCTCCACAACTCATTTTACTTGAATGATATTTTTCATTCCTTTCAGGTTTTGACAATGGAGTATGTCCCAGGCATTAAAATAAACAGGATAGAAGCCTTAGATCAGTTGGGCGTTGATAGGAAAAGGTGAGCTGAAAGTTATGCCATTCAATTTGTTGAAATATATAATTTACCTATATCCTTCATTTTCGTTCATGTACCGGTGTTGTAATCATGCCCGAGAGACATGTTGCTTCACAAGGATCCTTAATAAGTACACAGAGGGCCTGCTAAAATTGGATGTGTTCTGTCAATTCATTTTCGTATCTGATACTAACACAGGTACTAAGTATGACAGGACTGAAAATGACATGCCTTTGGATTTCTCTTAATTGTTGATCAGGTTAGGGAGGTATGCTGTTGAATCCTATCTGGAGCAGATTCTGTCTCATGGTTTCTTCCATGCTGATCCAGTAAGATTTCTCACTGACATTCATAGTTCTTCTGCTCTACTATGATTCACAGTGCACTTCGTAACCAAATAACAGCGTATAATAGATCTGTTGGTTTGAGCTTTAACATATTCAATAAACGGGTATAAGAATTTTCCACTTCCTTTGTTTTCCGTTTTTTGTATCCTCACAGTTAACCTGGTTGCATCACCATGTTTGCTTTCCTTCTAGCCATTCAACTCCTGAGTGATATAAACTGCAAACAGAATCTTGCGTTGATTGTTCAAGGAAAATTATTTTGCGATATCTTGGTAATCACACCTCATTCACTTGGATAGGACCACATAACTGATTCGGAGAGATACCTTTGGAGAGCTTCAGCTTCCATACCAACCAATTGTTTTCTAAGCTGTTGATGTCTTTTACTCTTTTCTAAGTTGAACATCGTTTTCATCTTACTACTTAGCTTTACCCATATCTCATATCTGTGAAGTGCGCAAGTAAAGGTTTTTCAAAGAAAATTGGGGCTGATTTAATTTCTTGCAGCATCCTGGAAATATAGCTGTGGATGATGTTAACGGTGGAAGGTTGATCTTTTATGATTTTGGAATGATGGGAAGGTAAGATGAACCTTTCCATCTAAGTAATATAAATGACTCTGAAGTTCTCCAACCTAAAACTTGTTAGTTCTCACTTACTCTAGCATATTGCAGCATAAGTCCTAATATCAGAGAAGGCTTGCTGGAAACATTCTATGGAGTTTATGAGAAAGATCCAGATAAGGTGATCAAACTTTCTAGGCTTGCTGTTTCCTTTTTTTATTTTTGGTTCTCTCACTGTTCTACTTATCCACACAAATGGTTGGCTAAAGTTCTCTTTGAAATACAGGTCCTGCAAGCAAGTATTCAAATGGGTATTCTGGTGCCTACTGGCGACATGACTGCTGTCAGACGAACTGCACAGTTTTTCCTTAATAGGTACTCGCTCGCATCTTATCTTCCAATTTTAATTTTGTTCAAAGTCAAATTAAATGTTGAGACTGCCAAAATTAAGCCCATTGTCGACATTACTAATCACCGCAGATTGTGGACTGATGTTCATTTTGTGGTTTAGTATGTTTTTTCGGTTAAGGTTGTGCTTTCGTATACATAAATGAAGTGAAAAAATGTGTTCACGAACTGGTGCATTAGAATCCGGGAGAGGTGTTTGTTTCAACAAGGGCGTTTTTCTTTTTTCTTTTTCCTCTATTCACCTTTATCTCTTTTTCTCAATCTGTTATTAGCTCAGATTATTCCTGTTGTACATCAACTTGTTATTAGCCCCTAAATGTTGGAGTTCTACATGTGACTTATAGAGATACTCGGAGGATCTTTCCATGTTCAAGTAAAAATTTGGTCCACCTTGGATGAAGTTTCCAACTGGTAGGTTTCCAGTGATGGGCCTTTTTATTATTGACAAGTACTAAGATTTAATCAAAAAAAAAAAAATTTGGGTGAAGCCTTTATACAAGAGGTATACATTGATCAACTATAGAGCAAGCATTCCTTCCTACAAAATCTAATGGTATTTATACAAATAGAAATCCCTCATATGCTCCAACAAAGTGCAAAAAGGAACTAGATTGAAAGAAAAGCCTTCCCAATATTTCAAAAGCCCTTTGGTGTTTTTCGCGCCATATAGTCTATATCGTGGCTTCTGGTGGTATATTCCATAGTCATCTTCTCTATTACCTTCTGCCTCTATTCGCAAGGGTGGCTCAGTTGGTTGAGCATGGGGCTTTTGTAATGGAGGTCTCAGGTTCGAAACCCCTTGCCTATGACAGCAGGGGATTTGCTTTTTGGATCAAGCTCATCATACGGGGCTTGCCTAGTGCTGGTTATCTCTCCTGTGTGGTTTGCGAGCTATTGCACAAGACCTGGGTTTACCCTGTGCGCTCCCGAAGGGTAGGGGCTGCGGGTTCTCATGTCTCAAAAAAAAAAAAAAATTTCTGCCTCTCAATTTTTTTCACCTTGAGAAGCTCCTTAACAGTTGTGTGCGTTGCACACCTACCTTTGAACAACCTCTCTGAAGCAATTCCCTACCTCGTATCATTTTGAAGTGGATGAGCAGGTGGATAACATCCACTCCCTCTCCTTTACACAAGATACACCAGCTAATATGAATCTGTCTTTTCCGCATGTTTATTGACTTCTTCGAAGTTGGCTATTCATATGATTTACAACATTGGACAAAACTTGACATGTAGTAAATGCTTTCCCTTGTTTTCCCACTGCTTCTATTATCTCTTCTGTTTCCTTTCAATCAGCTAAAGTGTGTCAAATTTCAGGTCTTTTACTGCAAAAAAAGAAGAAGTCAATTTGACTCTTATTTCATGGTTAACTGTGACCAGAACCTAAGCTACTTTGACTCTGGGCTATTTTAGAAAAGACCTTCTATTCAAAACGTGCTTTGCATTATGCAACATCATTTGCATTGTTAACGGACAATAACTCTACAAGTGTTTAAATTGATTCATTGGACAAAACTTGACATGAAGTAAATGCTTTCCCTTTGTTTCCCACTGCTTCTATTATCTCTTCTGTTTCCTTTCAATCAGCTAAATTGTGTCAAATTTCAGGTCTTTTACTGCAAAAAAAGAAAAGAAGAAGTCAATTTGACTCTTATTTCATGGTTAACTGTGACCAGAACCTAAGCTACTTTGATGCTGAGCTATTTTAGAAAAGACCTTCTATCCAAAACGTGCTTTGTATTGTGCAACATCATTTGCATTGTTAACGGACAAGAACTCCTACAAGTGTTTAAATTGATTGAAGCTTGACAGTTGAAATTTTGCAGCTTTGAAGAGCGCCTTGCAGCACAAAGAAAGGAGAGAGAAACGGCACAAGCAGAACTTGGGTTCAAAAAGCCATTGACAAAGGAGGAACAAAAAGAGAAAAAGAAGCAACGTTTGGCTGCAATTGGTAATTTACTTGTCGTATCTTCTTTTTCTGGTCTAGGTATCTCACTTTTTTGTGCTAGCTTGTTCTATTCCTTTGCTCTCTTTAATTCGGCCAATCCTGGTGGGGTTTTCAATGTAGAAAAGCAACATGTTTTTATTGCTTGGTCCCCACCCCTTTCCAACCCCAACTCCTCCATTTACATAAGAGGTAAAAACCAAACAGTAAAGGAAAAACTAAGAAAGACTAGTTAATTACTCACTTTGCTCATAGCCTCAAACTCATATTTTCTACTCTCTAACAGGTGAAGATCTACTAGCCATTGCAGCAGATCAGCCATTCCGATTTCCTGCCACATTCACTTTTGTAGTTAGAGCATTTTCAGGTACTTCAGTACCAGCTATGTAATAGCTTACAATTGTGCTGCTTGTTTTGGCGTTCAACTTCTTATAGTAAAAACTATTAATTGTTATCAGTTTTGGATGGCATTGGAAAGGGTCTTGATCCACGATTTGATATCACTGAAATTGCCAAACCGTGAGTGCTCCACAATATATAATTTCTTTTCTTTTTGTAATTTCCTCCCCTTTATTTGACATATACATTTATGCTGCTCTATAGCTATGCTCTAGAGCTGCTTAGGTTTCGTGAAGCTGGTATTGAAGTTGTGGTAAAGGTAAACCTACTAAAAGTTCGAAAGCGTGCGCAAGTTTTGTGTTTCATATTGTGCTTAAGTTTTAATAATTCATCTTTCTGGCTTGCAGGACTTCAAGAAGAGATGGGACAGACAGTCTCAAGCATTTTACAACTTGTTCAGGCAGGCTGATAGAGTTGAGAAACTTGCTGCAATTATCCAGCGATTGGTAGACAGCGTGCCATATTCATAGCTTTAAATTAAAATTTGATCACAGATCCATATTTTTTCAGTCTTATGCTTTATCCATTTATATCTATTTTGATTTGCTCACAGGAGCAAGGTGATCTTAAGCTACGGGTTAGAGCTTTAGAATCTGAAAGGGCTTTCCAACGTGTTTCAGCTGTTCAGAAGACAATTGGAAGTGTAAGTTGTCATACATTCTGATACTGTTTACAAATTCATTATCATGTGAAATTTGATGTACTCTTCTAATCAAGAAAGGTACAAAATGTTTGTTATGTCATTCTTCTATATCAAGAAAAGTTATGCTGTGGGATGGAGCTTTCTCTGAGTATAACTATGGGCTGCTTGGCGGGTTTGGGGTGGGGGGAAGGGGAAGGAGGATTCACTTATAGTGGAGATAATATCTATACTTACATAAGCTTGCTGCTCCTTTTGCCTGCTCATTGTTTCACTTCTTAATGACTTAGGGTCTTTATCTCATCTGAACAGGCAGTTGCAGCTGGAAGCTTGGTTAACCTAGCTACAATTTTGTATCTCAACTCCATCCGTGTAAGTATTGCATCCTCACTTGTATATTTTAAGTTTGTCATCTTTGCGTACTATGTTTAACTTGCATGCGTCTTCACTTTCCAGATGCCCTCAATTATAGCATACGCTGTCTGTGCATTCTTTGGCTTCCAAGTCCTCTTTGGCCTTCTGAAGGTTAAAAAATTAGATGAACGAGAAAGATTGATTACTGGAACAGCTTGAACAAATGGTGAGCAACTCTTCTCTAATTTAGTACTGGCACAGAGGCAAAAAACTCTTAAATGTTATGAAGTCTTTTTTTTTCCTTTGATAGGTAAATATTAGAGGTAGGTTCCAATTTCCAGATTTGCTTTAGGTTATAAGTCAAAAATTCTGGGTCGTCTCAAAAAAAGAATTTAGAGGTAGAAACACCATCTAGACTTTTCACGTACAATAAGCCATTAAAGGTAAGTCTTTAATGTCTTACTGTACATGAAAAGTTTCTAGGTGGCGTTACTACCTCTATATCACATGTAAAAAATGTAATGGGGACGTCCAAGGTAATTTATATTTCGACGAATATTAGACTTAAACTTCAGATGCTTCACATAATGGTTGAGTCGGTGAGTCATTTTGGTTTAGGGAGACATGCATCCATATTAAAGTGTGATAGATGACTTGCCCCTCCAGGTGGACAAAAAAGTTGACTCGTGAAGGAAGAAACAAATTTTTGTAAATCTCGAAGTTGAAAAAAGAATCTTTATGATGGATTTTCATCTAAACATGTGTAAGGCTTTTGATTAAACCTAACAAGGCTTCTATTATATATCCCTTTTGGTTTAAGCACATGTACAAGTGTGCAAACAAAAGTAGGTTTCAAATATCAAAATTCCCTGGAGAATTTTAATAAGAGGAAAGCTTGAGTAAGAAAGATTCATGAAAAGCCTTAAGTCCACTATCAAGGATATACAGGGGAGGAGGTAAAAGCCCAAATACGGGTGCAGCCGAACCCAATAGCTTTTGCTCAAACAATGTATTATTTGTGGTAAGAATTTCATTAAAATATGGGCAGATATTAAATTTAGAACCCAGTTATTAGCACTTGAAGTTGTTGTTTTAAAATCTAGAACCCATAAAGTTAAAATCCTGGCTCCCCCTCTGCGGACAAGCATGACTCTTAAGAGATGAACTAAAGAGTTTGTACTCTTGGAATCCTAAGGTGATGGTGGTCGGTCTCTGACTGAAAGGAGCTAGCTTGTTAAACACTGTTGGTATGACATACTGCAGGGTCTCTAGATTAAAAGTTCAAGTTAACACTTCCTTTTGGATCAAGCTTTCCGCAAGAAGTTTAATCTAACAGTAAGAGCAAAAATTGCACCAATATTGGCTAAAAATTTGGAATCGTTCCTCCGGTTGATCATGATTGACTATCGAACAACTGTAATGTTGAAAGTGAACCTATGAATTCATGGATCTAATATGGCTCATTTCACAGAGATGGCCTAACCTATGGGAAAATGGCTTCCTAATCTAAGCAGAGAATGATTGTCTCAAAAAGAAGAAGCTAGAAAAACATATATAAAATCTTCCTAAAGCAATACATATTTAAAAAACTTAGAACAATGATCCTTCTGAAGGACCATTATTAAGAACCATCAAAAATTCAATATCATCGAAATAAGAAGGGAAATATTCGAATTAATCACATGATTCTCGGACACCTTTATGAGAAAACACACAAGCAGGACTGAATTAGGTGTTTTGTGTGTTTTCAAAAACTTTTGCAGATATTAAGTCGAGTACTAAAGGTTATAGCAGACTAACAGTGAGGTTCTTTTTGAAAATTCTCTTTCTATGGGAATCCTTAATTTTGAATAATGGAAGTATTTTGTGGAGTTGCATACAAAAATTAATTTTCTACAAAGTCAAGTTAACAAATTAAGAATGTATGTATAAAGATGTTGAAGATATAATTAACTGAATAAACGTGTGCTGTCTCCAAGTCTCTAACAACTTAAGCTTTTAGATGAGATGATCACATGCTCCAGATGTTCACTCCTGGGCGTGTGGAGGTGTAATATTCCCATATCAGCTATTGATGGGGTGTTTGGTCTACTTATACGGTCTTTGTGCCGTCCTCACCTCATGAGCTAGCTTTTGGGATTGAGTTAGGCCCAAGGTCCATTTCTTATCAAAAGCAAAGTGGATAATGCAAACTCAAATTTCTACTGGTTCAACTAGGTCTACATTCAATTCCCTTGTTCAGGGGTTCGACTAGATCAACTTGTTTTTCTCGAACACAATGGTTTTGTACGTGCACACGAATGTGTAATTTTGTCTTTCGTTCATCACAAAAGAGTAACACGCAGTGGTCTCAACTTTGCTAACCACCAACAGAGGCTGCCTAAACTTTCTCTTATTTAGAAAGCTAGGTCTTTCTCTAGACAGTAGAAATTAAGATGACTTTCCCCATTTCTAGTGTAGGGCTTCTTTTCAGTACAATGATGAGCTCTCTTTTAGAATAGATTGTTAACTATAAGTACAATATGGAATTTTCCTAGTAGAAGAAACTGTGCTGCTTTGCTCTTATCTTTTCAAATGCTTGTTGTCTTCTTGTCCTCAAATTCTTGGTCTATTTCTCGTAGATTTCCAGAGTTAGGGAATTCCTTCTTGAAAGTTTTCGTTTTGTAGCATCAATAGCCATTGGAGATTCAGTCTTCAAACTTGATCTTCAAGTTTCAGAAACTTCAGCCATAGTTGACTTATTCTTTCTTCAGTTGCCTCAAGTTATTTCCATATCCAGCTTTCTTAGCTGCTAGAACTTTTCATTCTTCTATTCTTACATAACTCGTGCTTGTGCATCTGTGGATATCAACAATGACTTCTCCACAAGTCCATTCTTTGAAGTTGATTCCTCTTTACTTCAAGATCTTTTCCTTAATCTTGGTACTTCTTTCCTTGTTTAGATCCTCATCAATTTCATTATTATGCTAAGTATCATCAATTTCATTATTATGCTAAGTACCCAAATCTGTCACTTTCATTAGCTGTCTGGATCTTCCATTAATTGCTCTTTAATCAATTAGCATCCTTTGATCAATCAATCCTGCAAAACAAGAATAGCTGCCAATCACTATTCATATATTTGATTAAAATTCCTATGTGAATCCTTACTGACTATGTTTCTCCACTTAAACTCATCTCATGCCAATATTAAAATTCCAAATAATTTTTTTTTAGACCATAATATAGAGATGTGTGATCCTTGGACCAACACTTCTTAGATTTTTCTAGAGCATGATATGGATGAATCTAATGATTGTCAGACTCTTTCTCGATAGAAGGAGCTTCATCCTTTTAACTATGCCTTCCATAAGTTTTGTGTAGTAGCACATGATTGATTTCTCTTTTGGATCTTCAATTTTTCCTTTTTGGTTGAACATTTATCTGTTTAGCACTGTGCCTTATTCCTTGTTTTAATTTAATATGATAGAAGAACTTCTTTTTAATCTTCGGTTATTGGATGTTTCAGCTTGTAGATTGCTAAATTTATTAGGACCAAGTCTGGTCTGTATGTACAACAGGATTAGCGAAAAATAGTAGAGCATCTTGAGGTTGTGAAAGGACCGATTAAGTTTATCAGTGTGCATTTGTTAAGTTGGTTTTGTACTTTCCATATTTATATTTGGTATATATGATCTCTCTTCGCAAAGTTTTGTTGGATTTCTTGGCCTAAGAGGGTTGGGGTCAGGAGAAAAAATAGATAGTCCTGTGAACATGTCATTCTGTGATCATCTCCGCAGTTTTATCTTTGCTTTACATGTAAAATGCAAATAATGTTACCTCTCCTTGCTTTAGATGTAAAATGCAAATAATGTTACCTCTCCTGTGTGATTTGCGAGCTATTGCACAGGAGCTGGGCTGGGTTTACCCTGTGCACACCCGAAGGGTCGGTTGCAGGGTTCCCATGTCATAAAAAAAAATGCAAATAATGTTTATGCTTACTCAAACTTGATTAAATTGAAATCATATAATCTTACAATTGGCCATTGTACATCACAGGTTACCCTGGGAGATCACATATGGGAACTGCTATTCAATTCCAAGTTGTAGCCCTGGAAAAACAGAAATAATGTGGAGAAGACTTAACGGATCGTTGAGTATTCATAGCATGCCCATGGCCAAGAGCTGCTAGTTTTATCCTTCAGCTTTAAGATGCATCATGTGGTAAGGCTTCCAATATGGAGGTTCATTTCTAATTATGTTGGCCTAACGGATTGTTGTATTTGCCCATATCCACTATAGAGCACTCCTGTGAAGTAGACCAAGTAAGAAATCTTTCATGTCAAGTATGACACCCATTTTGACCTTCTATAGCCTTAGTGTATAGGTATACAACATCTAGGAGATAAATGTAACTAATGTTAGCCTCATCTACCTTCAACCTTATTTGTGGAGTTCGATTCCCTTGAATTTGTGTATAATACAATGTGAACATATATTTTTATTGTAAAAACAGTGTAATTTAAGTATCCTAGGGATCAAATATGTCATTGAGCTAACCCTACTTAGTATTAGTCCTTTGTATGTGTATTAGTATGTAATTTGTACTATTCAGTATCAATCGAAAGAACATGAATTTTTTTAAATGTTGGAAGACTTTATTCATATGTATTCTTCACTTCAAGTTATCAAAGTAAAAAGAAAGTATACTTCATTTAAGAGCAGGTGTAACAATGCCTTCTTAGACCTTGAAACTACAGGAAGATGCCTGTCTTATGCACTTTGTAGTGTTGTATTATTATAAGTTGAGAATTTTCCTGCGTTGCTTCATTTTAATCTTCTGTAGTATCTAATGGCATGTGTCTCTAGAATCCAAATCTTTCTTGTTTCCTTTTTCATTCACCAACATGGTGGATCCTCTAAATATTTGCCCTTTAAATCCTTTTATATATTATTTGTCATTGTCGGACAAAACATACTCTGGATGAAGTGCTTGAGCTGTTCCATGTGCTAGATAACATAAAAAACAAAAACATCTTCACTTTAAAGGTTGACATCGTAATTCTTAACACAAACCCTATCTGAAAAGTGAGAAGACATTTGTGTATTGACTTGTTTGTGTACCCCTGTATGGTAGTTCTGTTGGAATTTGGATTTACATTAATTGGTTGTAGTTTGAAAAAGGATACCTTGACCCAGTTGGTGGATAAAGTAAAAGGGGCAATCCGCAGGAATGCCCTTATTTTAGGGTGGTCTTTAATTTTTGTTCCTCAAATTGGTGGTCTTTAATTTTTGTCCTTCGCCTAATACCATGAGGTTTGGGGTTTGAATCCTGGTTTAGTCAAAATAATAAAAAAAAAGTCGCAAGGTGGAGTTTGTAGAAGAAAGTTAGCCTCTGCGCAGAATTTTGCTTGCTTCAAGCAGAGTTTCAAACTCTAGGGCAAAACTCGGCCTTTAGACTAATAAGTGGATGAAGGGTATTTGTGAGCCATTTCCTATACGTTAGGGGTATTTTTGGCCCTTTTCCCTTTAACTTAATCTAACTAAAATTTTTGTTTACGTACCTGTATATTGTGTCTTTAATCTACTATGGATATATATAAATTTCTTGCATGTTTACCATCTTTCCACGGTGCTTTGTGATCTCATCACCAGTTTTTGCATGTGAAAGAGTACAAGTTTTAATCTGTATATTGCTGTTGGTTTTGGATTCATATACCCATTCATTAACTATTATTGGATTCTGTTCTGTTTGATGTTTTACTTCCGGCGCAGACGTGATTAATTAAAATTAAGATTTTCTTATAAACCAAGGGAAATAATTCTTACTAAAGCAAAGCTAAATGTCAAACGAAAAAGGAAGGATATGCAGCTTCACAAAAAAATAATAATACAACAAAAACATACTCAGAGTAGTTCTACACGTGAGATCTGGAGAGGGTAGGATGTACTCAGACTTTACTCCTATTTTTGTGCGCTGATAGATCGGCTCAAACAAAAATAATAATATTTACATTGAATTTTGAAATTATATTACATTTTTTTACGAAGGTGCATTAGTTTTGGGAAGTGCGACACACTTGAGGAATTATGATGAGTTTCACCTTAACATCATGAACACATGTAAGTGATATAGATTGTCGAGTAATTTGTAACTGAAAAGCTATCACAATCAATCAATTGCGAGATATAGGGGGAATTTTCTACTTGCCTGAGTTATTTAGGATCCTCAAATTTATACAAAAACTATTCGAGGATTTTTTCATGAACTGCACATTTCAAATTTCAGAAATTTTCGAACTATAGCACACTGTACCGAAAATTTTCCGCATCTTAGCTATAGGATATTTTTGTTCATATAGTATTTCCGCGTTCAAAAGTGACTAAACATTAAATAGTTTTAAAATCAAGATTTGATGATAATTAGGGGTTCGAGAAGTGGCTTTTTGCCCAGATTAAAACTGGTTTCATCTAGAGTCAGGGCCCAATCGTCAAATCGATTCTTTCAATATTCAAATTTGATTCTTAACTTGCCAACTTTCTCCTGTCAAGTCGACACATTTCAAGAATTTGAACAATTTAGGTGTCTGAATGATAGCAATCTAAAAGAGAAAAATCTTGTTAAGCCTAACACGAACAGTTGATTCACAACAATGACATATCGAGTGTAATTCCATAAGTGGGGTCTAAGGGGTGATGTATATCAGGGACGGCTCAACCTAATTGGTAGTCTAAAGCCAAATTTCAAATATGAGACTCTAAACTTTTTTTTAAAAAAAAAAAACTTGCATATATTACTTGATGTGTATTTTTCTAGCTTTGTAAATGCAAAGTTGTTAGTTGTTATTTCCAAACAGACTAATAAAGAAAGTATGTCATATAAATTGAAATGCAAGGAGTTAAAATTTTCAAATTAAAAAGAAAAGAAATTAAAAGAGAATAGCAACTTATTAAAACAATAGAACCTAATTTGGGAATTTGATAACTCGATATTATAACAAAATTTAATGACTTCGATTTGCTTACTGCTATGCGTGACAACCCAAAAAAAAATAAAAGAGAATGCAATTTGATTTATTTTTACCCTTATTTTCGTGAGAATAATTAGTTTACTAAGGAAGAAAGAGAGTATTAAAGTATAATTTTTTTCTTATGAGAATAGAGATGACAATAATTTGGATTATATATGTAAATCACCTCAAATATATATAAATACACTTTAATTACATAACAAATACTATTATAAATCTTATACCCTTTTTTATTGAAGTATTTACTATATTAATCAAAATATTTACATAAGACCAACTTTTAATAATTAATATGGGGCCTAAAATATCCGGGAGCCTAAAGCGGTCACTTTATCCGCTTGGCCCTTGAGCCGGCTATGGTGTCTATGCAGCCTTACCCCTATCTTGTGAAGGTAGAGAGACGGTTTCTGATAGACCCTCGGCTCAAATAAAGCATGTAATTATCAGTAAGAAAAGAAATATAGTAGTGAAGAAGTCATGTTAAAAATAATAGAGAAAAAAACAATAGCATAATTGAGGCAAAAGAAACAATAGATAATACTAACTGGTGCTCTAAAATAATACCAGTGACAAAAAAAATCCAAAAAATGAAAGAACCCTGTTAAAGCATTACATCCAAGTTGCATATAATTGTTGAACAACAAATTATTGTAAATGCTGTTATTGCTGAACAACTAACAAGTCCCAAAAAGAGAATAATCAAATTAATAAATATCCGAAGTTGCAAAATCCTATTCAATTCATTTGATGAATAGATCAAAATCTATTTTACAAAGTGAAAAGCAAAAACCAAAATTAGGAAAAAATAAGATGAAAATGAGATTCACCTAAGGAAGAGATTGTGTATAGATATAGTCTTCATTCTCAAACAATTTCTCATCTGCTCCACCTTTACCATTTTCTTGTTTGCAATCACCTCTCCCTTCCCCACATCCGCCTTTTCCCTGCATCAATATTCCTTCAGTGCTTAAATATCCCCCATACAAAAACAAGAAATCAAAACTTTCGCGCATACAACATGGATGGATCTAGAATTTAAATTTAACAGGTTCAAGAATATAAGTTTTTTTTTAAAAAAAATGAGTTCATCAAATCTTAATATTTATACTACTTTGCATGAAATTTCACACACATACACATGTACATATATGGTCTATGCTGAAAATGATCAGGGGTTCAATTGAATCGGCTTTGGCATCTAACACTCTATAGTCTGTTTGACTGCAAACTTCTAAAATCAATTTGTTTTGAAAAAATGCTTTTTAAAAAAAATACTTTTGATAAGAAGACGTTTGTATTTGACTAATCACTTTAAAAATACTTTTGAGCGACAATTAGTGTTTGACTCAATTTAATAAACACTTTTTAGAAAAAATAAATAAACACTTTTGGCCTCCGTAAAGCTTGTTCAAACAAGCGTCCGCCTTTACAGAAGGAAAGAGAGAGAGTTACCACTTTCATTGAATCCCCAGAGGAATCAACAATCAGATCATTAGTAGTGACAACTTGGCCACCATGAACAAGAAACAACAAATGGGACATTAATAGTACTAGGACAATAGCAAGGGAGTAGAAGCTAGATAAAGATCTCATATTAATAAAAAACTAAATCTAATATGTATATCTTTGCTCCAAGAAATAAGCTAAAATTTCGTGTTTCTGGCGTTCTCTGAGCTATACTTCAGTTGCTAATGATGCTCTTGTACTACAAGTTTAAACTAAACTTATAAAGAGAATGGCAATCTTATGAGAGTCTTTTATCTTTCTTCAACTATTGGAACTATGTTTTTTGGTTCTCTTTTTTTTTTTTTTTTTTTTTTTTAAAATAAACTCCTTTTACATATTTCTTTTGAATTGTCTCCTGATTCCACAACATCTAGCTCGATCATCAAGATTGTGGGTTGGCTTCTCTGGTGTTTGTCACTTAATTAAGTATATTTTATATAATAATACGGCTGTTCATTTTAGTTTTATTTTATTTTTCGGTTTGTACGTTTTTTACTTTTTGTGCAAGGTGGGTGGATACCAGGAAGAGCTTGACAAAATTAATTAAAGTACACATCGATTTTGTCGTTTTAGTATTGTTCATGAACTAGTCTGTTTGATTTTCAACCATAAAACTGATCATCAATAATTCTTCAGTTCCTTTCACTTGTCCGATTTACTAAAAATAATTTTTTTGGTTTACTTTGTCTATTTCAACAAATTAAGAAAAAACTAATTTTCTTTTTACAATTTTACTTTTATTATTAAGTAACCATTTAGGAAACCTATTTGAGTATTAATAGTCAAATTTAAAATTTCAAACCATAATTAATAAGGACAGCTTAGTAAAATCCAAACTTAACTAGTCTTTCTTCAAGGTAGTGCACGATTGCAAACAAGACAAGTTAAAGGGAATGGAAAAAGTTTTTACTTAAATGATTAATGCTATCCATTAATATGTATCAATATTTTTTTCCGATTTATATTGAGTATAATTCTTCTAAAAGACGCTTGTGAATTGTGATTAGCTTCTGGTGAAAAAAATAAAAGAAACAGGCAGCAGCGTGTGTGTATGATTTCCTATATTCTCCAAATAAATGAGTTAAATAGCAGGTTTTCCCAAACTTCTAGAAAATTAGAGGTGCTTACTATCATTTCCCAAAATTAGGTCGCGATATATTATTCAAGAAGTCACTACCTGCTAGGCGAATCAACAATAAAAACTTGAAGAAACACATAAAAAATGTCTTGATAAAATTCATGACATAGATAAATCTGATGTCTCAAAACAACATAAGTCTAAAATAAATATAGTGTCTGAAATAATAGCCCAAACTTAAAATACGATTGTCAAGGAGCATCTTAAAATACAATTGTCAAGGAGCACCTAAGACTGAAAAGTGAATACATAAGTCTGAAAATGAAAAATGACATGGCATAAATAGAAGATGCTCCACGAACCAATTGTGGAAGACTCACATCTACTGGAATCTCTACTCGCTTAGAAAAAGATCGTCGAGGTTCAACAACACGGTCGGTGGATCGATGGATCTAAATAGAGCCATGCCTGAATTTGGTGAGCTTAAGCCAAGTGAGATCACCGATCCGCGCCTCCATCTTACCCCTCGGAGCAAGTCTTTCAATATAACGTGGGAAAGCAACAACAACAATATATAACAACATAGTAATGTAAACAACTAAGACAGAATTACAGGTACGTACCTTGTGGACTAGAACTACTAGACTGATCCAACCACGGGCACTTTGGATACCTGGGAGATATAATAGGTATGGGCCTTTACAGATGCCACGCGAGAATCCTCTAGACCTAAATTAATAGGCCATCACAGATATTAGGGTGATCCACTAGGCCTAACAGTCTAATATTGATAGCAACTCAAATAACTGACATGTAAAATAGATAGTCCAAAAAATAACATCATCAAATAATTATAAAATGAAGCCAGTCAATTCGATCCATGTAAAAATGCTAACATGATTCATATCAATGCAACTCAGAGACGCCATGCTTAGTTAGTGAAAAAACAGTTCTAATCACGATTCAAGTCTCAACGTACATTGTCATGTCATAGTCATATGTAAGAGTATAACTTATATTAAGTAGCTCAAAATAACATAAATGACCTAACTCAAGCTCTCCCTACAACATAATAGGTACTTTGAAAGCAGCAATACAAGTTTCTAATTATGCTTTTGGCAAATCAAGCAACATAAATACTAAAGTCTCACTCACCTCGAATCTGATGAGATTTTTCAACCCAGCACTATCCAATTCACCAGCCAAACGACCTCTAGTGCCTTCAATTCATGCAAAATATCTAATAGCATGTCAAATTAGGCTAAGTGATCCATTTTCATTATTTTTTTAAAAAGTAAAAAGTCAAAGTCGCCCTAAAAGTCAACCCTCAGTCAACCTGGTAAGTTTCGAAATAAATTACATGGAAGAATTACCCATAAGCTTGTATTCCAACTCTATGATTAGGTACTTGATCAGAGTTCAATTTCATGTCAAATCTCTTCAATTTATCATTTTAAGAAACTAGGTCTAAATTCCCCAAATTTGACATTCAAATCTCATGAATCTATGCTTAAAATTGCATCAAAATTGAGTATAATCATCATAAGGTGTTTGAGAATCACACCTTTATTATTCGAGTCGAGATCAACACTTCGTATCAACCCCCATGAACTCTTACCTTCAAAAAGGGGCAACATTTAGGTATGAAATTCATCATTCAACAAATTTTTACCAATTCAGGTACTTAGCGTGAGAGATCACTTATTGATCGTAGGAATTCAATGCTAGGATCATTAAGCGCGATCATAACCTAATATCGTGATAGCGCTGACCAATCTCCAACTCAACTGCATGATCGCGAACCCTCTACGCGAGTGCGCATGTCTATTTTCCCCTCAACGAGTTGCAGGTTTTTTACAACTCCAATTTTTGAGGTTCTAACTTTTCATGATACCACCCAGTACCAAACCATCCACAAGTCACAAGTAGTTTTTTGAACTTATACACATATTTAAAACTCAATTAGAATGCAAATTAATATGAAAAATCAAGAGTAGGTTGTTACACTTACTTTTCAGGATTAAGTACAGCTGCTTTTCATGAATATAAATTATCATTTAATTCTAGATCAGTGAGAGTTGAAAAATGCTATGGAATGTCTAATTCATGCTGCATGATAAAAAATCGTTTAAATCAAGCGAGTGTTATAAGTGCATCTAGCATATTTCTTAATTAGAATAATTTATATGTCAATAAATATGTTTATGCTGATAATTTGTTACTTATTTAGTTCTAACATGAATATTATTAAAGAAACTAAAAAAGATATTTAGCAGTCACTTCAACATGAAAGATTTCAGTGAGACAAATTGCATTCTTGGAATAAAGATTACAAAGAGTACTAACATATAGGCAATTAATTTGTCCGTGTCGCTCCTTCTGTCTTCTCCGCTTAATTACCAGATTTTTATCTGCGGCGGGATTTAAATCCATGACGTGCGTCTAACTTGTACATCACACATTACACTCTTACTATTAGACCAACGCCTTGGCGGCATTCTTTTAGAATAACAAGTAGCTAGGACATGATAAACAATATAAAACTCTAATTAGATAACCACGGTTATAGATAGTGAAATCTCAGAGGCGAAATACACTTCTAGTATTTTTATACGCAGTATATATATATATATATATATATTCGTTCTTTATTTTCTCTTTTTGATAAAAAAGAAGCAACGGACAACCAAAAGATTAGCAAAGATAAATACCTACTATCTTTGCATTTTCTTGCAATTATCTAAAGTTGAGTGGTAGAAAAGAAATACATATCACTTATCGCAAACGAGAGGAAGTATTTGAAGCTACGATTGTTCAGTACTCCTAATGTTTATTGAGTAAGGGTGTTCAACCGAACATCCTTCGACGAAAAATTATACCGTGTAGACATGTCAATTATTACGTATTACAGACATATATTACATATTGAACACTCTTAATATATAGATTATATGAATTTGAACACCGTTGACAAAATTCCTAGCTCCGCCACTGAGTACAACGTGACAAAAACCAATTCCAAGTTAAGATACAGATTCCTTACAAGGAGCGGCATGACATCTAACTAGAACAACGGAATGTCATCTTGTTCTTGAGGCACTTTACAAGTTACTTTCCTTTCTTCTTTTTCTTTTGCCACGCATTCCTATATTACGAAGGAAAAACATTCCCCACAATAAGCACCCTTTCATCAGGAAAAGAAAGTATGTCAAACTTATAATTGGAGCGTCCAAAGGAAACAGTTAAACCCTTCTCGTTCGCTTTACTCAAAAATAGAATCATAAGCAGAATTACAATATCCTATCCCCCTATATTACAAGCAAAAGTTCGGTCTTAAAGAGTAATTATGACAGAAATATGGATTAAGACTCGTAATACACCAAGAAATATAGTAGCATCTGCTATAAAGTCATACTTATAAGGGTATTTATCTTTACACACAGCAGAAAAATAAATATTGCGCAAGCAAAAACCTCTTCATGGATATAAGGTCACGGATTTGTTTAATTTCCTCAAAATGATAGAAGAGTACTCCAGCTATTTTAAAGTAATGATGCTTGTATTTTCTCAGGACCGAGCCGAGATATATTTGTCTCAAGACTCAGTCCACTCTGGACCTCCAATTTATACCTTCCTTTTACAAGTAACCATATGAAACTAGTGTATATTAAGCACGAAACATATTCAAAAATAGAGATGACCTGTTTCTGAAGCTTAAGTAAAAAAAATACACCATTATTATAAAGAGATGACATTTCACTCATTACCTCAACATCACAACACAACAAAGTTATTCATACTAGCATGCGGTGGCTAGCGAAATAGAAAGCATACACAAAATCAAAGCTATAGTCAAGACAGAGTCATTGGACAAAATTAAAGCAAAGCAAGGACATTAGCTGATATATAATACTACTGGAAAACAAGGAATTAGCGGCGGACAAAATTTCCTAGCTAAACAACAAAAATCCCATGCTAATCTCATTTAGCTATGGATTAGCGACGGATTATAAGAAAATCTAATTAGTGAGGAGCTATATAGCGACGGATTAGCTAGGGATTACCGATAAATTCCGTATCTAATTCCATGTTCTCTTGTAGTCTCTGTAAGACATTACAGAGCAATAGCGCAACGGAAAAAGAGTTGCGTACCTCCAGCCATCGTTTCGGAACTGTCGTTGGCGTTGTTGGTGTCGATTTCCAACTCCGGTGAGTCTTCTAAGCACTCAAACCTCACTCTTTAGATGGTGTGGAGTGTTTAGAGAAATTTTGTTGTTAGGGACTGTTAGGAATATTCTAGATACTACGTAATATTTGAATTCAAGTTTAGATATATGTATTGTAGAGATAAGATAGGAATAAGGAGATTCTCTGTTATCTCCTATCTCATTCAAACTCTTCAAACCTTTGCCTTTCATACTTGTATATATTGAGGACTCTTCCTCTGAATGAATATAGAAAATAATAGATTCAAACTGAATCCTTTCGGGGACCTTTTAACCAGATATACTATATATATAGATGTTCTCCCATCAAGAACTTATAATAGCAGTTATAAACAAAACGGGCAGCAGTTTTAGGCGGTTATTGGCACCATGGCAGTTACGTACATTACGTAATGGGTGATGAGTTTGTAATACCATGGAAGTTACGGACCACATTTTCAGATAATGTTAACATTCTCCCACTTGGTCCGTATACTTTAATCCCATAAATGAAACATAATACATGAATCATGGCGATAGTTCCTCTCCTCTAAGCCTCAGCCCATATTACTTAATGAATAAACTCAATGTTTATTGTAAGTCCATACTTTGACGATATATTTCAAGTCAGCTGAATGTGCACACAATAACAAGTACGAGAAATATCATATAAGAGAGAGTTCATCAAGATTCATTGTTACAACGAAAATCTACATAGTGGAGCTAAGTCCCAGTGTGCCCGCATGATCCGTAAACTAAGGATCAACTAACATCAGTTTAGTGCTAATGTGCTGAATGACCACTTTCTTATCCTTAACACGTTCTCTTATGACTAGATACTTCCTGTCGATATGCTAGCTTCAACTCCCACTTTTGTAAGTCTTAGCCATAAGAACATCAACTGAATTGTCACAACATAACGGTAATGGCTTAGAGATAGAGTTGATAATTCTAAGCCCAGAAATGAAACTCTTCAACCATACACCATGTGAGGTAGCCTCAAAATAAGAAACGAACTCAGCCTCCATAGTGGAAGTCGCAAATAAAGTCTATTTGGCACTCTTCCAAGATATAACTCCACTGGCTAACATTAAAATGTATCTTGAAGTTGATTTGCATGAACCAACATAGCCAGCAAAGTCTAAATTAGAGTATCCAATGACTTTCAAATCATCTGATCGTTTGTATATTAGCATGTTGTCTTTTGTACCTTGAAGGTATTTTAAGACTTTATTTGCAGCTTTCAAGAGGTCAAGACCTTGGTTACTCTGATATTTTCCCAACATTCCAATAGCAAATGTAATGTCAGGTCTTGTACAAACCTAAACATACATCAACCTTCCACCAATAGAATTGTATTGTCTTATGTAATAAATTTTTATAATTTTGTTACTAAAGTGAATTCATGTTCAGTGTTTGGCCCCTGCTTGTATCATCTAGTAACCAAAAGATAAAGTAGCATAAATTTGAAGTTTCAAGAAATTATACTCACTCCGTTCCAATTTATATGTAACACAGTTTGAGTCGATATAGAGTTTCAGAAGAAAAATGGAATTCTAAACTTTGTAGTCTTAAACATGTCATAACATTTGTGTGGTTATATATAAATTAAACTTTTAAAACTTCTGACCTCAAACATGTTATAACATTTGTAGGGCTATAAAAGCTTCTTATTACGGGTAAATAAGAAGTGTAAAATTAATTTTTTTTATGAATATTGAAGCATATTGCTCCTTTTGGAACAGACTAATAAGAAAATAGCGTCACATAAACTAGAACAGAGGAAGTAATTTTCATATGTGATATACTTTGAATAAACATGGAATTTAAGAAATACATAAAGGCTTTTGAAATTTATGATCTAAAAATATCACAGATCATAGCATCGATCGTGTGGCTATAACTTTTAAAACTATAGCCTTAATATGATATAGTAGCATTTCTGAGGTTAATAAAAATTTCGCATTAAGAGTAATTTGAGATGTGTAAAATTAATTGTTTCTCAATATAAAAAGTAAATAGTATATTTTTCTTTAGAACGGACTAAAAGGAAAGTTTGTTATAAAACTGGAATGGAGAGAGTAATAGAAGAAAAATAGACAATATTATCTCTAAAAATTAGAAGGAGATGCAACTGCATTGACTCCATAGTTTCCATCTCTGATGAGTTGAAGTCATAAAACAAACTTGGTGCTGAAAGTTTCATTGATAGAAACTAAAAACAACAAATTATAGATACATTAATATATTTAGAAAACTGGTTATTGACCGGTTTTGTTATTTTTAATTTTTTTGAAATTTTGGCACCATATAATAATAATAAGAGAACTTGATGAGCCAGACTTACATCAATTTGATTTTGCAGTGATCGAACATAATTGATTACTAGATCGAACATCACTGCCATTCCCATTGTCTGCAAGCGTTACTTGTATTATTCAACTCACAATAATAAGGTAATTAAAACATGATAAACTATCATTCATCAAAACCAAAAAAAAAAAAAAAAAAAAAAACACACACACACACACACAGAGGAATTAGCAATAGACGACTTCTATTGCTAAAAAACAAAAGTTTGTGGCCCATCCTATTTAATAATGAATTAGAGACGGGTTATCAAAAATCTTGTTAGTTACGGAGGTCATTTAGTGACAGATCAGCGACGAACTTCGTAGCTAATTCATTTTTTTTCTTGCAAGAATTCAAGGATTTTGAAACTTTAAAAAGAAAAAAAAACAGAAGATGGATAGTGTTACCTTAGAGCATCCAGGAACCAGTTCTTGTAAGCTACTCAACTTTTCATTTATTTTCTCTATTCTTAGCTAGTCACAAATTACAAGTAACAGAAGATTAATAACATGGTGCAATCTTGTTTCCATTTATTATATATAAGCTTTGTTAGTGATGTAAAATTACAGAATTGTAAATGTCATTAACCAAATTATTGCATGGTTAAAAAACACAAGTATGCAGAAAAAAAAAATACTCACCCTCTCAGCCAAACTATGACTATCAGTAGCTTGGCCTCTCTTTGCTCTAACGTGAACAACTTCTCTTGGTTTATCAGCTTCTCTATCATCCTTTCTTTTTCTCTTTCTCCCACCTCAATTCTGCAATCAAGAATGCAATCCTACATATCAAATTCATACAAACACAAAATCTTGAAAAAAAGGGAGGAAAATAAAAGAAATATGTCATAGCCCAGCCAATTAGTAGTATATTGTCCGCTTTGAATCTAGGCATGTACATCTTTAAAACGTATTACTAGGGTCTAAGACAACTGCTTCTACATGTACCAGCCTCTCTCGTATGCTTTACCGATGTGAAATTTGCCTAGAATATTATGAAAGATTATTGAAATAAAGAAGAAAATGAATAGCTAGATTTAGACCGTCGTGATACAAGTTAGTTTACACTACTAATAACACTGTCACAATAGTATTTCAACCTAGCATGAGAAGAAACATTGATTCGCTCAATTAGTCATCGCGCTTGGTTGAAAAGCCATGACATGAAGTTATTGTGTTGGATTATGACTTCGCCTCTAAGTCAGAGTTAGGGCTAAAAGCGACGCATGAGGCCGTTGTCCGTTTGCCGACCCGCAGTAGGAGTCTTTGGCCCCCAAGGGCACCTATTGTTGGCTATGTCATTGCGACGGAAGAGTCACTGTGGCCTTCTTTAAGTACAATTTATCTAGTAGTGGTTAGAATCTTATGCAGACGACTTAAATATGCGACAGAATATTGTAGATATAAGAATAGCCTTGCCAGCACGATCCAGTGAGATTCAGCCATTTTTTGATCTGATAAAAATGAATTGATCAAGGGAAAAGATAAGTACATAATTTCCATTGGTCCAGTTCCAGTTGACACCGGGGGTGCAGGAGCTGAAATATTATCCACCATGGAATTTGATTCAGGAATTGAATGTATGCCATAATTTGGACCTCCCAAAGCAAGGAACTGAGCAGCTACTGGATCGTCATAAATATTAACCTGATCAGAACTAAAATTGCTTGACAAATTCATATCATTAAGGAAAGCCATGATCATGGGAAATTGATCATGATTATGATCATGACCATGATGAATTCTTTGATGATCTTGAAGATGATTATTAGAAAAGCCTTCATTTGATAAAGCCAATCCCCTAGTTGAACATTTGAGGTTAAATTTTCAACTTCTTGGTTTAGGAATTCAATTTATTTGAGTTCATCGTGATCATGTGCAATGAAGTTGGCAAATTCTCAATGTCTTTATATATGATAGAATACCTAACATAAGAGAAATTATATAGCGATGCTAGCTTTTCTCCTTTTTGTTTTAAATTGAGTTTTATGCGTCGTTAATACTTCATCCGTCCCAATTTATGTAATATTGCTTGACTAGACAAACAGTTTTAAAAAGAAAAGAAGAATGTTGAAAACTTTTGGTATAAAATAAATGTTAGATATTTGTGAGTCACATTTTTTTCTAAATGTGAAAAGGTGATATTCTTTTAGAACAGACTAAATATAAGAGTGTGTCACCTAAATTCAGACAAAGAAATTTTTTATGTTTTACCATCAAGTTAATTGATCTACACCTATAGATACGTAACAAGCTCCTTTATACAAGTCTGATGTAGTAACTTGAAAATTAAAATGAGTAATAATCTACTATATCCGGTTAAATTGAATTTATTGTGTAAAAATTACTTATACTATCATGGGAAATTTCACTTATAAACAATTTATGGGTCAAAATTACATATTCATAGCCTACATTTTAAATTACAAACCTACAGCCCAACATTTCATGGCCCAACTTAAATTTTATACAACAATATACAACTTTATACACCTACTGTAGGCAATGTATACACCTTGTATAAAAGTGTATAATAATATATAAGACTAGTATACAATATTATACAACAATATATAACTTTATACATCTACTATAGACAATGTATAAACCTTGTATAAAAGTGCATAATAATGTATAAGACTAGTAAAAAACTGAAGAGGAAAAAAATGGCTATGGCAGGTAATTAAAAAAAGATGGGCTAAAACGGGTAAATATTTTGCCATAATTGGCATACAGTGTAAAATTCTCATTTTTATAATTACTAGCAAGTGATATCGATGATAAATATAGTAGACCACGTGAGGAACACTGATTTTAAAAGCATTTTTGTGATTTTTCTTAAGGTGAGATATATGATGGTATGTCATCACTAGATACATGATTTAGAATGTTTCATTTTTCTGATTTTTTGTCTATATATATTATCGTTTTATTAAAATACAAAATATTTTATATAGAAAATTAAAATTAAATAGATCACTGAAAGAAGAATTGAAAGAGAATTAACTGTGATGTATCTTATACCTGTATTAATTAACTATATATGTCCTGGTCTAATAAAAAAAGTTTATGCAATTTCTAGAGTATATGACGATAATAGTAGAGCAGAAAATCATAAATTAAATAAAAATATATTAATCATGAGAAATAATTTTAAGTACTTTGTTTATTTTTTCATCATTTTTTTTTTAATCTCTGTTAGGTTAATGAACTTTATACCTTAAGCCCGTTACTTAAAAGAAATTCATAAATCCACACTCATTTATTCAAAGAAAAAATTATGAGATTTACCTAAATAAAGTTGTACTTATAAACTTTATTCACTTGATTAAAGCTTATAGATCTTAAGATATTTTCTCCATAATCCAAAAAAAGTATAGCTCTCACAATAAAAGGGTAATAACTGATAATAAATTGTAAAGGGATGGAAAAGTCTTTCCAAGTCATAGGAAAAAAACGGAAGAAAGAGATACTAAGTTTGTTAAAAATCGATGCAAACCGAATCAAATCGACAACAACCAAACCAATGGATATGTAGATGTCTGGTTTGATTTGATTTTAATAATTAAAAAATCGACTAATTAGTTTGATTTTGATTTTAACCATGAACACCCCAGGATAAAAAACTAAGGTGCCGTTTGACCATAAATACCAAAAACAAATTCACTTTTTTTGAAATTTTTGAAGTTGGAGTTGTGTTTGGCCATAATTTTTGAAATTGTAGTTTTTGGTGAAATATAGTTGTAAGAAAGTGAAAAAAGTGAAATGTTTTTGAAAAATAAATTTTTTGAGTTTTTGATATTCCGAAATACAACTTCAAGTTATATTCGAAATATTTATGGGCCAAACGCTCAAAAGTGAAAAAAGTGAATTTTTTTTTTAAAAAAGTGTAATTTTTATAGCCAAACGACACCTAAAAGTAGTGATGTAAAAGGTGGTAGGCGTGGGGCCATTTAATATAGTAGTCTTTTGGGAGCTAGTAAACATATCATGATTATTGTATTGGACTTGGGAAGAGGGACAACTCTTCCTTTGCAGCATAAAAAGTACTTTCTTGGTGCTGCGATGGAGTTGGCCTTATCTTGCACTCAGATGTCGTCGTCTGTGTCAGCGCAGCGGTGAAGGTGTGGCATTTTTTGTGTTTTTCTCTCTTGAATTTTAGAAAGAAGTCACAGGATGCTGCCATTTCCAAATAAAATTCAAATAACTACTTAAAAAAAGATTCACATAATTGAACCCCAAAAACTTGCTTTTAATTGAGACATAGTTGTTGCATTATAAATCATTGTCAAATTAGACATTGGGCCTAAATCACATCCCAAAAGCTAGCTCTTGGGATGTGAGTTAGGCTCAATGCCTAATTTGACATTGTATCAAAGTCACGTTAGATAGAACGCAAAAACCCTAAAAGAATGAAAGGTGACGGTAAAGAAACCGGCGATAACGGCAAAGGAATCGCCGGTGAAGAAAACAAAACTCAAAGAAAAACAATCTCCCCCTACGATGTTACGTCAAATGATAACCCTGAAATTATGATGACACAAGTCCAATTGAAGGTGAGAATTATGAAGAATGGGCTAGATCCATGAGGACAACCCTAAGAGCAAGAAAGAAGTTCAGCTTCATCGCCGGTAAAATCAAGAAGCCGGATGAAGAGTCGGCGGACTTAGAAGATTGGTAGACTATAAACTCACTGTTGGTGTCGTGGATTCGCAACACCATAGAATCAACGCTTCGCTCAATGATTTCACATAAAGAGGAAGCGAAAGAATTATGGACGAGCATCCGAGAGCGGTTCGCCGTTGTTAACCGCTCTCGGATGCAACAACTAAAGGCGAAACTTACAGAGTGCAAGCAGAAGGGAATGACCATAGTAGATTACTATGGAAAACTCCTAAGTTGTGGGAGAAATTGGTGAATTACAAACAAATTCCGATTTGTACATGCGAAAAGTGCACGGGCAATCTAGGAACGGTCCTAGAAGCCAAAAGAGAAGAAGAAAAAATGTATTTTTTCCTCATGGGATTAGATGAAGCAAAATATGGAACGGTAAGGTCGAGCAATATATGTTTGTAGGATTGTCTCTTGGATTGGGCTTAAATGACAAAACTGCCTAAATAGCTAAGTTTTGGACATTATGAAAATGTTATAGCTCTTATATAACCCTTGCGGTTGTTGTGCGACACTCCATTCGTTTACATATTTTCTATAACTTGTTGGTTACAAATTCATAGCATTTATCAAATAAAAATATTAAAATTCTTCTCTCGTAATTTCATTAATAAGTGAACTAGCCTTCATGTTCGGCTAAAAGTCATGATTTGTGAAATGAAAATAAATGAGATCATACGGAAGTCTAATTAGTGATTAGCTTATCCGAACGAGAGGAAGATCGGGCCTGAACGTGCTTACCCAAGTGTACTATTGGTCACAGAAGCGGACCTACATGGAAGGGTGGGAGTGTACGTGCACTCCCACCCTTTGGAGAAAAATATGTATATATATGTGTATATATCTTGAGAAATTAGTATATATTTAATTGTGCATTCTAACAAATGAAAGTGTCTTTGGAGCACGTTGGTTGCAACTGCTGCTTCTCTTACATGTCACCCCGGATCGAACCCGAATGTCACTTTTAATAAAATTTTTAGCCTATTTTTAGGAAAACAATAAGCATTAAATGAGCTTGCCAGTTCGAACCTCGCATTTCACCACATGTTTTACAGCCTTAGCCAGGCTATCTCTACGTATTTGCTTCCTTTGTGTTAAATTTTATTTATTACACATATTTGACCTATATACTTGTATTTTCACCACTGCTACGCTATTAGTGATCGGTCCGACACAATATTATCCCTCAATCGTCATTAAAAAATTTGTTGGCGTTTATGTTAAGATAATAGTGCCCCCGGTGTCTTAAAATCCTGGGTCCGCCTCTGATTGATCATCTATTTGAGAGGAATATATATCGGGTGTATCAGTTTTTTTTATCCCGATGTAACGTTTTTCACTTAAAAAGGTGAATACATTTGCAGCAGCCATAATAACTAGGGAAACTTACATAAATGACTACATTTTGGGTTTTTTTTTTTTTTTTTTTTTTTTTTTTTGCGTAGCTACACTTTTGCTAATTACATTTCGTAGCTACAGTAGATTGTATTCACGCGCTACAGTAGATTGTATTCAAAATTCGGCTGAGTCAGATTTCGTTGTATTCAAGTCAGATTTCGATGTATTCAAGTCAGATGTATTCAACTAAGCTATATTCAAGTCAAATGTATTCAACTCAACTGTATTCATTTGTAGCTACTTTTACATTGTATTCACTTTATTATATTTAAAATT
>NC_081347.1:16655238-16667172 GCF_029784015.1 Lycium ferocissimum
CATTATCCAATTTACCGAGAATACATAGACCGCAATTGAGTTGTACCTTTTAATAAATCAAAATAATGAACAGATCACATTGATCATAATAATTATATCAAGATTAAGAGTATAAGTACATTTAATGAACTAGAGAATTTGTTTTATATATTCAGTACAAAAACACTTATCTCTACTTGGTCCGTTCAATACATACAAAATGTACTAGCACAAGAAGACGGAACAATACCGTTCCCATAATGAAGATACATTACATTAATCTTGTGCTACAATCATACCGATGGCTTTGTCCAATTTTCATCTTAGATTGTGAACATAAATTTTATACTTATAAGAACCGATGATTTAATTTTCCGTGTATAAGCTAAACTCTATACACTAAATCATCTACTATACAAGTAAAAGACAAACATACTAGTACATGATCTATTTAACTCTTTATTAAAAATTGAATAAATAATTATTCTATAATAAATACTATATCCAAACACATGGTTAATAATATGTATCCCAACAATCTCCCACTTAGACTTTTAACCATGACAATTGTTAGAATATACCATATCTAAATGCATGGCTAATGGTATATAGCTCAACAATCTCCCACTTAGACTTTTAACCAAGTATTTACAACTTTCACATGTATTCCTTTTGCACAACTACCAAAAGTCTTAGCCAATAAACTCTTTGCAAAAAATACTTGCCAAGTTGTTTTCTGATGCAACTTCGTCTAGTAGTGCTTAATCATAACTGACCAGTTCTGTACTAAGATCCTTTCAGGGATCATATCATGAAACTCTCCCACAAAGTGTATTTATTTTCAGGAATCCTATCATGAAATTCTCCCAAGAGTATACACCGAACTGATCTTGATTATTATTCTCCCACTACGACTAAGTACTACTACTGTTATAGTCACAGTATCAGGTTTCTTTCAACATAGAAATATTAACGGCTTCATACTACCACTACTTAGAGATAGTGTATTTCCTTACGTCTATTAACGTTTCTCCCATTACTTGAATGTAATGGAACGTCAATCCTGACTTGTCGGTAAGATGTTCTTGAACTTCTGAATATTCAGATGACTCACTTGTTATTTCTTTGCTCAGTTCCTATAAAACTAGTTTACTTCTAGGAACTTGGTTTAATAAATAGTCCTTTTCTAAAAATCTGGCATTTGTATTAACAATTATCTTAATTTTCTTTTAGGACAGTAAATAAATCTCCTTTCGTTCCCTTTGGATATCTAATAAACATGTGTACATTTGTTCTTGATTCCAACTTATCTGTTTGCCCTTTAAACACATGTGCTAGACAACCTCATTTCCGAATATGTTGCAGATTTGGCTTACATCCAATCCACTGTTCTATGGGTATCAAAGGTACTAACTTAAAAGGAATTAAATTAAGAATGTAACTGTAACGACCCGTTTGGTCGTTTAGCACTTTTATGCCTAATATCTCTAAAACACCCTTTTGTGGTCTAATTGTGGTATCTATAGCTTGCGATAACCGGTGATTCGGTTATTTAATTGACAAATTTTAGACCCGTATTTTATACGTCGAGTGATTCGCGAAAAGAATCAACGTGAGATAGAAACCTCGGATTTACTTAATATAAAAATATTATTGGAGATTAGGAATTACTTAAGTGTGGTGTTAAGTAAAAATTGGTGACAATAATAAATGACAAGAGCCTCAACATCCAAGGTAAAAAGGATGACAAGTCATCTAAAATAAGGCAAATGGAAGACATACAAGTGTGAAATTAAATGTTGATTCATCCACTACATTGTCAACATATTGTAGACAATTAAATTTGGAAGAAACTCACATGTTACATTCGGCCATAGGGCTGAAATTTTGAGGAGAAAAAGTTGAAGCATACAATTGAATATTTGAGCATCCACTACTTTATGAAAGTATACATTGTTTTAAGAGGACATAACATGGTGGAGGGATCATTACACATTAAATATTGCTCATCCATCTTGGCATGATTACAATAGACAAAGGGTGGTGCATGAATCATTCAACACACCTAAGATTGTCTTGTAAACAAAGGGAAAAGAAAGAAGAAAGGAGAGCCAAGGGGGTCGGCCAAGGAGGCTCTTGGCCGAAAGTTGTGAAGAAAATATTGAAATTTTGTGTAAAGTTAATTGAGTGCTCAATGTCATGAATGGAGCATGTGTTGTATCCAACTTGTAGGCATCATAATTTAACAAAATAATGACTAAGATATCAGCCATCACAATTCATTTCAACTACACAACACAAAGAAAGAAAACCTAATTCTAGAGAGAGAAAGCTCTCGGCCACATTGGCTGATTTTGAGCTCTTTGAGTCTTGATCCAAAAATTATTTTCCAAGGTGTTTCAACCCTTTAGAAGGTCCCTAAAACGTGAAGATAGTCTTTGGAGCAACAAGAACCATTTTCATCTCAAGTCACCAACTCTAGCCAAGTAAAGAAGTCAAGTGGTCAAGGTAAGATCTAACTTTCTTTTCATGTATTAAGGGTGATGTAGATGTGTGAATATAAGTTGTATGCATGAAATAAGGTGTGTTGATGTTGGAACATGGTAATAGTTATGGAGTTATATGGGTTGATGTTGAAGTATGATTGTAACTTGACGAACATGAATCGCGTGCATCAAATCATGAAAGTCGGTGTTGGAATGGTAGTTAGTCGTAGGGACTGTTTTTGGTGAATTTAATGGACTGATTTTCTTTAATAAATATAGTTGTTACTATCATAGATCTCATGGTAAAAAGAATGAAAAGAATTAGAAGGTTAAAGGTGAAGTTATGTTAGTATGAAAATGGTTGAATCTATGATTTTATGTGAGTGATGTTGAAGCATGGTGTAGCCGTGTGTGGACTGTTTTGGGAAGAAGATTGTGAACTGTTTTTACTTGATATTTTGATTGTCATTATCATGAAATTTATGATGGAAATGAAGGTGTTTAATGGTTGGAGTTGAAACTAAAGTCATTTGTGAGTTGTTATAAGGATTATAAAAATGACGATATAGCGTAGTTGCGTATGAATTGATGTTATACTTATCGTGTGGATAGCTGGTCGTAACTTACTGAAATTATATGAAAAGAAGACATGAAATGATGTATAAAAATCACATGTGGTTGGCTTAGTATGTTCGTAAACATTTGCAAGAATTCCGAACATCGTTATGTTGTCGGTTAGGAATCTGTTTGGACATGTTGTGGTAGTGGACTGTTTTGGACTTATACTTTCATTAAGTTGGAAGGAATAATTATAAGTTAAGAGTATACACCATATTGTATGTTGGATGGAATGTTATAAGTTGTGACACACAAACGTTAAAGCTACAAACTATTAGAAGTAACTTGAGAATGTCGTAGCCGTATGTGAATCATGATTGCATGTCATGAATGTGGGGGAACATTTAAAATATAAATATAGCGATATGGGTGTCCTTAGAGTTGTATTCTAACGTAGATCGCATATTTTATAGATTTTGATCGTTCGGAGGCTCTACGCAAAGGAAGACATTAGCTTGATTGTTCGTGGCATCCGCTCGGCATTGAGGTAGGTTACGGTCTACTTTAGTTAGACTCTGATTAGAGAATCGTATGTAGTTGTCGAAAGTGACGGGGACAGCATGTAGGCCTTCGGGCATGAAGTAGAGGTGATTTCCGGTTAGATTGGCTTGTTAGTTGCTATGTGGGCTTGTCGCCATATGTGTTATTTTCTATGATATCACATTCGTACCTGCTGTCCACTAGCTCACTCACCGTGTGTAAAGAAATGGTAACAATAATATGACTTGTATTGGTTGACTATATATTGATGATATTGTTGAGGCCGATATCATGCATGACATGTCTTTATTATTATTGTTATGATGATTGGTGAGGTGAGTGATCGAGAGACTCTGGGAGATTGAGAGTGACGAGAGAGACTCGAGGTTTTAGGAGATTGTGAGTGTTTGTTGCCCGAGGTTTCTTGCCGGGAACAATGGAGTGTCCGATGCCCGAGGTCTTTGCCGGGATCGTGAGAGTGTGCTCGTGATCCGAGGTTATATTCGGAGCGAGTGGTACATGGACTTCGCGGGTCCCCCATGGGTCATGATCGCCGAGACGTGGAGTTAAGCTCCGTCGGGACATGTTGTACAAAAGCGCATATGCATTGCATTCATCCTACATACATTATTGCATTTCATTCATCCACGCTGATCATTTGGTGAATTATATCTGTCTTGGTTGATTTCATGATTCCTTTACACCTTACTTGTATTGATATGTGACCATACTGTTTTGCTTCTATGTGCTACTTGTTGGTTTTGACTTCTTCATGCGTTATCTAATCATTGTCGGCCTATGATGCCTACCGGTACAAGTGTTGTGCGATACTACTCTTGCTGCACTTTTGTTGAGTGCGAGTACGATATACGTGAGGTGACATCTTTAGTTATTCGGGGTGAGCTACGTCATCCGTGGCCCCCGAAGAACCTCCTCTATCTATTTGTTTTTGTATTCGACGGACAATATGAGCCTTCGGGTATTTTCGGACTTCATCCTATGTTAGCGCTCTTTGTACCCTTTGACAGATTTTTGGGATTGTCGTGACATTTCTTGTTATAATAAGTATTTAAAACTTGATAACTTATTCTTAAATAAATTTTCCGCTTATTTAACTTGTTATTAGTAATGTGGTTCGCCTACTCGAAGGGATAGTGTAGGTGCCACCACGACTCGTGAATTGGGTCGTGACAGTAACTCACAGTTTTTAAGACATATCCCAAAACGAAAAAGCAAATATGAATAAGTCAATCATTAATATTACCACCTTCATAAGAGTCATATTTCTTTTCTCTTCCACACCAATCTATTGTAGAATATTTGGTATAGACATTTGAAATGCAACCCCTCTATTTGATAAGTAACTAATGAACTCTGCAAAGAGGTACTCGCCATTACGATCAAATCGCAGTGGCTTAATATATTTTTCCTGACGCTTTTCATTTTTGCTTTAAATGCCTTGAAATTTTCAAAACATTCGGGCCTATAGAGCACCAAATAAATATATTCATATCATGAGTAATCTTCTATGAATGTCACATAACACCTCTTGCATTGAAGTTCATTATACCACACAAATCAAAATGGATTAGCTTAACTTATCATTAACTTTATTTCCTTTTAAGAGAAAAGGTCTCTTAGTCATTTTTCCTTCTAAATAAGACTCACAAGTTAGTAGTGCCTCCACTTTCAACGAACCTCAAAAGTTTATCATTTGACCAACTTCGAAATTCTATTCAGATTAAAATGACCTAGACAAAAGTGCCATAGATAAGTTCATTCAATTCACGAAAGAAAAATAAATTCTCTTATGGGACATATTAACATTATTCAGTTCAAAAGAGTTATTAATTTAAAGTGTCCACGCATCAATGTATCACAAGAGATAAAATATTTATCAAACTCAATAACACAAGAGTTACAAGAAAAATAAACTAACTATGCATCTCTTGTTTGGTTAGAGACTGAAAATAAATTCTTTCTAACAAAAGTTACATATAATGCATTCTTTAATTAATGTCTTATCTCTATCTAAGAAATTCGACTAGTAGTAAGTGGGATTTGGATAAAGTCTATTGAGAATTTGAGATATAATCATTAAATAGATCATTAGTTATGTAGTAAGAATAATAAAATTCAAAACACACATCAAACATACAACCATGCATACTGAATAGCTAGATTCGATAGGGAAACTTAACTATTCATGCAAACTATATGAGTCATGCCAGATAATTCACCCCATAAATTAAAACAGGACCAACTCAGATGGAGAGTAAACTGCTAATTTAAGTTAGGTAAATATCACTTTTAATAAACCCTAGTTCCATTGAATCAACATGTAACTCAGTTGGAGAGTCAAGACAAGCTATCAATTAACTAGGGACTGAAACACAATAATTTACCATAATGAATCTATCCGATGGAGAAGAAGACCTACGTCAACATATAAACTCATTATATCACTGTTATATACAATGGAGACCGTACAGAATGAACCCTACCACCACTGTTTGAAGAAATAAAAATTTTATTTAACAGTTTTTTTTCTTCAGAAAACAGAAAAACGACCAAAAAACCCATCTAAACGACCGCTGATGGCCAAAAACGGCCCATTTCACGAGAAAAGCTTGTGAGTATTGCTCAGTGGGTCATTTCCGATGAACCTACCAAATTCCGAGTCAATCGGAGTTTGTAAAAAATCAGAATTCCGAAACCATGACCAATTCGGATAATTTTTTTTCCCCAACCAAAATAGAATTTAAAAAACATATACATTTGTTCAGTAGTTCTTATCACATATCATCATTAGCGTACTAATATACATGAATCAAGAACAACAAATCAATTTTTATAATATGTTTACATAATCTCAGTGTTGCTTTTACGGAAATTAGCATATTTATGTAATCATTGAATATAAAATTCAAAACACACCACATAGATATCCATGCATCTTGAACAACAAATTTCAATATAAAGAACAATTCATGCAACATATATATGTGATGCAAGATACTCATTCTATAAATTTAAAACCAGAGCTAACTCAGACGAAGAGTATGCTGCTAATTTAAGTTAAGTGAATATCATTATCATTATATCTAGTTCCATTGACCCAACATGTAACTCAGATGGAGAGTTAATACAAGTTATCAATAACTAGTGATTATACCTAGTGACAACCCATAATAAATCTATCCGATGGGGAGGAAGACCTAAAGTCAACACATAAATTTATTATTTCACTAGTATTTAGTCATGAAAACCATAAGGAAGAATCTCTATCACCATTAGATCATAGCCAGGTAATATTTCCTAAAAAAATAATTTTTTCAGAAAACGAAAATTGCCCAAAACACCATCTAAACAACCTCGAATCAGCGAAAAAATAACATGATTCACTGCAAAGCAGTGAGTATTGCTCACTGGGTCGTTTCCGATGAACATACCGAATTTCAGACCAATTAGAGTTCGTAATATTCCCGATCTCTAAATCTGTGACCAAATTCGATAAATAACTTATTCAGGCGATTCGAGAAAAAAATAATCTGATCTATATCCTTATCATATATCAATTCATATTAAATCATCATGTGTAATCATGTTCCAGATTTAACATAAATAAAAACGATATAAAGAATATCGTTTTCTCACTTAAAACAAATTTTAATCCGACAAAGTACCTAAAACTCATCTAGACCATCTCAGAATGCCGAAAAACGATATCCATCACTTCAAATGCATCTTTTACCAAGCAAGAATAGATACATGTAAGTCTAGAACTGAATTAACATATATTTTATCTCCAAAATCATAAACAAATTTGGAAGATAACCATTTTAGGTATAGCTAAGGATTAAATAATTTGATTTATATTTCTATTCTCCTTTTATAATTATCCCACGAGCTCAAGGCATACATTGTGTCCCTTCTTTTGGGTAAGACACACAGCACCTAATTACAACAAATTGTCCTCTCGATTAATACACTTGAGAATCAAAGATATTATATTTCCCCCTTTCGAGTGAAAAACTCGATACCTCTTCTCATGAATTAATTAAGTGTTGCTGGTAACTAAAAGATAAATTTTCTAGCAGCAAATGAAACACCAACACTAGTATACACGTATTCAAGGATAATTTTCACAATACATTGAGAAAATTTCAATGACTCAAATAAATAAACCATATTAGTGGATCCTATTTATTAATCACAACTCTCAATCCATTTGTCAATGTAATCTCGCATATATAAAACTATTAAGAATTTCATGATTCCAAATAAGTAAACCAATTTGATGGTATCTATTTACCAATCACAAAACCTTAATTTATACCCTTATAATAGGAGGAGATAATAATACCCATGAACGCAATATTCAGCTAAATAATCCCTTTAGCTAATTAATTATTCTGATGCTCAATCAAGTCAAAAATAACTTTGAGGAAATAATTAACATGCTAGTCAAATCATTTTGTCACGGTAAAACACGGCGTAAAAACGTTGATGACCAAAAAAAAAAAAAAAAAAAAAAAAATGAAACCCTGTTCAAATTCTTTTGTTTAGCCACGTCTGTCAATGTAGCAGAAAACTTGTTTCACTTGGAAATCTTTTTGCCATCAGCCGTAGCCTTTAACCTTAGCTTTGTCCGATTTCCCATTTCTTAAATTAAAAAAACCAAGCAAAGATTGGAATCTTTGACACCTATGCAAAACCTAATCTACGGCTTTTCTATCCCATAGCCGCCAACTTCTCTTCTTTTACCTTTGCAAAACAATAAGTAATAACTATCATGCAATAAAAGATTCCCACGCAGTAATATCATGCGGGTATTAGCTATATCAACGCATACTGTATCGGCGTATCAGCTGAAGATCGAGCAAAAGAGTTGTATCAGCGATAACTATGTTTCGTAAATACAGTAGCTACGTCTCGTAATTCAACTATTGTTACGTTTGATAAATACAATCTACATATTTGCTCATGTCTCGTAATTTTCCTTCTTTTTATAATTTGGGTTGTTGAAGGGTTACCCGTATGAGATAATGCTTCATGTAGATTGAGATGGATTAATCTTCGCTAGTTTGCCACCTCCTAATTGGCTAATTCCCCTAACCATCAATTGCATGGATAAGTCACTGGACTCAGTTAGCGACAGATGTAACTAATAATCACATTTGATGATTAAGCAATACTTTTAAGTTTTAAACATTAAATATTGTTCATAGAAGTTGGCTTATGTTATTGGAAAAAACTCACATGCTAGAGTAAAACGTGAAAACATTAGTTACACACCTTATAACTGAAATTGTGAAAACCCCTACCTTGTCCCAAAATTATGTTTACAAGCCACCAGTCCGCATTGCTCAGTTAACCATAGGTTACTTGGGGGATGGAATTAAAAGGGACTTTTGAGTTATTTATTTAAAGATTTAGGACACAAGTTTTAAAAATGAAAAAGGGTCAAAATTACCCCTCAACTATCGAAAATGAGCCAATTTTACCCTCCGTTTGCAAATAGGGTCAAATATACCCCTGCGGTTAATAAAATGGGTCATATCTACCCTTAAAAACTAACAGACCTCCACGTCATATTTTTGCCCATTTTAAATTTATTTAATTGGTGACATGGACTGCCACATCGAAATAAAACCTACCCCACCTTTTTTGACATCTAATATCTTCTCCTCCATCTAAAAAAAACTTCACCGATTTGCCTCAAAAACCCCAAACTTGTTCTTTCTGGCGTTTTGTGTTGATTTAGTTGAAGTGCTCCAAATTTGAAGGTGAATTTGGCGCATATTTTTTTATTAGATTGTCATTATCAAATTCGTAGAGAAGTTTCTCGTGATTTTGAGCTGATTTTCTCGAAGTGTTCCAAATTTGGAGGTGAAATCTAGTGAAAATATTCAAATTTTAGGAATATAAAGTGACATTTTTTGGCTAATTGGGTCTCTTTTTCTTGGTGAATTTGGTGCATTTTTTTTATTAAATTGGAAATACCAGATTCATATACTGAGAAGTTTTCTGGCGTTTTGACCAGATTTTCTTGAAGGGTTTCAAATTTGGAGGTGAAATTTAGTGAAACGATTCAAACTTAAGGAAGATAAAGTGAAATAATTTGAATGTGGATGAGAAGAGGGGGCAATGAGAGGTTAAAGTTTAGGATTGAGGGGACAACAATGACTACAGGGTCATTGGATCTTCATTCTTGAGGAAGCTATGGTTCTTTACAACAACTATTTCATGATCACCAATCCAAACAACACCCCGATTCCATGAAAGCCCCCAAAATTGTTTAGGAAGTGACAAAACTGGTGATGGTTTTTATTAGATGGAGAAGAAGATATTAGATGTAAAAAGAGGTGGGGTAGGTTTTATTCCGATGTGGCAGCCCATGTCATTAATTAAATAAATTTAAAATGGGCAAAAATATGACGTGGAGGTCTGTTAGTTTTTAAGTGTAGATATGGCCCAATTTATTAATGGCAGGGGTATATTTGACCCCATTTGCAAATGGAGAGTAAAGTTGACCCATTTTCGATAGTTGAGGGGTAATTTTGACCCTTTTCCGTTTTAAAAAATGGGTAAACGGACTCTATTATAATTAGGTATTAATGGGTTATGCTTATTTAAAAAAACATATTTATACACCCCAAAATTTTTCTATTTACAAAAAAGCCCAACATATAAAAGGTTTTTTTGGCCAAAGGGCAACAAAAAATCCCATTTATTCATACCATTCGAACCGATGAACGAACCAACCCCACATTCATCTTCATCTTCTTCAACATCTTCTTCTTCTTCTTCTTCTTCTTCTTCTTCTTCTTCTTCTTCAATCTCAGCACATTCCAGCCTTCCAAACGCCTTGCTCTCTTCAAACTAGGGTTAGGTTTATCTTCATTGAACAAAAATGAAATCTGCACTTGCCTTCTTCTTCATCACTAAATCAAAGATTTTTGAATTTATGTCACTTCTCCGTTCTTGATAGTAATTTGTTAATACACTGTTGGGCATTTGCTTCAAAGGGGATAAACAGTTCATCTCAGTGATTTAAGGTAATAGCTTAACGTTCTTCATCGATTTCTGAATTAAACATTCTGTTATTTTGGATTGTTAATAAACAACGTGTATTTGTTTATAAACAATTGCATTGTGTTTACACAAAAGACTTGCATTGCACATGGTGTTTACATAAACATCATACATTTTTTAAAATATCCATGTGGTGTTTACACTAAAAAAACTGCACATCCTATGTATTTAAATATTCATATGTAGTTTAAACAACCACATGGTATTTATACTAAGAGTTTGCACTGCACATGGAGGCTCCATGTAAACAACTAGACTTTGTTTAAACAACCACATGTTGTTTACACTATGAACCTTCATATAAATTCTCTATGTATTAATATCGTACTGACTATAATATTGTCATGAATTCTAATATGTATCTTTGTAATATCCGCAGGTGTTGTGACAATTAATGGGGGACAAACTACTATTAGTAGTTGATTTACATGGTGAATGGATAGAGACCGATGAGCATAATAGTTGGAAGTCGAAGGGTGGTCTTACAGTACCGATACTAGTGAGGAGGGATGTTACGTATGATGAGTTTGTTGACATCGTCATTACTAGGTGTAAGTTATGTTGTGTGCTGAAGGATCTCTCAATCACTTACATGCTCAGCATTGTTGCAATGGAAAAAGCACATTTTTCTGAAATAAAAGATGATGATGATTTGTTCGCTTATTTAGCTGATGTTGACAAAGCTGATCATTGGCTCATTTTAAGGGTAAATATGGTTAAAATTGGGCTGATAAAAGTTCCAGAATCTGGAGAAGCAGCTGGAGTGTTCCCTGGACTTACTAGCAATGCAGTAGGACAAGAAGAAGGTTTTTCTGGATTTGATTACAATACAGGGTGTAGAAGCTACTTCAGAGTTTTCAGAATTTGATTACAATACCGCAGGGGCAGAAGAGGCAGAAGAAGATACAGATGCTCCTATTAATTTGAGCAATACACAGGGGGTTGAGGGCTCAACTCAATGTAGCCACAGTCGTGAAACATGTGCAACTTCTTTCTTAATGTGTAAACAACAATATGTTGTTTAATAAAGATGCAATTGCTTGGACATCAACTGGAAATCCCCAGGCTACCAATAAAAGATTGTCACGACCCAAACTACGGGCCGTGCGAGCACCTACCGTATTACTACCGAGTAGGCGAACCTTTACCAACCAACCCAATATTCAAGACATTTTTATTATCAATAATATACTTAATGATCACAATTGAGAAATAAATATTCATAATGACTCTGTTATCAATACAAGAAATACTGCAAAATTTCTGGATCTTT
>NC_081347.1:16667272-16692475 GCF_029784015.1 Lycium ferocissimum
GTAGTTTTGTAACATTTTTTTGTTGTTGGGGTATTTTGTTCAAATTGTTTTTTTTTATTTGTCATTTTGGTTCTCCCCTGTGCATATTGTCCTATACTATACAAACGGCGGTTTTTTCTCTTCTAAAAGAGCCTGTTTGGCTTAGCTTATAAGTTGCTGAAAATAGCTTATAAGCTGGTTTTAGCTTTTTTGAGTGTTTGGTTAGTACTATAAGTCATTTTATGCTTAAAAATGACCTAAAAAAATAAGTTGGCCCATTTGATTTAAAAAAGCAGCTTATAAGCTTAAAACAGCTTATAAGCCAAAAAAAAATAAAAAATTGGGCTACCCTAACTTTTTTTTTTTTTTTTTTGACTTTTAAAATAAGCTGTTTTTTTTAAGCCCATCCAAACAGGCTCTAATTTAATACCACATTCCCTTTTGGCTGCGGCCTTATTTTTATTGTTTCTTGAGATAATGATAATCCATTTTGGCGGGCAACCTTTCATTTCAACCTGCAAATAACTCTTTCTACGTGCCCTTTTAAATCCTTGAGCTTCTTCGGAAAAACCCATTTATCAAAAATATAGAGAGAAAATTGTTTAATCTAGTAGGTCTCTTTATGGGATTGATACTAGATTTTTCTTTTCTTGTGTAAGTCTATTAATATGTGACAAGTTTCTTCAATAGGCTGTTGCATTGGCTGTTTCTTTGAATGTCTACTCATACAGCCTGCTATTACTGATTTTGGAATTCATAACACTACGTGGCCTTCTCTTTGCTCTCTACCTTAGAGATTTCATCCATGAAAAGGAAACCATCTGGGTATTTAAGAGTGCTACTGGATTTATTGTGGTGTTGATGTCGCTGAAGCACTTATGGGAAATGCTGGTTTTGATTTATCCTGAGATGTTTGAGGAGGAGGAGGAGGAGGCGCCGGCGGGAACTGTACCGCCTTAAAATGCTTAAGATGATTGGTAAGGTTTAAATTTTCAGAGTATCTTTTTGAGATATGATTATGATATTTTGGACGGCTCCTATGTTTTGACTATGAGTATATTTCCCTGCTTTATTTCACGGATCTACTTCAGTCATGTTCTTCGTTTAATACTTCGTTTTAATTTTTGTGAATTTTTATTATAATAGTTTGCGGTTAAAATGGAGTATTAGAGATTTTGTTTTGATAAAACTTCAAAGCAAGAGTAAGTAAAAGCCAATTTACTCTGTGCAAATCTAAAAATTAATTGCGCTAGTTATATATTACTCTTTTCAAGTTTAAAAATTAGTTTCGCTAATCTATCTATATTATATTAAAAATGTGAAGGGCCTTAGAAATGTTAATTGAACTTTTTATCCTTCATTAAAAGACTCCGCAACAGACAAAATTGTCATTTACTATTTTCGTCAAATTAATATACTTAAACATTTATAATATATATTTTCTTTCAAAATAAAAACTGCAATAAAAACATGTGGTTATCTTTGGCAAAACTAATATCCACCGTTATAGCCTAAACAGTTTGGTAAAAGAATCCTAACCTAAAGTGGATTCTACACCTAAACAAGGAATCAACACAATATAAGTAAAGTCCTGCTTAAATGCAAAAGTTTTAGTTTATTTCAAATACTAAATACAAGTAAGTAATACATATAGTCATATACATACGGCGTCAAAAAATATTAATTCCCTATACGTTCAGACGTTTAGTATTATTTTATCCTTTTATAGAAGATTGCTTTCCCCAATTTTGAAGTTATCAATTAATATTTGTATTGACAATTATCGCATTGTCTTTCTACTAATATTCATAACCAAATAATAGTAGAAAGAGTTGGAAAAATTAAAAGAACACCCATATATGAAGAGACTTATTGTATAGTACTACTTTTGTGCATGGTAATACAATTAATGTACTGCCAACTTTCTGGGTTTAAAAAAATATCTCTTTCTATATGTATAGACGTATTGAGGTGGGCAAGAGACGAAGAGGATCATAGCTTGGAGACTTTGAACATGGGACGAACTCTCAAATAATTGAGTGATTTCGGTGGCATACCGCATATGGATGCTTTTATAATAATATAGTCTCTTCTTCTATATCTCCTTCTTAGTTACAATATATGATATTTATAATCATCCGAGGGGTGTAATTTTTACTTTTGGAGGTGAAAACGGGTGGGCCAAGGGTTTGAGTTTAGAATTTGAGTGGGTTTTTATTCTTCTAAATTAAAACATGGTACCAATTACAAAATGTCATGTGGCTTTTTAAACAGTCAAATTCGATATGTTAGTTTGAGGGTATATTTGAGCTCAAAAACAAACCTTAAGGGTATTTTTAGATCCAAAGGTGGAAGGGGGATATTTATGAATTTTTTTTCATAGATTAGGGATATTTATGAGCCTATTTCATTAATTTACTAATTTAGTATTTGAACTAAATATAAGTAAATAATGAATTCATCAATGAAAACAGTTCACGACTAAGCACGGGATGTCTCTGTTTTTGTAATAATAAAATAGATATAAAAATATGTAAATAAAATCAAACGCTTGGTAGGTAGCGAAATACATGCGTTGCCGCTTGTATTTTCACAATTTTTTTTAATTTAAAATCTATTTTATTTTTTTCCTTTTTGTTTAATTTTTTCATTCCAAAATATAATGGAAATATCACTTTGTATTTTGAAAAATGAAAAGGACATTGTTATTTTTATTGTGTTCTTATATGAACTTAAAAAAGAATTGGTGATGTTGGACATTTTTTTTTAAGCATTGGAGAAGTTGAACATATTCGAAGGTTTTTGAAGTTTAAAAGTTGATATTCAAGTGCTAAAGTCATTCTAGATCCTTAGTTGCTTTTGAGATTCGAAAATGGAGAAAGAATTTCGAATCCACCATTGTTGAACATTGAAAAAACTTAAAGAACAAAAAAACAGGTTTGTCGAAATTCTTGGTTATTTGCCAAATTGATTACTGGTGATGATGTTGTTGTCAAGTTATAGTTAAAATTTAAGCTTGACTGGTGCGTATTTGATTGAGTTTTTGTTCAATTTTGAGACTCAAAATGAAAAAGATGAAGTGTGTCCCTGAAACTTTGGATATGGTTCTGGGTGGTTTTTATGTCTTATCCCTAAATCTTACACTAAAGTTATAACTAAATAACACCAAATCTTTATGCCATATAGGTTGTCTCTAATTACACAGTGTTTTTAACTCACAAGAGATTACTCATATGTGCTAAATTTTAGGGGAACAATTGTGCTATTAACAAAATAAAATATAAAGAAAAATAAACAAAATTAAAGAAAGAGGAAGCATTTTGCTTTGTCCTTTATTCCAACTCGGCAATCATAAATATTTACTCTCACAGACCCTAATAATTAATAATTAACCTTAAGAATCAATAAATTAAAGTGAAAATGTATATCTAACCATCATTAGGTATTAAAAATGTATATGCAAGACACGTCTTATATTTATTGGTTTGGTGTTAAACATCCGGTATAAGTAAGCTTTTATCGCCAAAAGAATTTTCATTTAAAATATATGAGTTGTCACCCAGACTCCACTTTATGGGATCTCACTGGATATGTTGTTGTTTATTAGAGTATATGAGTAGTCATGTGAGATGATCCACTGGCTGATTCATTTTATTCTTCGATCAGTATTTTAGTTAGATATAAATATTGATATAGATTTGAAAACGTAAGTAAAACAAATAATTACAAAAATATTTAATAATATAAAGAGGAAGAGAGAGAAAGAAAAGTGATTGATAAAAGGCAACAATACCAACAATTTGACAAACACAAACTACCAATTTATTTTGCGATCATTTTTCAAGTTAACACAAATCATAGACTACACGAATTTGTTTTCATAAAAATATTATTGGTGATGAAAGAAATTAGAAAATAGAGCAAAATCGATTATATCTAATATTACGAATTAAATTGATTAAAATGCAAACTTGAAAATGAGGGTGAAATAGTGGAAAACAAAATATATTCATAAAGAGATGTTGGGTGAGATACAACTTAACGTGTGCATTATATGTTGTGTTATAAAATAGTATAATTACAAATAATGTACAACCAATTTAACTAAATTCATCATTTTTGCATATTTATAAGATATTGAATCCAACTATTGTGTCAATGTAATATCATTTAGTTTTATCATAATCAAATTGTTTACCCTTAAAAAGAGTACAGTTAAATTTATTTGTGGTCTAAAGGATACGTGATTTGATTTGTTATAACAGTGAATAATAAAGCCAATAATTACTAGAGAAATCGAATGAATAAATTAGTAAAGTATTGTAAAGCAATAATGAATTAAATAAGCCTGGGATCTATTGATCCTTGGAGAGAATCCTTTGATAGATTTTCCTTCGATGGAACAGCTGTTTGCTTCGACCTTGCTAAATTAATGTTAATCCGGTACAAAAGAATGATAAAATAAAATTAATTGCTTAAAATTTAATAGTATGAATGTGTGTATAGTAAGTTGCTATTATTCGATGATCCTTTTGAGAGGCCTTCAGGTTCCATTTATATTACAAATACATCAGCACTTAAGTTGTGACTAAATTCTAATAATGAGCAATAATAGACAATAAATGTTGTTTAATTCTAAATCGTAACGTCTGCTTCGAACCCGGACTGGTCACACAACGTTTATCTTTAATTAATAACCCGAAACAATTGACTTGGCAAGTTTGCTCTGTGGTTAATCGGTCTCTCTTTCCAACCAAGTTAAATGACTAAGCAGCGTTTCGCCTTCAAATGCCACGTGTTCTTTTCTTGTCATCCCAAGTGTCAAGCTATATTTTGTCATGTATACACAACTGTTGTAATGAATTTTCACGTTAATTGTTATTTTTTTATATATAATTTTAGTTGATTGACGTAATACACACGTGCAACGCACGTACCCTAAACTAGTTAAGTTAAAACACAGGAAGAGTACTGTGATGAGCCTCTTTCTTTCTTTCTTTCTTCTTTTTTTTTTTTTTTTTTTTTTTTTGGTTGACTGAGTCTTATTTTATTTGTTGTAGCTTTATCTAGTGCCCTTAACAGAACCTATGTTGCTCGGACTCTCCGAAAATGATGTCGCACCCGTGTCGGATTCTTAAAAAATGCACTACTTTTGGAGGATCCGATACGCACCCGTGTCCATTTTTGAAGAGTCCGAATAATATTGAACAAAATTGAATATAAATAAATTGGAGAAAAGGAAATTAAAGTGTTAAACTCAAGTGGAAATTAAAGTGTTAAACTCCGAGTTTGGTTGCGGTTTTGCGGTTCATTATAGAAGAAGAAAATTCAAATGATCTGCATGGAAATTGTGAAATATGAAAGAACCCTCCAGTTAATGGATATTTAATTACCTGCACCCAGAGTCAGTCCCAACTTGCTTCTCGTCGTTTTTGCTTCTGAAAAAAGAAGAGGAGAACTATTATAAAATATTATCGCTATGTGATATGAAAACAAGAAAGGACTTTATGAATTAAGAGCATGTGGAATATTATTTTGATGAGCTTAAGCATGAGGATAAATTGGAGATTTACAATTAAATTTATTGGTTCTATCAGTCTTGCATTGACCTTCATCATAGTGACATTGGTAACAAACATCAGACAGTTTCCATTCAACTAGACAACCGGATCTTAACATATTGAACAAACCACCATCATCTGATCTTGAGCTACTTGGCAACCGATAAGGAACAAGCATAGCGAAGATTGCCAGCTTGAATATCTTCAACATTATCATCTCCGAGAAGCTTGTAGTATATGCTAAAGCCTTTACAGGCATTGTACATTTTATATCCAAAGAAAATAATCATTCTTGTTCTGGGTAATATTTGGGGTATTCACTACTAAAAAAACGAGAAAAATCGACGGCCAAAACCGACGGACCGAGTCGGTTTTTTTAATGAAACCGACGGGGAACCGACCTTTTACGGTCCGTCGGTTTTCATAGCCTCGTTTTTGAAACCGACGGACCACGTCGGTTTTTTTTCGACGGATCGTCGGTTACGTAGTCCGTCGGGTTTTATTCAATAATTTTAAAAAATAAATAAAAATTTAAAAAACCCGACGGGCCGAGTCGGTTTTTTTTTAATTTCTGATTTTTTTATTTTAAATAAAAATATATAAATTTTATGAAAAAATGACGCACTGCGTCGGTTTTCTATTTAAATTTTTTTATTTTAAATAAAAACCGACACAGTACGTCGGTTTTTTCATAAAATTTAATAATTAATTTCCAGAAAACCGACGGACTGAGTCGGTTTTCTGGAAAATTTGCAAAATTAATTTCCAGAAAACCGACGGACTGAGTCGGTTTTCCGTCGGTTTTCTGGAAAATTTCCTGCATGCAAATCATGCATTTTACTGCGACCACACACCCGTACGTAAAACCAAGACCAAAAGCTGCTCAAAACTAGCATTAAAATGCTCCAAATCAATTCTAAAAGAGCTACAAGATAAAATCACCTAAGTAATAATAAAACACATCAAACACTATCTAAACACATAAAATACGATCTAAATAGACCTTCAAAGTTCGAAATATTTAAATGTCCAACCAAAAGTACCATTAACTAGTTTTAACATAAGTCCATTATTAAATCCAAATTAGTTCTAAATGCTTGTTTCATTTTCCTGAATTGGTGATCCATAGGCAAGAATTGACGATGACAATCAAACCATGAATTTTTGTGGCCATGTTTTAAAGTGAAAGCTTTACTAGTGTGAAGTGTCATTGCATGTGTGATAAACCCATCAACACCTTCAACAAATTCATCAAGTACACCCACACGATTACTATTATTCATATTATACATCCACATACGATCCATCTAAAAAAATATACCCACAAATTATTGAGGTTATAGAAATATATTATAACTTAAGAATTCTAACTTAAAATATAACTTAAGGAAACACAATCCCAACCACTTGTAACTTTGAATTCTCAATAACAATTCTAACTTTAATAATTTATAAATTCTAACTTTAATATAATTTTGAAAAGCACAATCCCAACCAATTCTAACTTCGAATTCTCAATAACAATTCTAACTTTAATAACTTATGGATTCTAACTTTAATTCTAAAAATTGAAAAGTAAATATAGTCAAATAAAGTCTACATTTTAGTTTTGAGGTTATAGAAATACTAGTAGATTTGCACGCGCTTCGCGCGATTATATTTTTTTTTTTTCTTGAAATGATTTTTAGATGGAATTTTGGATATTAAGAATAACAAAATTTTGATTTACATATGCTTTATTTAACTCTCCATTTTCTTAAAAAATGTACAGTTTTATGTGTTTAAATATTTTTTTAAGAAATCTCATTTTGAGATCTCTAGTTGTGAATTTATTATCGATGTTTTGTTGTTTTGAAAAAAGAAATAATATTGCTTAAATTTTCTTACATAATGTTTGGAGCTCCATCTTTATTTTATAAACACATTTTGTTTTCTTAGGCAATTACCCTTTTTATTTTTATGTGGGTACAAGTAGGTGTAAATATTTGATTTCTTCACTTAAAAGATAGTTGAAAATTAGTACTTTAACAACTTTTTCCTATTTTAACATGTCACGGAAAGAAAAAAGGGTGTGAAAACTAAAAAAAACAAAGGCTACTATAACTTCATTAAGCAGATTCCCAAATTGTACACTATTGGACCTCATAGGACTTGAAAATAAGTATATTTCTTTTTTCATCCTGACCCTGACTATCATCTGTAGCTAGCAATTTTTTTTTTTTTTTTTTAATATTGTTGTTCATTTATTATCTTTTGTTGTTCTTTTCTAGTTGCCTTGTTTTTCTTCGTAATTTTGTTTTCAACTTCTTTCTTCTTTCTCCTCTAAACTTGGCACATATATCTTTTGAGCAACTAAAATCATTGCTCTAGCAACCACTAAACGTTAGCAAAATTAATTTTCCTTGAAAAATCGCACATAATATAAAACGCCACTTCTAATACACCAATATCTAAAAAAATCATCTTTACCAATTACAATTTTTCACCGTTTCTTGCATATAAAACACACTAATTATAAAATAAAGGCATCACGACTCAAAGTTCAACGGAAAGGAAAAAGAGAGTATAATATGATCGAAACTTATGGATAATGAAAATTTTGTGAGACTTCGATTTGTTTATCATTTGTAAAATTATATTATGATTTATATGTAATAATACTAAGCACATACCCAAATGTATTTGAGCGTTGCCGCATCTTCGCGCTTCTCCCTTCGCCGCCATCATTTTTGCCACCTTCGTAGCCATGTCATAACTTTTTTGGTGTTAAAGCTGTCGTCAAATCTCATTAAATTGAGTGTAATTTTGGTATCTCCTATGGCCGGGTATGTGTGACCATTTTTCAAAATTTATAACAACAAAGAGATCTCTCCATAATTCTAACTGGGAACATGAGAGAACGTGTACTATTCCATTTTCACTTACTTTTTTTTGGTGAGGAGAGGGCATTATATATACCTTTATTTACTTCCTCTATATAACATTCAATGTAATGGTGGAAACTGAAATTGACAATTGGATGGAACCATAAGATGAGTGTAGTCTGTCATTAAAACAAAAATTAATGATTGAATAAGAGAAAATGAAAAAGAAGCAAGAAAGGGAGACGAAATCCAAACGGTGTGTGTGTGACAACAAAAGATAAAGTTTGATCTAATAGACCATTAATGTACCTCACCTTTTGGATAGTGAAAAGGCACCATAAGTTTTACGGAGATAAACGGTTTTGAATCCGAAAAGGCACCAATATTTTAAAAGAGTAATTTTTGTGAGTGAGAGAAAAATTGAGAAAACCAAAAAAAATGAGAAAAAAGATAAATAGCAATTCTGGCTTTAGAGAGTGCCACATCACCGGGCCTAAGTCTCTCTTTTATTATATATATAGATTATAACTTAATAATTCTAACATAACTTAATAATTCTAACTTTGAAAAGCACAATTCCAACCAATTCTTAAAATTGAAAAGTAAATCTAGAGAAATAAAATCTACATTTTAGTATTGAGGTTATAGAAATACTTTAACTTAACAATTTTAACTTTGAAAAGCACAATCTCAACCAATTCTAATTTGGAATGATCAATAACAATTCTAATAACTTATGGAATTCTAACAAAAAGCACAATCCAATAAAAAAAAAAAACTAGTCAAATAATTAAAGTATACATTTTTGCACATATTCAACATCAATAATATTACAAAGAATGATAACTAAGCTAAAACAAATACATTGACAAAGAACATGAAATATAGCACAATCTCCACTCAAAAAAAAAAAAAAAATGACAACTAAACTAGTCAAATAAAGTTTACATTTTTTTCACAAATTCAACATTAATAACATTGCAAATGATGTTTAACAAAGCTAAATAGATTAGCATTAGGCCTAAAATATACAAATAAAACTAAAATTAAAAGAATTTTAAAAGCCCTAATTTAAGAGAAACTAACCTCAATTAATTAACTTCAAACGGGTGCAGGGTTGGTGGGGACGGGCTGCGCGGCCGGCGGGCGGCGGGGCGGCGGCGGGGGGGCGGGCGGAGGGGGAGGGGGGCGGCGGGTAGCTAGGGTTTGAGGGGAATGGGAGTTTATTGGGAAGAGGAGAAGAAATGGGTATGAAAACCCGTCTGGAATGTTTTTAAAGAAAAACCGACGGACAAAACCGACCCTGTCCGTCGGTTTTTCCCGCACGTTTGACCAGATTTGACCCAATTTTTTTTTAAAAAAATAGGAAACCGACCCTGTCCGTCGGTTTCCTAAAAAAAAAATTGTTTATTATTTTTTTAAAAAACAAATTGAATTGCATATTATTTAAAATATTTTTAAAAATAAAACCGACGTCGTCCGTCGGTTTTATATTAATTATTATTATTTTTTTAATAAAACTGACGTGGGACGTTGGTTTTTTTTTTTGGCGGATATATATTTTTAAAATTCTGCCAAAAAAACCGACGTCGTCCGTCGGTTTTATAATTAAAATAAATAAAAAAAATTAGAAATGTAAAAAACCGACGCAGGAAGTCGGTTGTCCGTCGGTTTTTTACTGCGTTGGTTTTTTATCCGTCGATTTTTGGCAGTTTTTTAGTAGTGATTATTGCTGGTGATGCTGCTTAGATGTCCGTTATGTCGGAAGCTGTAAATTTCATGTGCTTCTTAATGATTTATCGCTTAAAAAGATCAGCGATTTGTCTAAAACAAGTTTACAACTGCTGCATAGGATCTAATCAGATTGTACATTAATCTTCCTACATGAATTTAATGGCATTCTATAGCTAGTAACAATTTTAAGAAGTATCTTGCTGGGATAGATAAGACATTATCGTTTGGTAGACGGTTTGGTAGACGGTATAAGGCAGGATATACCGGTATTAAATTTTTGGGTTAAATTTGTACCATGTTTGGTTTGAGTTACTAATTAGTCCCGGTATAAAACTATACCACAATCTTGGATAATATTATCTCATTTCATAGGTGGTATAACTAATACCAAGCACATGTTTTGGATTATATATGGTATATCCCACCTTTAATCCAATGAACCAAACAAAGAACAAGTACTAAATAATTCAGAGGTTATTTAGTCCCAGGATTATAATCCCGGGACTATAATCCCAGCATAACTTTGTCCGCGGACCAAATGAAAGCTAATTACAGGGAGCAGTATATTCTGGTGCTTAACTAGCAAAGAAAAGAAAGTCTACAACATATTTCATAGACCAGTATCTCACGTATTTCATATCTGCAGGCAAAATTTCTTCTCATTTTCAGATCTAATGTTAAATTTTTAATTTTAAAGTTAATATTAGATATATCCAAAGATTTCGGAATTCACTTGTCAATTCTGCAGTGATCAGCAACATCTACGGACTTTCTCCTCTTGTCATGCATCATCTTCTCTTCTTTCTTTCTCCTCTTGTCATGCATCATCTTCTCTTCTTTCTTCTTTCTTCTTTGACTCAAGCTGTCTGTTTCTTTCTCTGTTTGGTCAGTATCATATTCCACTGATTATAGTATATCAGAAGCCTTCTCAGACATTGTAAAAAGAAAAAATCTAATTGCACTTCTTGTTTACACTAAATCAATAAATGCATAACATGAAATTTACCATGAGAAAGAAAGCAAAACTAGAAAAAACACTCAAAATGGTGTGCGGGAATTTTCCAAATCAGGAACTTTTCTGCATGTTGTAAGATAAAACTCTTCTAGTAATAACTAGAATTGACTTGTAAAGATATATTCTTTTATCCATAATGATTGTTATATTACCCTTTTTGGTAGTCTTTTCTCTGTTTGAAATGACACATTTACAACTTCTCACACTTACAACTAGTAATATAATTATTCAATTTTAATATAATTATTCAATTTTTAAATATCCAAATTAACTTTAAAATAACTATTCAATACTCCCTCTGTTTCAATTTGTTTGAACCTATTTCATTTTTAGTCCGTGCCAAAATGAATGACCTCTTTCCTAATTTGGAAACAAATTCACTTTATGAATGATTTACGGTAGCACAAATTTTCGAGGCTTATTTTGAACCACAAGTTTCAAAAGTCTTCCCTCTTTCTTAAATGTCGTGCCCAGTCAAATGGATTCATATAAATTGAAACGGAGGGAGTATTAGCTTTGAAAATGCAAAGAATCAAACAAATTGGGATGACTAGAGTATTTGATTCTTGGAGATTCAATAAAATACAGTACAAAAATGAGGGAATTGTGACGAGGTACCTCCTGCACCTGCATATATTTCAGTATGCAAGATACTAGTGGTGATCATATCGGTTATGGTGTGGATGGTAGATTTAGCTAAGGTTGACCTAGTTATGGTGAACTTAAAGAATATTACTCATCCAAGCAGAAACCACAGTGAGTCTGGAAATACCTCTTCAAACGTATATATGGAACTCACTCCTCAAACTATATCATATCATCCTTAAAGAGAAACAATGTAGACATTGACAAAACAAATGAATTGAGAAAGGGCGGATGTATAGAACCTTTCAAAGAAATAGCTTTTTTTAAACTCTCTCAAAATGAAATATACCCTTTCCTCCATCCACGCATAGCGGGAGCTTTGTGCATCGGGTTGTCCTATATATCATAAAGTGCAATGACATGCAGCAGAAAGAATCGAAGTCTGATACTACATTTTCTTCCGTACCAACTGAGATTCCAATCACATTTCCTGAGATTCCAAGAACATTTTCCTTCACTATCTTTTAGTACAAAATAAGTCCTCTTTTGGCATTAATGTTGCAATTAGAGAAGTCATGATACGTGAGGATACAGAGAGAAAGATAATGAGTCATGATACGTGTTGAAAGCTTAAGCTTTGGGTGTAATTGAACACCTCGGCATCAGCACAATTTCACAATCAGTGCACATAAAGATGCAAATAAAAAGAAAAATCAAAGTCGTATTGAATCCTAGTGCAAGAAGAGGCAAAGGTTTCGTTCAAATTCTTGCTACAGCTCACCATAAGCTAAAGCATTCCCTCTTTTACTTTATAATATCTAAAAACAGCAGATAATGTTATTACATATTATGGATTCTGGTATGTAATAAGGAAGGGCCTTCAGAATTTTGAATTTGACCTTGAAAATGGAGCACATAATATGGAGATGCATACCTTTGTGACAAAGAAATTTGTTGGTTTTATCAGTCAGGCATTGACCTCGTGACATTTGTTACAGTCATCAGAGAGGTTCCATTCTACTATAAATCCAGGACTAAAAAAGTTGTCATCTAATGTTGGCAAATTATCAATTGGAGAAGTGACCAGTTAGCTGTAAGATTGACTACTGAAATGACTTCTTCATCATCTCCTGGAAGATTGTAATATATGCCAAAGCCTTTACAATTGTTGTACATTTTATAACCAGAAAATTGATCGTTCTTAAGTACTTCTAGTGCTGTTGCATTTATAGAAGTCGCGCATACTCACGGGAGAATTTTGAAAGAAACGAAAGGAGAATCGGAAGGGAGATATTCTTGTTAAAAATGCGCACTTGTTTTGTTATATCCCGTATTTTGTACGTCGGGATAATCCGGTCAACCACGATAAGTTAGGGACAAGACTATTCCGGAATACGAAGTCGAGATTTTAACCACAAGTGTGTTTTAAGACATAAGTTGTTCATGATATTGTGGTATGGAATATTAAGGAAAGTTGGGGGTTAAATGTTATTTTTAGAAAGTAATTGGTTTAAAAAAAAAAAGGGGCCATGTGGCCGGCCACCTTGGTGTGGGCCATGGCCACATGGTTGGCTAATATATGAAATAAAAAGATGACTAAGTCATCTTATTTCATCATCTTCACCCTTAGAATTTCAAGAAACTTGGAGAGCCAAAAGCAAGAGCCTATTCGGCCATAGGAAGAGAAAAGTGAAGACCAAAAATAGTGATCAAAAAAAATAATTCCTCCTAGCAATTCTATCAATTGAAGGGTCCTTATTAACGAGGAGTAGTCGTTGGAACAAACAAGGTAGTCAATCTTGCAAAAACAAGCTCTAGCCGAGTAAGAAGATAAGTGGAAGGAGGTAAGATTTAATCTTCTCTTTTTATATGTTATGCATGGTTTGTGTAGGTTGTGGAGTGTGGAAATTCATGAAAGTGTGGAGTTGATGTTGTGGCCGTATGTAAGGTGTTGGAACCGTGTATATGTAATGTGTGTGGGAGTGATGAATTGATTCTATTTAGCATGTTGGTTGTTATAGTGTGTTGAAATGGATGAAAATCATGAAATTTGGTTGTGGGTGTGTTGGCCGAATATGGGTTGTGTGGGTAGCAAAGAATGAATTAATTTTCTTTAGTGTTTTGGTTGTTGTCGTTGTGAATTCTATGTTGATAATGAGATTCTAATGATCCAAGTTGATGTTGTAATTGTTGCGGGCTGATTTGGAAGTCAACGTGATTCCTAGGTAGTTTGTATATTTATGGGAATGACATTGCTAACAAATGAATTGTTGATGTAAGTTATGAATTCGGAAGTGAGGGAGGTGTTGTTGTTGTTGTTCTCGGGTTTGGGCATGATTTCGGGTGAATTGGTACATTAGTTGGATTGTTTGAAATATTGTATGAATTGTTTAAAGTGTTCTTGAGTATTGTTGGAATGGTTCTGGATTAGTAATTGAACGTATGAGCATGAATATCGGTTTAAATGTAAGTGGTTGAATTGAATATAATGAATGTTGTTGAATTATGTAGTAAAGGGTTGCTCATGTTAGAATGCGTTTAGAATTGATTATTGATGTTGCTAATATGTTGTTGGTATTGTTGTTGATGAATTTGGCCGAGTTGAATTCTCGGGGTGTTGCATTTACAGGGGAAATGCTGCCCAAATTTCTGTAGAATTAAGTGTTAGTTTGGAGTTGAACTCTTAAGTGCCTTTAGCTAATGGTTGGCATTTAATGACGTATTGTAGATCTTGGGAAGTCCACGACGTAAGTTTGGATTAGCTTGGAGAGCGGACAAGGTATGTAAAGCTCACCCTTTCTTTCTTTGGCATGTCTTAGACGTAAGGGAAATATCATACGAGCCTCGGGGTGATTCTATTCTTACGATCCGAGCGTGTTTCCGACTTTTATTCACCTCTTGATATTAACATTCTTAATGTGGACATGTTATGATCCTTGTGTCCTTTGTATGTTTAAATTTTAAGTGTTACATAAGGAATTTTGTTCTTAAAAAGATTCCGAAACTACGAACGACCGTAACTTTTACAAAAAGGCTCGGATCGCCTCGATGTGCTCGTAGAAGGTTCCGTAGCGTATGATGACTCTAACTTCCATAGGTGGGCTCGGATTGGTTTGATACTTGTCCGTGGGCCCCCGAGACGTTCCGTTGTATAGTTCTAACGGTTTGATTGAAAGAACCTAATATGCTTACTATTCCGACCCCGAGAGTTTGATAACTTATTTATTTACCGAGTCTAAAACGAGGATTGTTATGCATATAATTTCGATATGTAGCTATGATTTCTAAATTTCGATTTGACATGTTCCGAGAGAGATGTCCGAAATGTACTTGGTATAACTATTGTCCCGATTTTCAAATGATAGTTCATTTAATTTATTTCATCGAGTCTTGAAATGATTTATGTGCATATGGTTTCTCACTACTCGCTCGTGCAAAGCTCAATATGTCTTTCACTCGAGTCCCGGGCCGGAGACACGCATTGTGCACATTCCATCGCATTGTTCACCGAGTCCCTCACTAGAGGGGCGGACACGCTATATATATATATATATATATGATGATGTGATGATGTGATGAGATGGGGATGGCGGCCGAGGATGGCATGATGATTTTATTGACCGAGTCCTCACTGTAGGGCCGGACACGCTACGTATATGCATATGTATATGACGATTATTTACTTATGTTTATGATATGATCATGCATGATTTATGTTCAAGGTAAGCCTTTACGGTACGTACTCATGTTCCATACTCTTTATTTCGAAGACGATTTTGTTTACTCGTATTCTATGTCTTACATGCTCGGTCATATTCCGTCATCGACCCCTTTCTTCGGGGCCGCGTTTCATGCCGCGGGGTACGGATACTTGTTTGGGTGAGCCGCCACCTTAGGATTCCTACTCGGCGGTATTGAGTGCTCCTTTGTTCCGGGGCCTACACTTTGGTACGGATCCTTTTGTGGTATGTATGTCTATGTCCATTCGGGGGTACGCGTGGGCCCGTCCCGTCATATGATTCGTTATTACTCGTAGAGGTCCGTAGACATATATGTGGGTTGTGGTAGTAATGTTCAGATGTGTATGCGTTTTGTACATTCCCAGGTTATATGTACGATATATATATATATATATATATATACGCGTCCCCGCACCTTTTTGTACGTATAAGTTCTTATTACGTGGTACGAGTGCCGACTCGCACTAGTCACGCTTACGGGCCAATGTGACATGTTTTTCCTCAATATAGTTTGAAACTTTGGGTCCACGAGCCAAACTGCATAATTAAACGGCTTGTCTGTAGCATCATACCAATCTCCTCCAGGAAGCAATTGGATTCTTGGAAATTGTTTAGCATCACGACCAGACATGGGCATTATTCCACAATCAGATTGTATGGAAAGAGAGAACGGGAAAGCTCAGATCAGTAAGATTTTCACATGAAAGGACTTTGGACAAGTTGAATCATTTATGTCTTTTGCCTGAATTAAAGCAACATATCAGAAGAAAGCATAAAAAAGAAGTGAAGGCCATATTAAATCCACCTATCTCAAGAAGAGGAAGACTAGATATGAACTCAGTTGTTCTGCACTTGTGTTTAAAAGCATGGTGGATGTGGAAAAGTTGTAAAAATGTATGAGTCTGTTTGGAAAGTAATTGGAAGTAATTACTAGGGTAGTAATTACACAGTATTATAATTACATCGACTTGTTTGTTTGTCATCACGCAATTACAAGCGTGTTGTTTGGTTACACAAGTATAATTATACAGTTAGTTTAATTTAAAAATAAAATTTCTTATCAAGAATTCAAAATTAATCTTTGAAAAATATGTGCCTTTATAGATGATAATAAATTATGTATTTAACGACACATTATTTTTTGAAAATATATTAATTAATAATCATATATTTGCAACTAAAATTGTAAAAAATAATTAATATATATTTTTCAAATTAATAATATTTTAATTTTAATTAATTACAAAATTTAAAAAGCAGACTTTTTTGTGAGAATATCATGGATTGGATGTTTGAACAAAAAAAAAATTAATATTTATAAATAGAAAGCACCATAACATTATTCAAACGTTTGACGAAAAAAGATCTATCAACTGTAAGTGAAAAATAAATAACATGTTGTTACGGTTCGCATTTCATGGGCGGAGTTAGAGCTCGGAAAGCTACTAAGAACTTATTGTTGCTCTTTCGGACTCTGATTTAAAAAGAGTCGTCACCTAATTTTTAGGAAATTAGGAAAACCGCTGGTGAAAGGTTTATTCAAAATATAGTGAAAAATCCTTCGTAATCCAGAGTTTTAGTTAAGGGTTCTGATGATCCCTTGGGAAGGTGACAGGCACCCCAGTATTAAGGATCTGTACTATACGGTTGACCTTCAAATTCCAATGTGTGATTATCTGCTTAAATTGCTTATTTGGTGTTTATTTTTCGCCTTAAAAATACAATCATTGAATTGCATATCATTGGTTTTAAAAAGATTTGAATATATTCCCTTTATATATAGGGTAATATAATATCCAGATAAGAATAGGTTCCTTTATATAAGGATAACGTATTTTGTTTAACGAGGTAAAAGAGTTTTGGTTTAAGAGTATAAGCATCCCCTTAAATCACACACTTTGCCTCAGGTCCGTTCGTATAGTTTGTTAGAACGCCTTGTCTTAAACTTCATATTACAAAGGTGTATCACTTATTTGAATAGGCCCGGTTCACAAAAATGGTTTAATTTTTACTCTTTGTAAATCTGTTTGTTATATGGACTGCAAAAGACACTTTTATTTTTTAGGCTTTGGCCCAAGATGTTTATTATTTTAAAAGATGGCTTATGGTGAGTTGGCCCAAAAACCGTATGCCTTATTTCCTTTTTTTAAAATCTAATAGGCTTTGGCCCAAAAATCTTTATTCTTTCCGCGGTTGGCCTTGGGCCAAAAATCATTTTGTTTTAATTTGTTGGGCTTCGCCCAAAATCACTTGGTTTGAACTTAATCTTTCACCCAAAGACTTACGCACAGTCCGTAATGTGACCTTTTGTTCCGATATGTTTAAACCCATTTTATCCTTGCTTATCAATTTGTATCACAAGTCAATTTTCGTTATTTTTTCGAACTTCCTAAACATTATACTTAAACCGGTTTATTTGAAATTCGTTTGGAGACCAAAAGTCGACTTAAACGACATAACTACCGTTGTCCTAATACGTCTAGTTCAACCATAGATGATTCCATTATAATACGAGTTTTTACAAGTACATGAATACAATACATCAATCTGAAAAATACGAGGGCATAAATAAAAGAGAATGGATAGGCTAGGGGCGTGCCGAGCCCCTAGTTGGCCATTTTCACCCATGGCTTGGCCTTCGATGCTCTAGTTCAACCATAGATGATTCCATTATAATACGAGTTTTTACAAGTACATGAATACAATACATCAATCTGAAAAATAAGAGGGCATAAATAAAAGAGAAAGGATAGGCTAGGGGCGTGCCAAGCCCCTAGTTGGCCATTTTCACCCATGGCTTGGCCTTCGATGCACTCCTTCGATATATTTGTCATTTCCTTTAGCCCAATCATTCATATTGTTGAAAGAAGTGGTATGTTGGGCCTTGGCCCAACAGACTTGGCTTGACTCGACCCAAGTGGCCATGCAGTGGAAAGGAGAAACAAAAAAGAGGAAACCGGTTAGAAATTATACTACTAAATTTATCACTATATATATATATATATATATGCATAAATGAAAACACACATACCCACACGTTTGGTTTCAAAATTGGGCCTAAAAGGGGCCATCGATACACTTGAACAGTTCTGCCTGAGCCCCCCTTGTTTGGCTAAGTATAGACATGGGCTATTCTTGTGCTAAATGTGATGGGTTAGGCCCAGACTTCTGCTAAGTCTATATTTAGGCTGAAATTAAAACCTAATGAGTTCTATCTCTCTTTGTATTTATTTTGTAAAGCTAATTTGTTTAGATATACCCCTGATACACCATGATATACACAGGTGATAAGCCAGTGTATACCATATGTATACTCCTCCTCCTTTATCAAATGTTGTATATTTTATGTATACCTAATCATTAAACTTAGACCTCAGGCTTATGTCTTGACTAAACTCACAAAATATTTACATATTTTTAGGAGAAACTTCAGAATTATAACTGAGATTAGTGAGAGCTTAAACTAGTCAATTGCACACTCTGAGAAAGGGACAGTTTCATAATGAAAAAAGACACGACCTTACTCAAGTAACAGTTGACCTAGCAAAGGAGTAAAATCGTAGCAAAATACATCCATGGAGTCAAAACAGTACCCAGAACTTAAAGTGATGTAACAATCAAGAAGGGTTGAACCATGATCATAATGAGAGTTTAGGAATCAAAGAATCAGGACACAAGACAATTTCAACTTAGGCAATCTTAGCTGGGCAAAGTGGTACAAGATAGGTAGGATCTAGTAGACTCAAACAATCACAGATGACATAAAGGCACATATTCTGCTTCAGTTGATTCAGCAGGACAAAGGTGCATATAAAAAAAGAGGTGCAGGATTCATGTATATCATAACTCAAATAACACAAATAGTGATGGCCTTCAGCTTCATCAAGGCGATAAAGGAAATAAGACGACACAGAATCCCAACAGAGCTAAATAGTTAGTGTTTTAATACCCCTTTTAAACCAAAGACTTAATCAACTAGATTTCCATTTTTTGTCTAGTTCCTATTTCTTTTCCATTCCCCCCCCCCCCCCCCCACGCACCCACCCAAAAAAAAAAAGCAGTCAAGCTATTGTGGATCATTTCCTCTTTTGACTTTAGAAGCCTATTTAGACACCTAATGTACTCACTAAGAATCTCTACCTATTCCATGCTTTACCTTAATGTACTATAAACAGGCCATCATGTTCAGACATCAATTCACTCGCATGCATTTAGGCAAACTCAAGGATACTTAGACAGACCTAAGCAAGTTCAGATACAATAATTAAGGCAATTAAGCCTAGTTTTTGCGATAATGACACTGATTGACTAAAACCATAAAAATTTGCTATTTTAGTAAGGCCAAAATTAAACTTAACAATTGATTATTTCAATTGTAGCCATTATTAGCCAATAGTAAATAATTTATGGATTTTAACCATAATTAAACACTTGATTAATTATGATTAATTCTAATAATTTGTACAAATGCATATTGAATATGCAAAATTAAGAATTGAGGGGTAAAAGTGATTAATTCATTCAATTAATCAGATCCCTTGAATCAATCGGAGTGAAATGCTTGTTAATTGACTTTCTGACAATTTTATCAGTTAAATATACAATTGTTTCAGATTACTTTTTCTTGAAAAATACGTAAATTATTTTCTAAATGATTCATAATTTTATCAGTTATTTTACTAAATAAAAATGGTAAAATTTTATCTAAATAATTTATAAAATCATTTTGATATGTAGAAAATACACACTTCACTCTGTTTGATATCCACAGGTTCTGAATAGTTAAAGTAAATTATGGGATGTCAAAAATCATGTGTCAACACATGCAGTGTGAAATAACAAGTCAATAGCACTAAAGTAAATAAATATAAATAAAAAATATAACCTAAATTCAAAATAAAAAGAAGAAGAAGAAGATTAATATAATATTCTTATGTCAAATTCCAACATTACATAAGTAAGTTTCAACATAACTTAAATAAATATAATTTAAAAGAAAAGAAAAATATAAGTTTATATATAACCTCATTCACAATGAAATTCTACTTTAATAACATCACTCATAATATGCGAAGTTTGTTAATGACTCATTCTTTCTAATACTGAGAAGTATATGTTATTAATTCTGTATTGCAAAAAATACTTTGAAATGGTAACTTAGAATAATTCCTGAAACAAAAAACGTAATCGGACCGTCCCGCTTCGCAAAACCGTAGAAAACGAAATTACCGTAAACTAAAAAATAATATGAACAAGATGTTAAATTATATGGAAAATCAAATCGAGCCCACCGAATTCACAAAGGTGTCCTTAAGGAAATTATTCCCCTTAATGTACCTGAGGTACTGGAATCTTTCCTCCCAGGATAAAACGATTTACTCACCAAAATAGCGCAACAAATTCTGTTGACGACGAACCACTCGAATGTAGTATATCACACGAGAGTGATACAGTGTGAACGGGTCGCGGGTCAGACACGCGGATCCGGGTCACTAACGGGTCATGAAGAAAATTTGGTCCAAAAAGATTATCAATCAATCAGACCAAATCCAAAGCCGACCGAGCGACGACGACGGCGCGAGGGGAGACCCTCTTCTTAACCATTTAGCAACAAGAAGGAGTGCTTCTACTTTTAAGTAGGAGAACTTTTCTTTCCACTACCAATAAGGGACAAATGCTTATTTCATAAAGCGAGAGGGAACAACTCATTTTCCCTCCACTTCTTTTCCCTCCATTTTTCATTCAACCGATCAATTAAACCCACCAGTATAGTATCAAAAATTAAAATAATAACAAAGTTATACTAAATGAATAAACTAAAAAAATCAACAAAACAAAAAAATACTAGCAATTACATGAAATCACAAGAAGTTAAGGTTGTGAATGAGAAAAAAGGGAATGAAAGATAAATAATACAAAACAAAAACATATTTTAAAAAGTAAATAATTAAAAAGTAAATTAAAAAAAGATGTTAAAATAATAGAAATAAAAATAAATTTTAAAAAAACAAAAAGGAAATAAACTAAAAAGTAACCTTGTAATTATAAGGTGTAATTGTGCTCAATTCTCACCCCCACCCCCCACCCTCTTGAGAATTGGAGAGTGTATGTACATTTTCTCAATTACACCTAATTTTCACCTAACCAAGTAATTACTTGGTCAGACAAACAACTCAAGTTGTGTAATTACGCACAATTACACCCAATTCCAATTACCTGGGTGGCTTTCCAAGCAGGCCCTTAAGTAGTTGTTGTTGTTATTATTATTATTATTATTATTATTATTTGATGACCAAGAAATTCTCCAGGATCATTAGCCCACGGTCCGAAAATCAGTGATATCTACCTTGCTCCACTTAAATACCAAGATTTTATCTGCGACAAATTTGAACCGATATGCACCTAACCACGAATCTATCTTGTGCTATGGCTACTAAACCAGAGCCTGAGGCAAACTCTTAAGTTATTATGCATTCCTTATTGTCTTAATAAACTCAATAAATAATATGTTGGCTATTCATAGCTTATTTGTTATCCATAAGATTCTCTTATTCCCCCAATATGTAGGTTTGAAGTTTGAGGGAATTGGGAGAATAAGGGGCTCTTATGGGTTATTATTTACTTGGGTCGGATTTAAATGATGGAGCGGGTTTAAAAAATGATTTCGGGTTATTTTGGGGGATAATTTCCTTCAAGACAGGGGTATATTTGAAAACTTTAAGAATGAGAGGGGTATTTTTGACCCAAAATAAGTTTTGAAGATATTTTTAGCCATTTTTTCAAAGTAGAGGAGTATTTTTGACCCTTTTCCCTTATTGTAATGAAGTATATTTCATTTTTTTCATAGAGTTTAATTATCTTTTTTATGTTGTTGTTGCATTTAAGTAAAAAAGTCATGATGGAAAATTGAGAAGTATCCTGTGACACTGACACAACAGGAGAAGAGCTATTATTGACAGATCGTATCTCAAAACAAGACATGCAAATGCAGCAGACAACGATAACCTTCTCTGACTGTAGGTGCTTGGAACATTTTCTTGTAAGACTCTCATTGAAAAGACAAGGCTTAACAATAATTTTTTTTTTAAAAAAAAAGAGTAAAAACAGAATAAAAAATTGTCATCAAGCAATTCCACTCAAAGTTGTACCATTTAAGGGTTGCTTGATTGTTGGGATAAGAATAATAATCCCGAAATAAGATGCAGGATTATGTTATCTCGCGTTTGATAATGAATATTAATTAGTCCCCCCATTATTTTATCCCAACATTTGGACTAGAATGATGGGATTTCTATCCCATATAAAAGGTGGGATAAAATAATTCCATAAGATATCCAACCCATGAGATATCCTTGCTTATGCAATCCTGCAATATTAATTTCTACATACAAGCCTACATGAATAATTTCAGTTCTAATATGTGGAGAAATAAAGATGATATTTTGGAGCCACAAAAAATTGTAGATACTAAGTGGAGCTTCTAGAAAGTTATGGAGTAATATCTTTGACATTTGTTGTACTTAAGAAATGTCTAGATGTTCTAGAGTAGATATTTGTAGAAGATTATAGAGTTGTCTAGATTTTTTGTAGCTAGAACCATATCTAAAACCATCTCGACAAAAAGGGTATAGATAGGGGTACCTTAGGCATTTGTAATTAAATCATTTCAAGCTAAATTGAAGAAAGTCTTTCCTCCATAATTAAGTTCTTTTATTCAAAATCTTCCTTCTCCTTTCAAGACATTCTCTTATTTAGTTAAATCTTCCAATCTTATTTAATAATTTTGGATTAACCGAAGGTCTCCCCAATTTTACCTTTCTTATGCTATTATAGTCATCCTATCCAACTCTTCAGAAGAGAAATACTGCTTAATACCAAGGAACCCCTGACAGATTAGAAATTACTTCAATACATGGTTGATGCAGATATTTTTCTATAGCCAGTCCAAGGGTCCATAACGACCCGTACAAGGTTATCCGGTGTTTCAACAATTTTAGAACTTATTTTCATGGACAGTTTGTACAAATGCAAAGTCATATCTGAGAGGAGGCACAAGTACAAAATGCTATATTAGTTCAGGACACAAATATCTTTAGCATGACCCACAAATGAAAAGATGGAGGAAACTGTAGATAAGAAGAAAATTAGTACTCTCTCCGTCTCAATTTATATGAGGATTGATCTATTTGAGGAGTTAAACATATTTTTCTTTGATTACAATTTAAACATAGATTCTTTAAGTATTTTATAATCAAATTTACATATTTGAAAACTACATAAAAAAATACTATAAGTCTGCATAATTAATAATTCACAAATATATGAAAAGAGCTAAAGAAAACCATAATCATAGAAAGAGTTGTTCATAGGTCAACCCTCGTATGAATTAAGATCGAGGGAGTACTCATTTCTAAATAGTGCACGAGGAACTGTACTCTAGCACCTTTCTCTTGATTCATTATGGTGAGTTATAGCATTTCATAGTTTTGATAATTTGACAAACGGGCAAAGGACCAGGTCCTCCATCAAGTCCCTCGCTGAGTATCGGACGACACTTAACAATAGAGCCGCCGACCGTTCGGAATAAAGAAGAAGACAACTGTATATGTGTCCATGGTCACATGTTTCTCACATGCTCTCTATATTGGTCTCATATTTATACAACATGTTTGAGCATTATTGAACCTAACACTTGAAAATCTAAAAAATCCGTATTTATACAATGCAGTTGTACGCCATAGCTTCTCTTTTCGTGCTTTAAGAATAAGCTAAGACAAGTTCAAGGATCATATCTCAACAACGGAAGATGTTTTGAGTCCCAGAGTTGTCTAAATTTTGTGATCTTTACATTGTAAACCCACACTTTTAAGAAGAGTCTCGTAGGTATTTTGTCTTTATCAAGCTTTTATTGTAAACACTTGCTGTAGTTAGTCACAACAGGAGGTTCTCAAATTTCAGAGTTAGTCGAATTAGTTTGGTGGTCACTAGAGTTAGTCAAGAAGGTACTTGCAATAAAGTTATTGTAAGGAGGGATTAAGAGTTTAATTCCTAGGTTGCAAAAGCTTATAATCCGAAACATTGCTCGCCTTAGTAAAGTGGAAATTACCTGAATAGGTCGTGATTTTTTAATCTCGAGCAAGGAGTTTTCCACGTAAATATCTTGCCTCATTTACTTGACATTATTATCCGGAAATAGTTTAGGGACTGCATCCCTTGATTGTTTTAAGATTCAGAGGGTCTAACAATTGGTATCGCATGGTGTGCTTTCTAAAAGGGTAACACCTAGAAAGGATCTCACGCTATGTCTGATCCACCAAACCCAAAGAAGAAGAATATATCAATAGGCCACGAAACAGGATTGAGATTGTCACGACCCAATTTCACAAAATCGCGCGGGCACCTACCTATCCCACCTCGGTAGGCGAACCCTTAATTAAACCTTCGCAAACACTGTATATATAACGGAAGAAAATAAGCAACGAAGCTTGCCATTCGAACATATAATAAATGTGAAAGTAATTATAAACCACCCAAAAGATTGGTCCGTCATACAAGAGAGCACCAACTAAATACTACGAGTCAAGATGAAAAAGTCGCAAAATATAACCGTCCCCGAAATAGAGTAAAACAAGTAAGTAAGGGAAAGAACATCCGGCAATGCACTGTTATCAGTGCTCACCCAGAATGCACCTACAAGAAATTTCGCCGATCGCCTACGGGGAAAA
>NC_081347.1:16692575-16713977 GCF_029784015.1 Lycium ferocissimum
ATTATTCTAATGAATCTAAGCCAAAGATGATCGATTATAGGATACATGTTGTTTGTTTGATCCACATAAAGCCTGGTCTCAGATAGGCTATCCATTTACTTGTGGCGATACAGCTATATCATGTCGTTCAACGAAACAAACTCTATCAGTACATCTTGAAATCATACTGAAATAATAGCCATTCCTGAAGCAAGCCAACAGTGTATATGGTTGAGATCAATGGCTCAACATATTTTGCAGTTATGTGGTCTTTCGTTGCAAATGAAGATTCCAACAATATTGTATGAAGATAATCTTTTGCTTGATAGCTCAATTGAAGGGAGGGGTACATCAAAGGAGACATGAACAAAGCACATTTCACCAAAATTCTTTTCCCTTGCGATCTTGGCAACTAACGGTGAGATAGATGTTCAATGGATCCGGTTGAGTGATAATCTTGCGGATATGTTCACAAAAGCATTACCAACATCAACCTTTGAGAAGCTAAGATACAAAATTGGAATGCGTCGTCTCCGAGATATCAAATGATATTCTTGTTAGGGGGAGTAAAATACGCGGTGCAGTCTTTTTCCCTCAACCAAGATTTTGTCCCAATCAGGTTTTCCTGGTAAGATTTTTAATGAAGCAGCTAGCATTCAATGCGTATTACAAGATGTGTATACTCTTTTTCCTTCACTAAGAATTTTTCCCACTGAGTTTTTCCTAATAAGGTTTTAACGAGGCACACTATCTCTCAAATGGACATCCAAGGGAGAGTGTAATGAATACATTACGTTATGAGATGGATACATTACATTTATGGTGGCTGCCCATTTAGTTTCCCAAATATGTTATGAATCCATTTCCTGTGTGAATGTTCCATTAAATGAACTACTAGTATACATGTACCTTATTAATGTATAACTTAAGGCTTGTATCTAACGGATGATTTGTATATCCTATAAAAGGGTATTCTTCAACTTTGTGGAAGATAGACTTGAACTGACTTGAACAAACTTGAAATAAGAAGAAAAGTTTTCTCATCCTCTCTACATCATTGTGTACATTTCTTGTCTTATATTGTTCTTATTTTACAATAGTAAAGTATTTATAGGGAAAAGGATCAAATATACCCCTCTACTTTATGTTATTAGTCATCTTTATCTTCCGTTAGTGAAAGTGAACAAATATACCCCTGCCGTCAACAAAATTTACACTTGTACCCTTATTTGGATGGAAAATCCCAAATCAAATTAAATTACCTGATTTTAAAAAAATTACTCAATTCCTTCCACGACCCAGCCCCAAGTTTATCTTCTTCTCCAAGAAGGATGCTCAAAAAATTTAATCCAATCTCCTTCAATTCTCAATCAAATGAGCTCAAATTTGAGATGCAACTTCCTCAAAATTCATTGAACAATTCCTAACCACCAATTTCTTCAGACAAACATTGAAGCAACAAAACTCAGGACCCGTTTGGCCATAAGAATTATTCACTTTTTTCGGAATTTTTTTCACTTTTTTCAAAAATCAGTGTTTGGCCATGAAAATTTCAACTACAACTTGAAGTTGCATTTGGAATTTGAAAAACAACAAAAATCTTGTTTTTCACTTTTTCCACGACCAAAACTTTGTTGAAATAGTACATTTCAATAACACAATATCATTTGCAAAAGCTATTGCCAACTCCAAAAATTCCCAAAAAAGTGATTTTTTTTCTTCTAATTTCTATGGCCAAACGCCTACTCATTTTCAAGTTTTTTCTGTCAAACTTCAAACTCTAACGGTGGCTAACATGCTTTTGAGCCATTTTTTATGAATGTAAAACAAAACCAAACAACCACCATGAATCAAGCACTGTATCTATATGAATGTAAAAGACCGTGATTCACTCAACACCTGGGCTCAGTCAGTTTGCAGCTTAAAAGGAGAAATTTCCTCACATTCACAATTGAGACCCTTCGTACTGGGCAAGTTCCTAGTATAACACACCTTTGAATTTTATAGAAAAGAGGAGTAGCTTCCAGTAATGACAACATACAAGTTTACATCAAATTCTAGTAACTCAGTAGTTCACACTCGAGTTGTTGCTTACTGACCCTTGATAAGAGAATTATGGTAGGACAGTCCCCTAAGACAGTGTAGAACGAACAACCAAAGAAATCACATAATCATGCCTTCGAACTAGTTTCATTTCTAGGACTTGACCTGACTCTTTTTGACCATTTACATCCTGAAAATAGGGAAATAAAGATGATAATGAATGCAAAATAGAAAATTAAATCAGCGACAAATGGTCCTAAAGTTTGAAGTTTAAAGAAAAACTTGAAAATGGGTTTTGTTGGTTCAATATTTATTTAAAGAAATTGGCGTTTGGGATTTGTTCACTGAATTTTTACTCAAATTTGAGCTCATTTGATTGAGAATTGAAGGAGACTGGATCAATTTTTTTGAGCATCCTTCTTGGAGAAGAAGATGAAATCGGGGTGGGTTGTGAAAGGAATTGGATAATTTTTTTTAAAATCAGGTAATTTAATTTGATTTGGGATTTTTCATCCAAATAGGGATACAGGTATAAAGTTTATTGACGGCAAGGATATTTATTCACTTTCACTAACGAAGAATAAAATTAACTAATAAAATAAAATTGAGAGATATATTTCACCCTTTTCCTTATGGAAAAGGTAGGAAGTTCTCTCTTGTCCAGAATCTATTGCAAAGTAAGACATACTAGTCACAGTATCTGCCTTTTACTAATATATGGTCCTCATATTTTATCTGACTTCTGCAGTTTGATACTTTCTCATTTCATTATCTTTCTTTTCAATCTTTTGGCTTAAGTCAAACTGAAATTTTCCCCAACCACTAAAACAAGAAGAGAAATTTATCTCCAGGCACTTGCCCTTTATTGCTTATTTCGGATAAATTTAGCTAACAGTCTTCTAGCAGTGAGCCCGAATATTTCACAATCATGAAAGAAAAATAAATGCCGAAGACCAGAAAGTTTATGAGTTCCTATAATAATCTCAAGTTAACATAAAATAATAATAATTGGATTCACATTCAACCATCTATAAATATTTTATGAATTTCTCAATACAAATACAATGTATGACGATAATGCAGGGCTAGTTATGAGGAAAAATATATATTATTTTATGCAGGGATTAGTTATGCAGCGTTTAATTATTCATAAATTAGTTATTTCATCTTTTACCCTGCATAAACTAATAAATAGATTCCCTCATAATTTAATACATGTATTAGACATACAGATTTCTAAATTGCAAACTAAATACCTTATTAATTTGATACATGAATAACTTACCTTCTAATCAACTATCAAATATGGTACTATTACTTATACATAATTTAATACATAAATAATTTTGTTCCTAATCATTACCAAATCTAGCTAGATCCTCCGCAAGGACTCTAGTATAACAGAAATTACGCTATGGAGACAAAATTTGAGGATGGTTCTGACAACGCACATTAATTATAGTAAACATCTATATATGTCAAGCAATACAGTGGATCCGCATTTTCACTTAGGTAAAAAAAATAAAAATGTAATATCCGAGATTTAAACTTAAATCTCAGCGTCACTTTTAACCCCTAAAACCATCAACTAACCTCTTCGTGTTTCAAGGCGATTAAACACATATACGTATATAAAGAATAAAAAATATCTTATATATACTATGTAAATTTTTACCGACGGGCCCTAAATCCGCCAGGTATGCCAGCATTCTCCCTCACATCAACTCAATCCAGTACATTTTAACTTTTTAAAATTTTCCCTTGTGCAAAAATTCTAACATTAATTTCAGTCTATTTTTTGGTAAAAAAACATCAGATACTTCAAGGAAGTCATTTTCCTAAAAAATTAATTTCCGCCGTACTAACGGCACATTGTCTTATGCAGAATAAGTGAGAGGAGACCATGTGGATTCATTTATGCCATCTTGAAAAGAATATGTACTAACGAACAATACTAGTCTTATGCGGTATCAGTTCTTGATTTCAAATTCTAGCAAAATGCATTTCGATCCTAGGAAAATATTAAACGAGTTTTAAGTTACCAACACTTCAAAAAATTGATATTATTTAAGTTCCATGGATAATTTTCATTGTCAAATCTTCACAATTCTTAATTTAATCCCCCATTTCAGAGAGTGGTGTACTTTGAGAGGTTGGTAAGTACTAAGAGTAATGTTCAATGGATGGGTGAGAATTTAATTTTGGCGGTACAATCGGTTGAGTTAATGAATGTCATCGACCTGACTAAAAAGACTAAAATGGGCTAAAATAACCCGACCTGCTTAATTCTTACTAAGTTTGAATTTCTTTATTTGTTCTTTTATAAATTTTTAAGTACCTAATATTTTTTTTTAATTTAATCCCCCATTTCAGAGAGTGGTGTACTTTGATACGTTGGTAAGTACTAAGAGTGTCTAATGGATGGGTCGGGCTGAATTTTGGGCGGTCACAATTGGTTGAGTTAATGAGCGGGTCATTGACCTGACTAAAATGGGCTAAAATAACCCGACCTGCTTAATTCTTACTAAGTTTGAATTTCTTTATTTGTTCTTTTATAAATTTTTAAGTACCTAATAATTTTTTTTTAATTATTGTGACTATATATATAACATATCAAATAAAAAAAATTGTCTTCTTGAAAATACTTTGACAAGGTATCTATGGATCAATTTGAGCTACATATCAATCCAATTTTTAGATAGGTTGAAATGGATTAGACTAAAATGGATTGAGCTAATAAGTGAACGGATTATTACTTGAGCGGGTTAGACGAATTATATTTTTTGCTAATTTTACCACCCCCAGTAATTACCTTTAACCTATTTTAAAATCTTGTGACTTCATTTTTTTGTGGTTTCAGAGGACAAGTAAATTTATCTCGCAATGTACATGTGTGAGCTACATATATAATGTTCTTTTTTATTTTTCAGAGCCCACTCACCCGGTTAATCTTAATTTTTGCAGCATAGGGCCATAGAGTGTAATCTTTCTTACCAATAGTTTCTGCATTCTTATAGTCCAAATCCAAATGCAGATCTCCAAAATAGTGTTAACATATGCCAACCAATTTTTTCTCTCTGATGATTTGCTCTTTGATTTGATTTTCTTTATTATTTATCACTTGCAACAACTCCATCTTAACTAGTTATATCAGTATCCGCACATGATAGAGTATTACAGTAAATATAGATTAAACCTCAAATAATTGCATTTGAATTTGTTGTTACGTTTTAAGAGAGTCAAGCTCCATAGGCCACTTCTATTTATGAGCGTACAAATATATATATATATATTTATGCATAAGATTTTGTAAAAAGATATACGTAAAGATAAACTAATTTTAAAGAAATTATATCTGGAAAAAATAGCATATCTGTAACTTCCGATGCATCGAATTGGTTAGTAGCTAGTTTGACAGTTAACTGTTGAAGGTTTCCCATATATCAAGTCAAATAATTTAATAAAAGTATTAAGTATTATCAATTTAGTTATTGAACATTCAAAGTGTTCCATGAAAAATATATATGTAAAAATCAAAATACTAACAAGCTTCCCAGTGATTTAGTAGGCTGCCGGTTGTTACTCAACTCACCTAGGTGAGTAATCAAATCCCCACATTGTAATCCCTTTCCCCATTTTCCCTTCCCCTACCCCTAAAAAAAAAAAAATACTAACGAAGTCGTCATTTAATTACGAAGCATATTTTATTCACTTACTAAATGTATAATGTCAGTTTTTGAGAACTTTAAAGAAAATATTTATTAAAACACACAGCTATATACAGGGAAAAAGGATCTTCTACGTATGAATGCTGAGTAAGGTTTTCTGTTTGATATTACTTGATAGACTGCGCATTTAACGCCATTAAGAGACTAAAGTCACATAAAGTTACTAAATAGGTAGTTGATAAATAAATGATTTGTTCTTTCCATTATTAGAAAGAGTATTATGGGCGGATGAATATATACCTTAATAAGGATACAGATGCAGACATGTTCATCACTGTCTTTCATTTGAATTATACATACAATTAAAAAAAGTTTCTAAAATATGTATATTTACGCTAAGTTCGTATCCACTGTCAGTCTGTCACGAAATAAGAGATGATGCCCTTTTTTTCTTCTTCTTATTCCTTTGTTCTTTTTATTGACTTTCCCACATATTCAAGTAATTGTTAGTGAGTAACAAGATTAGTCAAAAGTCATTTTGTTTGAGTAAAAAATATCCATAAACATTAGTATTGTGAAAGAAAAAATCATCATAATTCGTAAAGGCATTTGCTAAATTTAGATAACATCTTTAGAAAAATCATGTCAGACTTGTAAGGCTTAAGCTAATACTGTATTAATTTCAAAGTCTTACAAGGCTTTTGTGTAGTTATTGTGAAGATTTTTTTACTTATTAATAATGCAATTCTCGTAGATCTATACCACATAGAATAATTTTCAATTCGTGATAAATAGAACAATATAATTTGTGTTCCACCGACACCGGAAGGACGAAAAATAAAGGATCAATTGTAATCAATTCTTGAAGTTTGGGTTGAATTGAGTCCAGAACTTTAATTTGACTCGTCTGTTCTCCGTTAATTGCCATTTCTTCAGATCTCCAAATTTTCTGAAAATTGAAGAGCTTGTGGAATTGAAAAAAGCAGTTAGGATTATCTAAGCGCCTCGATATCATTTAAACAATATTGAGATTCAAGATCGTATGAACCATACTTGAGAAGAAAGAAGATGAGATACAAAGTGAAAGGAGGAAGAAGAGAATATTATAGGTGATCTGGTTATTCGAAAATGTGTAGCTTTACAATATATATATATATATATATATATATATAAAAGAAACTAACTTTTATGCCAAACTAAATAACTGGTACGTCTGACTAACTAATTACTCTCTCAACGGAAAGTGGTGGAGTAGTGGAGTAAATTATTCTACCCCTAGACTTAAGTGAGTCCCTTCTTAACATAAACTGACCTTAGTATGATCCATGTTTACTACACTCAAGAAGTCGATCAACTGATCTCATTGTTGGTGGTCGGTAATTGATCTCATTAAATTCTGACCTTACTTCATAGATTCTTAAACTAATTCATGTTACTATTAGCAATTTAGCAGTTTTCTATTACTTTTACAACTAAGTAGACACGCAAAAGTGAAGCGTCTAACTGAAAACTGATGTCTACGTTTAGGGGTTGTATTTAACATACGATGTACTAATTTATCCTAGCAACATATTTCGGGATTTTAACTTGTTCTCAGGCAAAATTGTACGTTGTTATAAATTTCTTTGTACATCTTGATCAATTGTAACTGTTGATTTGTCTCTTAAATTCTATTAGATCCAAATTGCGATACAATCCATATTGGAGAAATCAATGAAAATTTGTATTGGGCTAAGTTGGCACTAGTACAAGGAGTTGAAAGGCATCCACTAATTAACTGCGATCGCAAAAGGATACTACAAAGAGTTTTGATGCTCGTGTGTTCGTGCGATTCGTGTGTGATGATACAATTGAGATTTGAAATAACATACATTTTATTTCTAGTCAATTTTGAGGCCCATTGGTAGAATAGGTGTAGGAAACACTTGAGATATATAAAGAGCATTGTAATAGAAGATCTCTTGCTTTATTCTTCTCTATTATAGCAAAAAACTTTCTTTACTTCTGGTCTGAGAATGTAGGTTTGGCCGAACCTGCTAAATTAAATCCTCTCTTTTTTCCCTTGTATTTACTTTGTCTGTAACTTGTGTGCTTGTTAATCCATACTATTCCGTAACAATAACCTTGTGTTCACATTACAAACTGTAATTAAAAATCCTAGTCTTGTACTCCTTGTATAGGTTATACGGATAAAAAGGAAAGCAGGTTATGTACCAAGTAGGAACCGTCTAGACGATGTTACTCACTTAACCCTTGTAACTTTTAAGGGTCGGTTGGTTGGAAATGTTTCATCTCGTGATTATTTATTCGAGATTAATTATCCCTGATAGTTATTTCACTTTCCCATAGGGATAAAATAACACTGTAATCCTAGGAAAACTAATCAAAGGTTAGTTATATCGTGATTATCACAACCAAATGTGGGATAAATTCATCTCAAATTTCATTTCGGATTATTTATCCCTTATCTCTCGTACCAAACGAAACCTTAATGATTGAAAAATAATATTCTCTCCATATTTTGAATGAGAACAATAATCTCCTCAAATATCATTTTTCGATGAACTTGACTGATGATACAAACTTGAAGGTATACATAGTCGATCAATAATTAAGCTCAATTTTTTCCTGTGCACGGATGTATGATAAATTTGTTGTTTAGTGCTAAGTTATCTTTACTTTCTAGTTGAGGCACAAATAAGCAAAAAGGAAATTTTCTTTTTACTATAAAGAAATCAGTGTCAAATGCAAAGTGGAAGAACACACAAAGTCATGACAATTTAACAACTTTTAGTAGGATCCAAGGACAACACTAATGACAAAGGTTTATTTTTTTTAGCTCCCATGCCAAGTCCACGGCCATCATTTTCCTTGATGAAAATAACCGTTCTGAATATAAGAAAATGACAACAATAATTTATTCTAGATTAAGCTAGTCAAGGACAAGAGTGGTTCTTGAGTAAACGCATATTCAGAATCATAGCTAGTGCAGACAAAAAGAAAAAGAAAAAAAAAAAAAAAAGAAAAAAAAAAAAGGAACAAGTGCTCAAGTAGGGGAAAATAAAAAATTGTCAGCAAAATAAAAGGTAAATTTCACGTATAATTACTTAAACTTTATGCTTCATGATAGTAATAAAGTTAGATAATTACATTGTGTCATATTAAAATAAAATGACATCACGTTACTAAACTTTACCCATTAGCAAATTGATTGATCTAAAGGGTAAAATTCTGTGACTTTGATAATAGATAAAATTTAGTTAATTTAATATGACAAGAAATATTTTGTGGCTTACTATTATATGAGTAAATTTCAATGGCTCGTAGAGATTTAGTAGCTCAGTTAGTTGGCTACCTGACAGTGGCGGATCCAGGATTTTCATTCAGGGTGTTCGGAAAAAAGAAGAAGCTAAATATAACTTATTCAGGGTGTTCAAAAGTTAATATATGCACATAAACACAGAAAATTTACTCTATATATACACTATAATTTTTTGCCGAGGGTGTTCGGATGAACACCCTCGAGCACATGTAGATCCGCCCCTGCTACCTGAACTTTTACCTTGTTGGTGAGGGTTCGAATCCCCATGTTGTAATCTCCTTTCTCATTTTCCCTTCCCCTACCCCACCTAAATAAATAAAAAAAATTAAAATTAAAAACTTCAACAGCTTTAATGCGATAAAAGATAATTTTAAAATTTACTATTATAGCGTATAAAGTTCACCAATTATAACTAAAAATGACCCCAGAAAGAAGGAAGCAGCCAACTTTCTCTCAAACAGTCTGGAGATACAATACAAATGTATATTACACGTTAGAACTTACAACTAATATCCATGTGTATTAAAATCCCATTTCATGCCCTCTTGTCTTTAGGATTATTCTATAGTTTATACATCACTTTAGACAAATGGCTCCAAGATTAGCACCCCCACCCCCCAACACACACCCCACCCTACCCTTGTTTTTTTCACTACTAAAAAAATTCTACTTTTCACTTAATGTTCTGCTGAAAAATGTTTAGTGGCTATTTTCCACTGAATGTCGGTGGGAAAAACCTAAATAGTAGTGTTTTCACACGAAAAAAATATGAAGTTTCCCGGCATTTCAATGAGAATCTATTTTCACAATGTGTTTTTCCAATGAGCTGGTTCAGTGGGATAAGGTGGAAAAATCACTTCTTATAAAACAAATTTCCACATTCAGTGGGAAAAAGCTATGTTTCTAGAGTGTTTCTTTCATTTTATGTTGAGTTGCCATATATCCATATTCAAAGTTGATTGCTTATATTATGCAGTAAGAGAAGGGCAAAATTCTGTGCTTTCCTGTCTTTAAAGACTTCACTTCACGTGCAATCGCGAAAGAGAAAAAAGACTAGTTCCAAATACAATAGAAGGGTGAAGCTTTTATGAAAATGAAAAACTGAGGTATTTTATCTTTTGATATTTCTAAAAGAGGACTAACACAAATCAGTTTGTCCAAGTACGCACACTTTTGTAAAAATTCATTGTACAATAATGTTTTTCCTTTTTAAAACTTATATTTATTTACCTGTTCTGTTCCATCTTTTTTGAGACTGTACACATGGTCTGTACCAATATTAGTTTAACGTTAAACCAAGATTTGATTTAAGTTAACCTACAATTAAGAGAACGAAAAAAGGAAAAGATTTGAACAGTTTTTTTGGTTTCCCATTCGGTGTCTGGTACCCGCATTAGAGCCCAATTATATTCGGATTCGCGCCGCGTAGAGCTCCATTTGGGGAGAAGCGACTTGAACAGTTAATTGAGGCAAAAATGCACGAAGCCCCTAATGGAAAAGAATCAAAACAATAAATATTACTCGCTTTATTTATGTCAAGGTATATGATTCGTCACAAAAATAAATTAAAGATTTTTAAAATTTACAATAGTAAACATGTCATGCTGTTTTTGTGACTACGAAATTATGTTATAAGGAATAAATTAAAAAACTTAAATTGAATTTTATAAATATAAAAGTCAAATATTCTTCATAAAATAGATAAAAAAAATATCATATAAAATAAAAAAAAAATTATATATAAGATATACGAGCACTTGCTTGTTATTTTTCCATAGCATCTTCCTAAAGTTCATAAATACGCCATCTTAAGCGTTTGTTAGGGAGCGGTTTATCTTTAATATAGATTTTTTGGCACAAACTCGGCTTAGTTGGGTCCCAATACAGTACTGGACACCGGGTGAAAACCAGAAAAACAAATACTATAATACCATCTTAAACTTGTCCACTAGAATTCTTGCAAATTTTGCCCTATATTTATAGTTATATGATTCCCTTTTCAAAAATTTTCAAGTAAGGAGCAATAAATAACACCAATATTCTGTTTAAACACACACATAACAAAAACATGGAAGTTTACTGAAACAATAACGAGCACACCAAATGCAGTTTCTTTTACATTTACAACTAATACTGTATAAATCTTCTCTGTCATTATTATAAAATCAACCTTCATCTTATACACTACAAAAACAACTCATTTTCCTAATATAAAAATCCTACTTTTGATGCTCCCCACCCCCCCCCCCCCAAAAAAAAAAAACAAACCAACACACACCTCCCACTCCTCCACCATGAAAACACCATCCGTTCCACCCCGTTTGGACATTGATTTTTTGCTTTTTTTTTTTTTTTTTGAAAACATTGTTTACGTTCAAGGAATATTATCGATTTTTAACGGAAAATTCTCAAGTTTCAAAAACTAGTTTGGACCAATTTTTGTTGAAATTTTTTTTACGCTCACAAAACTTTAACTTTTTTTCAAGTACGATACATGTTCAGACATAATTTCAACGGTCAAAAACTATTTTTCAACACAACTTTAGAAAACTCTTTTCTTTCAAGTTTCAAACGCTAGCTTCATTTATCACGGCAAAACAACTCAAGTTTCAAAAACTAATTTGGGTCAGTTTTTGTTGAAAATCTATTCCTTCCTTTTAACTTCCAAAAATTGTTTTTAATAACTACTTCAAAAAAAATCTTTCTTTCGAGTTTCAACCAAATTTATGTCCAAACACTAACTTCCATCTTTCACTACAAAACAACTCATTTTCCCAATATAAAAATCCAACTTTGATACCCCCACCCCCTCCATCACTCAAACACCACCCCATTCCAACAGAGTAGTATCCATTAGAGAGAGAAAAGAGCAAAATACAAAAAAGACACCAACTCATTTGCCACTCTATCAATCCCAAATATAAAAACCCTAATTTCCCTCTTTTATTCTCCCTTTTCCCCAACTCTTTCCCCACCCCCTCCATAAACACACACACTCTCTCTCTCTCTATTTCTTGAACTTCAATGGTGAAGCTGTCTGCATAGTCCACCTTAAACCCTTCTCTCTCTTTTACCCTTTCTTCTTCATCTCAAATGCCTCAATCTTACCACACTTAAAAACAACTTCACTCACTCACATTATGTCTCTCCCAAAATCTCTCTGTATACTCTTATTCCTACTTGTGCTGCGACTCAACGACTCTTCTTTCGCTTCAAATGATGAAGTTACATCACTTTTAGAGTTCAAAAAGGGTATAAAAAACGACCCTCTAGGCAAAATCTTCAATTCTTGGATTTCAGATCCATCAACAACATGTCCAAGTTCATTCCATGGTGTAGTTTGTGAGACCAACTTTGTTATTTCCATTGTTCTTGATGGTCTTGGACTTGTTGGTGACTTAAAGTTCTCAACTTTAAATGGTTTAAAACAGCTTAGAACACTCAGTCTTTCGGGTAACTCTTTTACGGGTCGGGTTGTACCCGCTTTGGGTTCTTTGTATACTCTTCAGCATTTGGATCTGTCTGGTAATCTTTTTTATGGTCCAATTCCAGCTAGAATTAATGAGGTTTGGAGTTTGAATTACCTTAATTTGTCCAATAATAATTTTACAGGAGGTTATCCTAGTGGAATTAGTAAGTTACAGCAGTTAAAAGTACTTGATTTGCATAGTAATCGGATTTGGGGTGATATTGGGGAGTTGTTTTATGAGTTGAGAGGTGTTCAGCATCTTGATTTGAGTAACAACTCGTTTTTCGGGTCGATTACTTTGGACCCGGGGAATGTATCGTTGGTGTCGACGATTCAGGTTATGAATTTGAGTCATAACAACTTAAGTGGTGGTTTTTTTAAACCAGAATTGTTGCAGAGTTTTGGGAATTTGCAGGTTTTGGATTTGGGAAATAATGCTTTAATAGGGGAACTAGTTTCGCCTTTCGGGGATTTGCATAATTTGAGGGTTGTAAGGCTTGGGAATAATCAGCTCTATGGTTCGATTCCTGAGGAGCTCTTGCAGGGAAAGGTTCAATTGGTAGAACTGGATCTTAGTGGCAATGGATTTTCAGGTTGGAAAATGGTTTGAATAGTTGCATTTCTTAGATCAGTATATTGCTGTATATCATTTGTATATTGTTTTTATGGATGCCTTGAACTTCAAGCCTCTTAATGTTTGGTGGTGGACTTGAATTGGAAACTTTCTTGTGTTTCACACTTATTGAAACTTTACAGTTGTGAATGTTAAATCTTGTTGTTTTTGTTTTTTTGTCAAGTTGTAATTAGTTTTCTTGCGTGAGTAGTCGTTGACTATCCGTATCACGGAGAATAGAAATCTTCAAGGCCTTTTAGCTTATGCCAAATACAAAAAAGTTTGTTTTTTTGGATTAGTAGGTTTAAAGATTGTTTAGCGAAACTAGAATTTTGGAACAACCTTTTACTTGCCTCCTTTTTTGTGTTTGCCTCAACAGATCGTGAGTAGCGTTGACTGGGTAGAGGAGCTTGAATTGCAAAGCATGTGGAGTAGAACTTGCCTTTTATTCTTTGATAATGTAGTCGACAAAGTTTTTTTCCTAATTGGTTTATTATAATTAATAAAAGCCCCTAATGGGGTCTAAATGTATGCTCGTTGCTAAAAAATTCATTGCAAGCAAGCTGGATCAATATCTCTTCTTTATCTGGAAAATTTGAGAATGTGGAAGTTTTCCTTCTGCTTTCAATATCCTATGTACACAATAGTTGCACCTATAGTAAAATGAGTTTTATTTCATTGCTGATCTATTTGTTCTTAATATGTTCATCTTTCTATTTAGTTATTACACATTACACCATCCAGAGGCTCCCCTTTCCTCCGGTGCATACACTAATATTCTTTTGTCTTTTAATTTTTTTTTAGGCTATGTAGTTTTTCTTCAATATTTTTTAGCCAGAATAGTTGCACTTGGACTTCATCTGAAAGTTAAATTGAATGTTTAATAACAGTGCACATGATTTTTTATAATATCAGCTATTTCCTTTTGGACTTGTAAACTTCTTCTAAAGAGATGTTAAATTTTAATATTTCGTTTCTACACGTGCAGGTTCAATACCGAAAGTGAATTCAACAACTTTGAAAGTTCTAAACATTTCATCGAACCACCTTATAGGTTCACTGCCATCTTCCATAGGAAATTGTTCAGTTGTGGATTTGAGCAGAAATATGCTAATTGATAATATATCAGTTATTGAGAGCTGGGAAGCCAATCTGGAAATTATTGATTTGAGTTCAAATAGGTTAACTGGAAATATTCCCAATCTGACCTCTCAGTTCCAACAATTGACTTCACTTAATTTTGGAAACAATTCTCTTGACGGAACCTTACCTTCAGCGCTGGCAACCTCCCCAAGACTGGTTAAACTTGATCTCAGCACTAATAAACTTGGTGGACCTATTCCATCTACATTTTTTACTTCGACGACATTGATGAACCTCAATATATCTGGAAATCAGTTGTCAGGCTCGATTCCTCTTGAAGGCTCTCATGCTAGCGAATTACTTGTTCAACCGTCATACCCTGCACTAGAGTCTCTTGATCTTTCAGAAAACACATTGACAGGTAATTTGTCTTCTGCCATTGGCAATCTGGGGAGGCTTCAAGTGCTAAATCTTGCTAAGAATCAGTTATCAGGCGTGCTGCCTACTGAATTGGTTAAACTTTCAAGTTTGGAATTCCTTGATATATCTAACAACAATTTTAGTGGCAGGATCCCTGAAAATCTTTCATCGAATTTGAGGGTGCTTAATGTGTCTAACAATGAATTAAGCGGTCGAATTCCTGATAACTTGAGAAACTTTAATGAAAGTTCATTTATTCCTGGAAACTCAAATTTGACAATTCCAAGTAGTCAGCACCATCATGAAAGTCATGGCGTTCCTGATCAAAATAGTCAGCACCATCATAGCTCAAAATTCAGTGTCAGGGTGGCAATTATTATTGCTTCAGTTGGAGCTGTTTTAATTATTGCCTTTGTTCTCTTTGCTTACCATCGAGAACAGTTCCAAGATTTCCACTTGCCAAGTGGATTTAATGGCCAGTCTACTGGAAGAGACGTTAAACTAGGGAAGTTCAAGTTCTATGGCTCCTCAGAACCACCGCCAACTTCATTGAGTTTCTCTAATGATCACTTGCTCACAGCGAACTCGAGATCTCTGTCTGGGCAAATTGAGTCTGGTACAGAAATTGTTGAGCATGTGGGAGTAACTGCAGTTTCAGCATCTGAAACATCTGCGCGTAGATCCTCTCCAGGCTCTCCAATAGCTTCCTCCCCTCGTTTCATTGACACAATCGAACAACCAGTGACATTGGATGTGTATTCGCCGGATCGATTGGCTGGGGAATTGTTCTTCCTGGATGGTTCACTGTCATTTACTGCTGAGGAGTTATCTCGTGCCCCTGCTGAAGTTCTGGGTAGAAGTAGCCATGGCACATTGTATAAAGCTACTCTAAATAGTGGGCACGTTCTTACTGTCAAGTGGTTGCGGGTCGGGTTAGTAAAAAACAAGAAAGAATTTGCAAAGGAAGTTAAAAAGATTGGATCTATCAGGCACCCAAATACTGTTCCTTTACGAGCATATTACTGGGGGCCTCGGGAACAAGAGAGGCTTATTTTAGCAGACTACATACCAGGGGATAGCTTGGCATTGCATCTCTATGGTAAGATTTATTTATGAATAAATGATTGTCCATGTCTTCCATTGTTGTTTGGCTACTGTTGTTAGAAAGTTTCCTTTTACTGGTCTGGTGGGTGATTATCCTTCGCATAGATAGTGTTTCTAATCAGCATAACTTATTTCTAGTGGTGGTTTTCTAATTGCTGAAATCTCATGTTTTGTGGGATCTTAGTGATAAACATGTGGAGAGGATACGAGTGCAAGTTAGCTTGGCCCCCAAAAGAAAAAGTTTGGTTGGCCTCTCTTGCAAATGTGCCTCCTTTACATCTCTTATTAGACAGATAGTGATGAGATCTTACTTAGATCTGTTTTCCCTTATGAATGCAGTGGTAGAGTCGTTGATCAGAAAAAGGAAAAAAATAGAAGAGTGCATTTGTAGAATCTGAATGTTCTTTACAAATTATGTTTGTTAGAATGTATGCACACAGCTTTATGTTTGATCTATGTTGTGATAATTGCTGAACAATTTGCAATAAATAGCATTTCTATTTGTTTCAGACTCAATTCATTATTCATGATGGTATAACTTCATATATATGGAGAGTTGACGTATAGCTTCGTCATAACATCCTCGGGTGCAAGGACTTGTAGACATGTTGGGGATTGCTGGGAAACATTTTACTTTTTGTAAATTTTTGCAGTTTTAAGTTCTTAAAGAATGTCTACTATTTACAGAGACAACCCCTCGGAGGTACTCCCTGTTATCCTTCAACCAAAGGTTAAAAGTTGCTGTTGAAGTTGCCCGGGGTTTGGCATATCTGCATGAGAGAGGACTGCCTCATGGAAACTTGAAGCCAACAAATATAATCCTGGTTGGTGCTGATTACGGTGCCCGCCTCACTGATTATGGTCTCCACCGCCTGATGACTCCAGCTGGCATCGCGGAGCAGATATTAAACCTAGGGGCTCTTGGGTACCGTGCCCCCGAACTTGCTACCGCGACCAAACCTATCCCGTCGTTTAAGGCTGATGTATATGCTCTTGGTGTGATACTAATGGAATTGCTCACTCGAAGAAGTGCTGGTGACATAATATCGGGGCAATCGGGTGCAGTTGATTTAACGGATTGGGTTCGGTTGTGTGATCAAGAAGGTAGGGGGATGGACTGTATCGATAGAGACATTGCAGGAGGGGAAGAACACTGCAAAGGAATGGATGATGTGCTAGCTGTGTCAATAAGGTGTATTCTTCCGGTAAACGAAAGGCCTAACATCAGACAAGTTGTTGAAGATCTTTGTTCTATATCAGTGTGAAATTTTTGTAAATGCGTCTTGGAATTACAATTCTTTTTTCTTTTTTCCTTCACATTTATTTTGGTTGCCTTCTAATGTGGGTCAATCCTTACATATTCCCATTTTCTTTCCTCCTCCCCCCCCTTCAATTTTTGTGTAAAGGGATGATCAATCCATTGATTGATTGATTGACATTTTTCTCAAATTAGAAAGGATTGCAATTATTTATGTGTAATTTGTTTCTGCTAACAGAAATTGGCTCCTATTTGTTTTTAGCAGTTGCTAGTGTATGTTCATTTATTACATTTCTTTATTTCTTACATTTCTTTTCCATTCTGCATTTTTCATTCACACTTTTTCTTCAAATTGGACTTTTCAAGATATCTGAGGGAAAAGAGAATGTTTACTAATTGAGTTTGGTAGACATATATTAAAACTCATAATAATTATAGTTAAAAAAAGATGTGGCAACTGGCAAGACTGTGAAGATGTCAAGTTAAATTAAAATAAATTATCGCTATAGATTTTTTTTCCCGTCAATGATCCTTATAGATTTATTTATTTATTTAGAATTAGTCAGAAGTGGTGTATCTTTTTTTTTTTTTTTTTTCATCCAAACTAATTGACTAGTCTATCTTCTAATTATTTTTTTATGGGGTACTATACTTCCTAGTGTATGAGCTTCTGTAATTAATGACCACTTTTCCACGTAAACTACGTATGGTTAAATTGGAGAGTATTTTTTAGGGGAAATTTCAGAAAAGTACACTTCACCGACTTACGTTGCAAAAATAGCTCAGAACTTACATTGTAAAAATGTAGCACAAAAATACTTTTATACAATGTTGTACACTTATATACAAAAGATAGGTGCATTATGCATATAGGTGTGTGAAAATATATAATGTGTAGGTATATACCCTAAAAAAAAAAAATTATACAATATTATACACGATAATATGCACTTATACACATTTATAGTACACAATTATACAATATTGTATAAGTGGGTATAAAACATAGATTTGGACTGGTTTTGAATAAGAATTACACTTTTATACAAGACAAATGCATTATGTATATGAGTGTATAAAAATGTATAATAGTTTATAAAATGTGTGTATACACCCATATATACTATTATACAAAAACTAACTCCAACACCACCAACGACAGAGTAGCAGCAGCCACCAGCGATCGCCGGAGTTCCGTTCTCCGGCGAACTCCAACACCACCAATGACGGAGCAGTAACAGCCACCAGCCATTGCCGGAGTTCTGTTCTCCGACGAACTCCAAATCCGCAAATGACGGAGCAAAGAACAGCGGAGGATCTCTGGCACTAGCCACACCACCAGATCTAAGAGAGAGAGGGGAGGTGTCCACCGCGACCTTCTTCTTCAATAACATCACATTCCTTCCACGACGTCTGTCCTATCCGGTGGTGCCCGCTGCCGTCTGCGGCGTCGTTGGGGAAAATTTTCCGAGATCCTGGCGAACGTAGTACACCGGCCGGCGAACTCTCTCTCTGTCCTTTTTAGTGGTGCCGACCGCCAACTGCGTCGTTGGGAGAAATTTTTCGAGATCCAGGTACACTGGCCGACGATTATGGTCTGGCGAAGAAGAGAGAGAGAGGGAGGAGGAGGAAGAGAGTCATTTTTTGTAAGATTTAAAAAGGTGGGTCAATTTTGATAGCATTGTTACCCTAATTAACATATAACGTAATTATTCCTATTTTTATCATACTATCTACTACCAATATATATTTCTAGATCACCACTATCTAAACTAATTTTTTTGACTTTCCCCGGTGTCAGATACCTTCATTGAGGCCCGACTAAATACTAATAGCGCGTTGCGGGTCCCTCTTTGAAAGCAATGCTCCCAACATGATTTTTTCCATTCCTAATCTATCTAAGCTCTAAGGGGTCGTTTGGTATGATGGATAAGCAAAAATAGTCCTGGGATAAAAATTTAGTACCATCTTATCCCACGTTTAGTTGGAATAAAACCACAGGATAACTAATCGCGGGATTAGTTATCGCGGTATTAGAGTGTTTTTTTATCCCACATAGAGGGTGGAATAACAATCCCGGGATAACTAATCATAATCCCGGGATAACTAATCCCGGAATTAGTTATCCCCGGATAACTTGTTCCCCAACCAAACGAGCCCTAAAGATATAAGGAAGTACGAAAGGACGACAAGTCAATAGACATTATTAAGTAGGCGTTTGGCCATAGAAACCAAAAACTTTTTTTCCTTTTTTTGAAATTTTGGAGTTGGAGTTGTGTTTGGCCATAGTTTTTAAAATTGTATTTTTTTGTTGAAATGTAGTTGTTTTGGTTGTGAAAAAACTTGTTTTTCAAATTCCGGAATACAACTTCAAGTTGTATTTGAAATTTTTATGGCCAAACGCTGAAGTGAAAAAAAAAAAATTTCCGGAAAAAAGTGAATAGTTCTTATGGCCAAACGGGACCTAAGTTTCTTCACTACTATTTGGAAATTAAATGTGACCGGACAGAGCACTTTGGATCCGCTAGAACGAAAGGACAGGGCCATATATACTTCCGGAAATTTGTTAGGCAACATGAGAATAGTTGTTTTTATTACTGTGGAAAAAATTGACTTGCATTGTCTTGTCGTTAGACCTTAACATTTCAGCAGGTTGCTCGCTTTAATTTTTTGGTAACAATTTCACTTGTAAGAACAATTACATTTAATTATTATTTTGGTAACTTATAGTGCAAACATACTTTTGCACTGTAATATATAGAATACTAGGTAATATGCTAGCGCTTCGCGTGGTCATAAATAAACGTCATTAAGCTTACAAACATCCTTTTTTGAATATTCGAATATTAAAAAAAAAAAAAAAAGGAAAATTCTGGTAAAACTAAAGATATTACGAACATTTCAACAAAATTTAGATGTTTGGGGATTGCCACATGTTTCAAGAAATGTAAATCTATAATGAATGATTGGAAAATTCTTGATGTTTGATAACTTTAATCATTTATATTTTTCCTATCGTAATCATCTCCTCAATATATTTTTTTGGTTCAATTATCTCCTCAATATTGATTGATCTTTCATGAAAAACTATTCATCGTTTTCTCTATCTTTTGTACACAAAAACTATAGAATTGTTAATGTTATGGGTATATTGTACTCGTTTTCAAAAAAAGTTATGATGCCGAAAGTTTTCTAAAATCATGACCGACTAAGATCAATGGTAAAGCTTAAATAAGCTAGACTCATTAACAAACAATACTCCCTCTGTCTTAAATTATCTAACATGATTTGTCAAAATAGTTATCTCAAATTATTTATCATTTTAAAAGTTCAAGACAAATGTTTTTTTTTTTTTGTTCTTGAAGACCACAAACAACTCGATTGAGTAAATAATAAAGAGATTATATTTTAAGACATCAATGAGGATGAAATAGTAAAAAATATCCCTCCTAGTTAATATTTTGTTAAGGAGCGTATAAAAGAGAAACATGACCGATAATTTGAGATGGAGTATAAATGAATTTTCACTAAAAACTAAGTCTATGATCTTGACCGGAATTGCTAGGCACAATCTTTTCCGGTAATCTTTACCCTTCAAGTTATCATGTGAATTGTAGCATTAATTTTCTGGGAATGAATAACATTACTATTGTTAATTTAGGAAAGCATGTATCATTATTATGATAGAAAAAGAAGCGGGAGAACGGTGAGGACATGAGTAAGAGTCACCATCTTATCGATTTAGCGTGAAATGGAGTTAATCATTTTACACTATTGGAGGGCTAAATTTTCAAATCATAAATTTAAGAAAGAACTATCCGGGAATGCATGGCATTACTGTAGCTCAGTCGTTACATCTCTCATGCAAACACTTTCATGAGACATGGATATAGTTAACAAAAAGAACATGTGATGTTGAAATGGGAAACTTTTCAAAATTGTTTGAATAATGGAATAATATCAAGGACCAACTGTTCTTGCAAAGCTTTCCTGCAACCAAAGAACTCCTCAGCAATAAGAAAAAATCAAATAAACATTAGAGTGGATAATTTCACTGTAAGTTATTTCCTTTATTTGTAGTTGTACATATATATAATTGCAGATGTTTTTCTTATGGTTTATGAGCACAAAAAAAAAATGATTTAGATACATAAATTACTGGTTTATGACCACTCTTCAATATTGACCCTTTAAGTATTCTAGCAAAATAGAAGGAGCAAAATTTCTCAGATAAATTTGAAACAAATTTTCTCTGCAACATTTCTCCGATTGACTGTTTCAACACTCATGAAACGACCACAACAAATTGAACACACAAAATTAAAAGAGCTATACCAGTGTCTCACTGCTACTCAGAAACATAGCAAAAGACCGATACCAAAATGAATACAAACGAACATATAAAAGAATTCACTCATAAATTAAACATACATCATGCGATTG
>NC_081347.1:16714077-16718293 GCF_029784015.1 Lycium ferocissimum
AAGTATGTTTGCGTTTGTGAGCTAACTTTAATACATGCATCTCTTTGTGTTTCTTCTATTCAGTCAACATGAAGGTGAAATGAAAAGTAAAAATTTAAATCTGACAAAATACTACTCAAAAGAAGAATTACATTTCAGCTAAGTTTCAGTCTTTAAGTATCGTGCATAAAAGTAGTAGTTCAATCAAGAAGACATCTATAATACTAGTAAGCAGCCTTCATTGCTTAGTATTTCGTTCAATTGTCGTGTATCACAATAAATAATTAAACGCTCATGTTAAAAGAAGTGAAAGTATGTGAGAAAAATTGGAGACCTTCATATCCCGCCAGGCCGTAAAGCAAGAGAAGTGACAACAATTAAACATGTCTTCTTGATTTATTATCCCAATCACCAATCAAGAACTATATAAGCAGTGACTAAGATAACAACTAAATGTGACAGTTGATACTCTAAATTTACCAATTAAACAGTTTACAAAGGTTAGTAGTCTTGACATTTCAGTACTTCTCACATGAGATAAATTAAAAAAAATGTTTTTAGAAAAAAACCCAGAGGTAATAGAGAATCATATTAAACTAAGTAGTTATAAAGAAGAAAAATATGAGTACAATAGGGTATAACAGAAGAGGAAAACAGGATAATGAAACTTATAATGCTACTGAAGAGTAGGCAATAAGTCATTATGCCACAACTAAACGGTTATTTTAAGTTTTAATATAGGAATGAGGTTTGTACTAAAAATTCATTTGTACAACATGACTTTTTCTTTTCTCAACAAAGAGGAACTAAATTATCCTTAAACCATAATAGAGTAAAAATATATGCATTGTAGAACCAAACCTATTGAATAAAACCACAATATAATCTCTTGAAAAGAATTTTTTGGCACAATTGAAGACATACTATAAGACAAGTGAAGAAGGGGAGTGAGAGGAGACCTTTTGGCATTTCTTGGAGTGGAAATATGATAACGAATAGACTCATGTTGACTCCGTTCAGCTTATGTCTTGATTAGTAACTCGAAACAAATATGAACAGGATAAAGGGCAGCCCGGTGCATTAAGCTCCCGCAATGAACTGATTCAATCGCAAACAGAATAAAGATAACGAAAATAACAAAACATGATACGTGAGGAACAATGTTCGAACAACGTTGAAGAGATGAAGTAAACAGGTGGAAACCGTTGCAAGGCAATAGCAAGTAAGAAAAACAAGATTTGATGAAAAATATTTTAATAGAACTCCACATTAGTCAGAAATTGATAAAGCAACCTTATTTTGGTGTCCACATAGTCTCCCCCAATTGAATATGCACAAGTACATACCAATGTTTTAAAAGGCAAATTTAGACATTTTTAATCATGCACAGTAGGCGAAGCCAGAGTATAATCCCCATAGAACTTTAATTTTATTTTATAAAGTTCTAAAATACATAAAATGAAAAAATATGAAATTGAGTACATATAAGAAGTTATATAAAATTGCAAACAATTAGGCTTCATTGTTTGCACTTAACGGGGTCCGAATCCGGATGGTGCTAAGATTTCCACCATTAAGTGCATTTGTTTTTTTTTTTTTTTTTTAAATAATCTCTTAATGGTCCGGTAATGTCCGATTCCTGTCAGATAGGAAGAGTCCGAACAATATTCCACTTTTAAAGCCCTATTTTATTTCCTCCAAAATCTCTAACGTCATTTTTCTCTCTATTTACGCCCGAACTCTCTCTTCTCCAACAACGTCCGGCTTCTATCTCTCTTTCTCCAACAACGTCTAAAATTGCTCTCTTTTTGTTTATTAAATTGTATATTCACAATATTTTTGGTATTTTATTTTTGGTAAAGTACGAAATTTTATTTATTGCTCCCCAAGATCGAAGATTATGGTAAGAAAAATTCTTTTGTTTATTAAATTGTATAATTCACAATATTCTTGGTATTTATTCATTTTGGTTAAGTATTAACATTTGTTATTTTTCCCAATAGCATTAAGAAGATGTGAAGATTATAGAAGAGAAAGTAAAAATTTTAAGATCATTTAATTAGTTATTAATTGGTATTTTTTACAAAAAAAAAGATTTCTTTTTCCATACTATTATCCAATCTTCAACATTCAAACGTCAAATCCAAAAATGGGTTTTCAATATTGATTGTTTTTTATTTACGGGTTTTGATAAAGATAACTAATGTATTTGAAGTTTCCAATCAAACTTCAGTATTAAAACATTTTTTCCTTAATAATTTGCATCACCCATGTATTTTAGTGCCTTGAAGTTGAGATTCCATGTATTTGAAAAACATCTACGATTTAGCTCGTATTTTATATTGGTTGTATTATTTGAGTCTTGTGAAATTTGATGGGATTAATTTGAACAAAATACATAAATATATAGAAAAAACTTGCCTATGGACTATAGGACTTTGTTGAATTAGGATTATTGAAAAACTTTACAAAATACACCACCAACCACAACAATGAGTTATATCATAGATAAACTCTTAGCTTGTTTGATTTCTCAAAACAAAGGTTTCTCCCTTCTTCTGTGTACGCCGCCATAACCACCACAGTTTCTTTGTCCTTTGATTTTTAGTAATAACACAAAGCTGTACTAAAACAAAGGAGATGGGATAACGTGAGCAGGGCCTACTTTGACTCCAACCGTCAATCAAAAATCGCACCGAAAATCGTGTCGCAATATCCCAAAATCAAAAAATGCACTATTTTTGGAAGATATTTCCGACACGCACCCGTCGACATTTTTGAAAAAAGGAGAGTCCGAATATATATGATGAGTTAATGTTACGATGAAAAGGGATATGGGATTGGGATGCTAATTTTTAGGTGTATTTGTGAAATGGTAATTGAAAGTTTGAGCTTTATTAAATTATGCAACAAGTATTTAGTTATTAGTAGTAATTAAAATAAAATCATTATTACCATAATTATGTATTAGAGGCTATAACGCGTAAAAATTCCAAAAAAATTAGACTATTAATAAGGAGTCAAAAATCCCCAAAAAAATAATTCTTGTTACAATGGTTAGCTTTTCAGCTCATTTTCCATAAAATATAGATTCCCTCCGTTTAGCTCGTATTTGTCAATTTGTTTGAAATTATGGGTTTTATTTTAATCGTCCCAAAGATTTTAGCGACTTTGTTGAATTAATTTTGAATATCACCGATAATCCGGATAAACTCTTTTTTGATTTTTCAAGCAAAGGTTTTTTGAAACAAAATTGTCACTTTATGAAGGTGATAGTTAACTAACACACAAATTTTCGCATTCGCGGATTTTCCAAAAATGCACTATTTTTTTTGTGAAGATCCGAATAATTAATCTCGTTGACATTTTAGTCCGAAACATTCAAAAGTCTTTCCTCTTCTTAAACGTCGTATTTTATGCAACAAGAATGTTGTTCAGAGTATAAATTGATAGCATTTACTTTTGAAAGTATGAGTTTATTATCAAAGAAACAACATTTTATCACTAGCTCATTCTCCATAAAATATAGTATATTTTATCAACTTTTATGAATTCTGGCAAATGGGTACAACTACAAAAGCATTTATAAACCAACCTTAAAAAGATAACAACATTCACAAGATATATCCCCCCAACTTCTCATGTTAATAACCATATCAAGTCCAAAAGACAACTCCATTAGCTTTGTCTCAACCGTAAGTAGTTATATCAAGTTTCAATCAAGATTGACACCATCCTAATTATCTGACAAAATGATCCGCAAGATCGAATTGGTGTATTAAGACTTATACAAGGTTTTCAAAAGTTGGTTGCATGTACAATTGACTTTTTAAGAAATTAGAAGTTTGGTCTCTCAGTTACTTAACATTTTAAATTTTGGTTCATGTATCATGTAACTTTTGTTGTATTAGTCTATATGTTATGATCATTAGAATTATATATTTCAGTTATGGAACAAGCTTGCGAAAATTCAAGAGTGACTTGGAGAACTGAGGTAGTAAAAACTTTTTTAGAAACTTGTATTCAAGAAGTATCGTTGAATGGGAGACTTGGAAGTAATTTCACAAATATCATGGAACAAGGAAGGTTGTTCTTGAGACTTCTCATGGCTTTATAGTCACACAAAAGAAGATGAAGAACCAATATGATTATCTAAAAGAAAATATCAAGTTTAGTTGCCAATAACTAAAAGACCGGCAATATTTATGATCCAACAAAACGAATTTTCTTTAGCCTT
>NC_081347.1:16718393-16797006 GCF_029784015.1 Lycium ferocissimum
TATGATGTTCTTCGATATATATGTATGATCTGTATTTCAGGAGTAAGCGTGTTGGCATTCTGATTATTATATTTGTCTTCTGTACCTCTGTTGCATGACTTGCGTGTCAGATGACAACATTTTGGTATTCTGGTTATTATGTTCACTTTCTGTACCTCTGTTTTGATTATGACTCGGATTTGTTACTATATCTTCTGCTTTGCATACTCAGTACATATTTCGTCTTGACCCCACTTTCTTCGGGCCGCGTTTCATGCCGCAGTCTGGACGTACGATCGGTGATCCGCCGCCCAGGACACCCATTCTGGAGCTTAGTGCTCCTTTATTCCTAGAGCCCACATTTTGGTATATACTTGTCCGTTGTATATGTATGAGTTTGTTCGGGGGTACGCGCGGGGCCCCGTCCCGTCATATGATTCTCGTTTGTACGTTTAGAAGTCCGTGGACATAGATGTGGGTTATGTACGGTTCGGTTCGGATGCGTTGAGTAAGTTGTGTTTGGGCGGCCCATCACGCGTGCCATTGCTGTCGGTGCCGCGTGTATGTATGCTTTGCTACGTTATATATATTATGACGACCCCTACAGAAGCTTTTATTGGCAGCTTATATGTTTGTATGCGTGATTTGGAACCACGTATGATCTCTATGTCGGTATAGATTGTTTGTATGCTGATTTCGGTTATTGAGTGCGTATGGGTGCCCAGCTCGGGCACTAGTCACGGCCTACGGGGTTGGGTCGTGACACTAGTTGTTATAGCCCGCGTTTTGTACGTTTGGAAATTCTAAAGTCGTCGTGGAAAGTTAAGGGCGAGACTATTTTAAACAATTATTTTAAGGTGCAAGTCGTTATAACAATTATTTATGACTATTATTAGTATGGAGATATTGTGAGAAGTTAAGGGCAAAAAGTGAAATTGCAAAAATGGTCAATGGAAATAATGTGGAAGGCTAGGGGCAAAATGGTAATATTGAGAAAAGTCGAGGGGCAAAATGGGAATTTTACAAAAGGGTTCATGAACATTCCAAAAGGGGGCCATATTGGCCATGTGACCAAAACAAAAAAAAAAAAAAAGGAAAGAAAAGATGACAAAAATAAGTCATCTTTGCCATAAAGTTTAAGAAAATTCTAGAGAAATTTGGAAAAAGGGCATGTGCCCCTCACATGAGTTGCAAGAGATATATATATATATATATAGGGAGAAGTCTTCACATTTGTTCAAGAAAAATTTGGAGAAAGAAAACAAAACAAAAGAGAAGATAGAGGGGATGGCCTATTCGGCCAAGAGGGTGCAAGAACACCCCACAGGAAATCTTGTTTAAAAAAATTATTTCTTCATGTATTTCTACTAAGTGCAAGACTCTCTTCAACATGGTATAATTATTTTGGCAAGGAAACAACTTTAGTGGCAAGTGGAGGTTTTGGGAAAAAGGTAAGAATTTCATGTTCTTATTATGTTATGGAAGATTATATATGTTATAGTATGTAGAGATGAATGAAAAGTATGGAAAACTTGTGTGTTGTGGATATGGATGTGTGGCTGTATGCATGGATGGTTTGCAAGGGCAATGATTCAATTGTTTTATTTAGTATTTTGATTGTTGTTGATGTTATGGATGATTTGTATGTGTTGTAGAGTGAAGGAATGGATGCAATACATGAAACTATGCATGTTGTGTTGTTGGCCGTCTATATGAGTAGTGTGGCCGTGGGTGTATAGTGAGTATATGGTGTGTACGTTGATTGTATTGTGAAGGGATGGTGAGCAAATTTTATCTAGCGCCTTGGTTGTTGTTCTAGTGTGTAGGAATGGATGAAAATTCATGAAAATATGTTAGTAGTTGTTGTGGCCGAATGAAGGATAATTTGGCAAGTTGTAGTGAATTGATTCTAATTGATACTCTAGTGGTTGTATTGTGAATTTCATGATGAAAAATGAGGATTTAATATGGTTAGAGATGAAGTAGTGTATGAATTGAATTGAATCGAATCAAGTATTAGTGAAATGTTGTTGAATTGTATGACAAAGGTTGTCTTTATTAGAATGTATCTTGGGTCGGTTATTGGCATTGTTGTTGATAGTTTGGCCGGGTTGAATTCCGGATTGTTGTTAATTGAAATTGGCCAAGTTGAACTTGGCGGGATGGAGTATTTACGGGGAAAATCTTTGCCCGAAATTTCGGTAGGCAAGTGCTATTTTGAGAATCAACTTCTAATGCCCTAATTAATGTTTGGTAAATGTGACCAAATTGTAGATTTTGGCGAACTTGGAACCGGAATTTGGAGTAGCGTAAGAGGCAGAAAAGGTATGTAAGGCTTACCCTTTCTTGCTCTTGGCATGTCCTAGATGTGATAGGCTATGATTTGAGCCTCGGGGATGACTCTACTCTTAGAAATCCGAGCTTATATTTATCCCTTTTTCATTCAGTAGAATTGAACTAAATAACTTACGCTTTATTGTAAAGAAATGTTCAAACGTCCGTAACTTTTGAAAATGAAAGCGGAATGCCTTGAAATCTTTGAGGATGATCCAATGGCATATAATGACCACGTTTATATGTTCGTTACCCGACTTGAACCGAGGTGGGCCCACCGTCCCCGAGATTTAATTGTATTGTTCTATTTGCCTTATTTCCGTAATATAATTAAGGAAACCTTTGACTATTGTTCCGAATATGATATAAGTGTACGTAACTCAGATATGAGCATTCTGGTCTGACTATTCTGATATAAATGCGTCGGTACGAATGATCTGATTTAAATATTTTGATATAAGCATTCCGATGTAAATAGTCTGATATAAGTATTCCGATATAAGTATTCAAAAAAAAAAATATTCTGATATATATGTGTTCTGACATAGGTATTCTGATCTAAGTATTTTGGTGTAAGCATTCTGATATGATGACTCCGATATGAGTACTCTGGTATGAGCGTCCGATATAAGTATTCTGCTATGTGTATTCGGGTATGAGTCGTCTGATCCGAGTATTCTAATATGAGTATGCTCTATAAGCCTTAATGTTCTTCACGTACGATCTCGGATCGCTTAAAAAGTCCGAAGAGGTTCCTGTATTTCAAAAAGCTCATAACTTTCTGATACTAACTCGAAAGAACCCGAAATTTGTTCTGAATCCTCTGATGTCGGTAAGTATACCTACCCATCGAGTCTGGATCTATGTGTATATGGTTTCTCACTACTCTGCTCGTGCAAGGCTCAATGTATATGTTCACTGCGTCCCGGGCCAGGATCTGTTATCGTGCGCATGCCTCTGTATATGTATCTGTTCACTGCGACCGGGCCGTGTTCGTTATCGTGCGTGTTCCACCGCATTGTTCACCGCGTCCCTCATAGGCGGGCCGGCTCGTTTATGTATGTGATATGATGATCCGATGATATGGGGACGGTGGCCGGATGGCATATGATAAATACATTCACCGCGTCCCGTACTAAGGGCGGGTTACACACGCGTCCCTCACTGAGGGCCGGATCCGTTATCAACATATGCTTATGATAATATATGATCCGTTATGCATAATCTACGTGGTCCGAAAATAAGCATTTTGATATTCGGACAAGGTCCGCATTTTTTTGTACTTCGACTCGATGACGATTTTGTAAGTCGGACTTTTGCATCCCCGATTTGGATAAGGCTCGCCTATTATGCCTCCATACTTCGATTTTGATTACGAATGTCATCGATATATTTCTCGCACGCTAGCTCTCCGTTCACGGATTTGTCCGGTGTACTTCGTACGTCCGACTCGATTACGAATCGTCCGACGCGCGCTTTGTACGTCCGACTACGATTACGGTCTGTTCGATACAGCTCTGTACGTCTACGTCCGATATATGACATCATCTTAGCATTCTGTACATTCGATATTTCGTCCGATATATGACCTCGTCTGAGCATTCTGTACGTTCTGCACTCCGTCTGACGTGTGACATCACCGGTACGCTCTGTATTTTCTGCACCTCTTCGGACATGCGATCTGTAATTGTAAAATAAGCATTTTAGTACTCTGGCTGACTTCCTTACCTTCTGTACTCCTATTTTGGTATACGGATACGGTATGTCGGTTTGTGTCCGAAAAATAAAATAGGCGTCCGGCATTTTGACTAATGTACTTATCTTTTAGTCCCGTATGTTTCGGTTATGGTTCTCCGTTTTACGTTGCATGCCTTACATGCTCGACATTTTCCGCATCGACCCCCCTGTCTTCGGGCCGCGTTTCATGCCACGCAGTACTCCCAAATAGGGTTATTGTAGAAGGTGTTCGGCGAGAGATGGCAAGCTCCATTCTCTCGGAGGGTCGCCAAGTCGAGTTTGTTTGTTATGATTTCGGATGTATGTTAGAGACTTTGCGACACGGCGTCGTGGGTGTTGGTTGTCGGTACCTTAAGCGGCTTCGTCGGCCGATATGTCGGTCCGTGTCATGCATTGAATTTTGTATGATTATAAATTTGTTCGATTTGAAGGCTACGAGAAAGAATATTTCGAAAAATTTTGCTATGTATTTTATCCTATTTGATTTAAAAAAGTCTCATGCGATTTTGTATGCAGTAAGAGTCTGAGGGTTCGCTCGGCCCTAGGTAAGGGTCGGGTGCCCATCACACCCTAATAAGGTTAGGGTGTGACACTAGTCAAGTAAGCCGTAACCTACCTCGAGGCCGAGTAGGTACCACGAACATCCCGTTGATTTTCAACTTCACATTTTAGAATCGTGGCCCACAACGGAGGTCCTTGGAATGTCAAGGAACCCAAAAGAAGAAGAGTCAATAATCTATGAAAATTATTCAAGTTCGGGTTTGCAAATGAAGGATTGGACTTTATTCTCAACTAGATTTTCTAAGTTTTCATGAACTAATAATCCGGGTCTTATTGTTAACTAAGTCACCTAAGTCATAATTTATATTCCTTTCCTTAGGAAATCCCAATTTCAAGAACTAAAGTTGAAACCCATTTACAAAATAGAGGAAAGATTAGAAATTAGAGGTTGGTCAATCTTTCTAAATTAAGAGCTTAAAGGATTCTTCCAAGAATGCCCAGATTTAAAGCTTAGAAATTCCATTTTATTATCTTAGACCTGAATAGTTAAGAAACCTCCATTTTTATTAGCTTAAAGGATGAACTCTTAGTGAAATGGAACATTAAATGGAAAGGGAGATGAAGTAAATGAGATACAGGGACTACCTTCCCCAAGAAACCATGAGAGTAGCTCTCCAAATGCCCCAGGTGGCGGCTAAGATTTAGGGTTTTGAGAAAAATGGGGTCAAGTCCCGAAATGGAATTTAAATACTAGGTAAAATCTATGATGTTTTTGGGTTTGGTCGCGCTATGGCAAAAGAGAGGTGGCGAGGGCTGCGGCTCGGGAAATAAGGAAACCGCTATAGCGGTTGACAAGGCAAAGAATAATGTCACGACATCTCGTCCTTTAGCCCGCTATGGCGCATCACTGGGCCCAGTGGCCCTTTACGATTTTAATTCTTTCCAACATGGTTCCGAATTAATTTTAATAGGACAAATTTCTCGCGTGACTAATTTGTACTGATCAAAGATGTTTTTGGGACACGAATCTCGAGAAACTCACGGTAACGTCCCAACGGGGCGTTACAATCGTTCTCTCCATTCCTCTATTTGCATGGCCCCATTTGAAGTTTGTTATGGTTTTAATCCATTGATCATTTAACCTTAAATCCTTTGTCTAGTGATGTTGTTATAAGTATAGATGCAAAGCAATGGGCAGACAAAATGTTGAAGATTCATGCAATGGTGAGGGAAAGCATAGAAAATATCAACACCAAGGTGACAAAAAAAACAAAACCATGGGTGTAAGAAGGTGGACTTCCAACCCAATGATTGCGTTTGGGTGAACTTTCAAAATGAGAGGTTCCAGCAAATGAGGAGAGGAAAGTTGTGCCCAAGTGGAGATGGATCCTTCAAGGTTCTTGACAAGATCAATGACAACGCCTACAAGATCGACTTACCAAGTGAGTATAATGTTCAAAATGTTGTCAATGTAAGTGATCTATCTTCTTGAGTTCTAGGTGATCCTTTAGATTCGAGGACGAATTTTCTCGAAGAAGGGGAGTATGATACGATATCAAAAGGAGCATCTCCTTCAAGACCTTTTACTCGGAGTCAAGACAAGGAGCTTCAAGCTTTGCAAGCTATGTTTATGCAAAGGGAGGCCTTGAAGACCCTTGGAGATCAACACACAAAACTCTACAACATTTTGAAGATCACATGGAACGAGAAGGAAGAGGGAAGTGCAAGATGTGGCCAAGAATGCGGTGGAGAATGCGATTGCAAACTGCCTCATGAGATCAGATCTCCACCATTTCCCAACTAGTGACTGAGCCAAATTGCCACTAGATGTGGCCAACTTGCTGTCCCGCAAGTTCCCATATGCGATCGCATATGGCTCCATATTTGAGGATGCTTAGTCCATTTTGGGCTTTCTTTCAAGATTTTCTATGGTCACTTTTGGGCCTAGTTGTAATAATCTTGGATAATAAATAGTAGCTCTTAAAGCTTAGAAGGTTTAGCTTGATGATGATAAACATATCTTTGAATTGATAGTTTTTTTAGTTGATTAGCCTTAGTTCTAAGAGTGTGATTTCTTAGTTATTAATGAACCTTTGTCCTTGATCTTCATACTGAGTTGCTCACTTGTGGAATCAATTGAGTCTCTTTGTTGAAATTCAATTAGTATAGGTGCTCTTAGTTGGATTAGATGGGAGGATTTGGTAACCAATCCAATGTTTTTCATAAATCGCTTACTAATTGTGTCTTGCTTCTATCATTTTAATTTCTTGCATTTATCTTATTGTTGAATTCCTAGAGTTTTCCTTTAGGAATCGTATCACTCCTGGGAGAGCAAAGGGAATGTTGTCATGGAGGCCAAAGATCTAGAAATTATGACTATGGAACAACTCATGAAAAACTTAAAAACCAATGAGATGAGGAAGCTCCAGATTCACAATAATGCTCTTCCAAGTAGAGGCGTTAACCTTAATGAGGAAGGCATGACATTGCTCATAGAAGCTTCCAAAGAATCATCAGGAGAGGAGTAAATGATTTAAAATAAAAGGCTGGTCTTGGGGTTTAAAAATGCTCCCAATTGAGTTAATGAAATAGCCTTTCGTGTTTTAATTATAACCAAAACATTAAAGTTGCAGCCATATTAATGTCAATTTGCAATCAAATACTTTTCCATCAAAACCAATCTTTAAAATATAACCAAATTGAAATAAAGTTGAGATAGATTAATTATATTAACTAATTAAGCTTCTTGACTTAACAAAGTAAAATATATATATATATTCGCAATAACGGACTAATTATAGTAGTTAAGCCGTGAATGACTTTAAGCTGGCAATTAAAAACACATTACTTTGTAAACCCATTTTTTGTGTGTGTGTGTGTGTGTGTGTGTGTGTGTCTCTCTCTCTCTCTCTCTCTCTCTCTCTCTCTCTCTCTCTCTATATATATATATATATATATATATATATATATATATATATTACCATTTTATGAATGACTATTTCGCTCAAAATAAAATTCAAGAAGCTTGATCAATTAATTAGAAATGCAATGGGCCAAAATTGGGTGTCAACAATAACAACATAAGAAAATAAGTAATATAAATAGTTCCCATTTTAACAAATAAAAAATGATGATATATAGTTGTTATTTTTCTTCTATTCCTTGCACGTTATGTATGAGTTATTATTTATGAACATGATATCATGTAAATTTTCATTGTAACTATGCTTTGTTTTACATTAACAATAGTTGGATTTATTTTACTAACTCTAGGAATGATATGATAAAGATAAATCAAATTCAATTATATCATGGTACACTATATTAATTATTGTAACTTTAAGTCATCCCAAGTTTCAGGCGAGGGTAGATATAATAATTTTGAAGAAAAAAACAATAGAATAACTATTTAGTTGAAAACTTAATTATGGTAATTAAGCTTTTTGGTAATTAAAGGAACTTTCATTACTTAATAGATATGTACAAGCAAATCGAAATAGACTGATAGTTGGACAGACTAGACCCAACTTATCATAGCATCACTGCTTCTATGGTCTACTAAAAAACTGACTACTAGGGATAGCTATTCAGATAGTCTAGGCTATTCATTACACCACTTTGCACTAGTCTTCCAAAGAGATCCTGTACTAAGGCCTCATTTGTTTGCACTTAATGGGGGTCTGAATATGAATGGTTAAGATTTCATCCCATTAATTGCATTTGGTTTTTAAAAAAAATAATCTGTCAATAGGTCTGGTAATGTCTGATTCGGTCAGATGAGTGGAATATTCTGAACAGTATATTCAGACACTTTTTAAAGCCCTATTTTATTTCCCCAAAAATCTCTGTCGTTTTTTTCTCTCTATTTACGCCTGAAGCCTCTCTCTTTCTGTTACACCCCGTAGCTTCTGTACGTTGAGATTCGTTAGGTATTCGCTATTCAATTGCAGATATCGGAGTTATTGTTGAGAAGATGCAAGATCATAGGTGCTCATGTTACGATTATAAGAGTCCGAGTTCGTATAACAGGTTATAGGAGGATTGGAAAATCAGTGAACTAAAGAGATTAAGCTCCCGAGGCTTTGAAGGAAAGTTGGGCAAGGTTTGGTACGGAAATTTTGGTCTAACTGGAAGGAAGAATATGTTTTAGTAAATTAAGAGTTTTGAAGTGAAACAAAATTCTAAAGTGAAGTTCGAAAAGTCTAGTTTCCAACACAACAAACCGCTCTTAATGGACATCGGGGTAAAAGATATGGACGTTACAAGTCGGGATGGTAGACCAGAAAATGGTTGCGCGCAAACGCGCCAAGGAGTGGCGCGAATGCGCAGAAGGCCGAGGGCCAATACAGCGCGAACGCGTCGTGAACGCGCTGAGCAATTTTGAGACCTGGGTTCGGGATGAAGGTTATATTATAAGAATGTAATAATAACATATATATGACATTTGGAGACCATATGGGGTGAATTGGTTCATATGGCACTTGAGGAAAAGCCCTCGTTGCTGCAACTAAGTGGGGCCCACACACCGGAGTTTTATAAAGGACATATGAAGATATATATGAGTAGTACATGGAAAGTTGAGCAAGTTGTAAGAAGGACCCTTAAGACAATGGGCATAAGCCCTCCAAAAGGACGATTTAAGGAAACATTTTTGGATGATCTGACTTAGAGGGGCCAAACTGACATTATAATTTTGGAATTTGGAAAAATACCAAGACTGAAAGTTGTAGATAATTGAAATAGATTTCCAACCATAGTTCGTGGGCCCTCACACGATATCGGGATCAAGATTTATGACCTTTTTACTGAACGAACGCGCAGTCAGAAAAATTAAGGCTGCGCGAACGCGCCCAAAGGGGGCGCGATCGCGCTGAGTTAATTTTAAGTCGGTCCGGGCAGAACCTGGACCGTTCTATAAAAGGGGAGGCCCCCTTATTTTCAACCAAACACACCCAAAACCTCCCCAAATATTCCAGAAACTTCCCCAACATTCCAAAGATCAACTTTTTATCCAAAAACCAGGTATAATTCTCAAATCCCGGTCCAGACGGCGTATAGTTACAGCTACAAAATTGTGTATTAACGCGTCGTGGCTTAAGCTCAAGGTGGAGAAGCGAATATACGGCAATATTATCGAGAGAAAGGTATGAATCTCCTGCTATTAACGTTAATCTTGGTTTATTTACGGAGAAGGAGCTGTAAAATTGTTATAAAATGATTAATTAGTGACGGAAATATTGGACAAACACCATATGGGATGTTTATGAAGTATTTTGGAGTTTGAAATATTATGGTTAATGTTGGTATTATTGTGATTATTGTTGGTTGTTGAATTGAGAATTCGGGCTAGGCATATAAACAGGGGAAATCTTTACCCCGATTTTTATAATATAGAATAGTTTGATTTGAAACTTGGAATAAGTGTGCGATAAAGAGGCTAACGTTAGTGTAAATCCTCTTAAATGTAGACTTGCGAGCTCGGACGCATAAGTGTAGCCAATAGGAGGTTGAACAAGTATGCTAAGGCTCGTCCCTTTTTTTCAAAGGCATGATTCTGATGTTATGACTTCATAAATGTTTCCATATCTTCCTTGTTTTAAAAATTTAGATGTTTATGACTCCAAGGCATAATTCCTTTCCTAATAATTCATAAATGTTTTCCAAGATGTTCGTATTTTCTAAATCAGAGATTTATGGCTCCGTGAGCTCTTATGATAACAACGATGAACCTGTTTTCACAATGATAATGATGATGTCAAAGATGAGAATATTTTCCTACGATGATTATGATGATGATGACTCCGTGTTTAAAGGTTCCAAGTTTACGATTTCAATGACGATATAAGAATGTTGAGCTATTTCTTGATTTCTCAATTTTATTCATGGATGATGACCATTTTTAAAGATCCCAAATTATATGAATTGATGCCTTATGAGAAATATGATCCTATTCTATGTTTTCTCTTGATGTTATTCTTCATTGATAGTCTCACCTTATAATAATTATTCCTTCAAGGTGAGACAAAGCGATGATGATTATTCCATAAAATAATCGGAGGTTACAGACCTTACGTCACTCCGATAAAGACATAACTTTCCTTGGGCTCTCCTGCATGCTACTTATATGATATATGTACATGATACATGAACATGATATATGTACATGATACATGAACATGATACATGTATATGTATATGGGAAAGAGGGCCAGAGCGCTATAGACGCGTAACCACCTGATCAGTTGGTATTATATGACATGATACCATCCCGGACGCGGGACATATGTGGCTAAATGGATCGGAGCCGACGCCTCGGCAACATGATATGTTCTATTTTATGTATACATGAACAAGAAATGTTTTTCAAAGAAAGTTAAGCATGCATGGCATCCGCCCTAAGAGGCACTCATATGTACAGGCTACTCTTTTATCTTACGATATGGTCTATATTTCCTTTATGTTATTATTCATGCTATGTATCCCTCGTATGTTATTATTCATGCCTTACATACCCTGCACACATTACTCGCATCGACATCCCTTCTTGTGGACGCCGCGTTCATGCCCGCGGATCGTGTAGCCAATCGGACGATTCACGGCATTTGACCTCCCCTCAGCGGCAGTCGGTACGCTCTATTGATCCGGAGCTTTAGTCCGTTTGGTATGCCATCTTGTTACGTACATATATGGGTACGGCAGGCCTTGTCCCCGTCCTTTCTACGCTTGTACTCCATAGAGGTCTGTAGACAGTGATATGTAGTCGTGTTGTTATGCAGCCTCGTCGGCACTTATTTTGTTGTACAGTATATATGAAGCGGCCAATCGGCTTGCGCTAATACTCTCAGTATTTGTGTTTATATGTATGTGTTGGCCGTGAATTCTCGATATGGTGTCTCTTATGTTGATTGTTCGGGAGACAGTCCAGCTCAGTTACAGATTGTGTATGGGCCCAGGATAGTCAGTGAGAGGTAAATGCAGGCATAGGAGTGCTTGACCAACAATGGTCGGGTACTTGTCGCGGCTCATCGGTTTGGGTCGTGACACTTTCTCCAACAGCTCGGCTCTATCTCTCTTTCTCCAACAACGCTATTCTCTCTTTCTCATGTTTCTTCAAGTAACAGTCGGCTGAAATTCTTTGCTCTACTGGTAAGATTTCTTTGTTAATTAAATTGTATATTCACAATATTCTTGGTATTTGTTTTTTGGTAAATTACATACACATTTTATTTAATAACATTAAGCAGATGTGAAGATTACAGAAGAGAAAGCAAAAATAAGATCATTGTTAGTTTAAATACAAAAAAAAAAAAATTAGACTATTAATAAGGAGCTGTCAAAATCCAAAAATGGGTCAATTCTAGTTGTTACATGGGTTAGCTTTTGGGCCAGCAGGACAAGTTAACTAAACATTTTTGCCTTCAGAGAGTGCCTTGAAGTTGACATTCCATCGAAACATCTACGATTTAGCTCGTATTTGTTGTTGGTTGTATTATTTTCTTGTGAAATTATGGGTTTTATTTTACTGTCCCAAAGATTTTAGGGGTTCTATAGGACTTTGTTGAATTAGGATTTTGAATATCAACTGATAATCTGGATAGACTCTTAGCTTGTTTGATATTCAAGCAAAGGTTTTTGCACTCAAAATTGTTAAAGTTTCTTTTGTCCTTTTTGCATTGTTAGTTAGCTCCAAGGTGTATAGTTAACTAAGTTGCTCGGACTCTCCAAAATTGTTGTCACACCTATGTCGGATTCTTCAAAAAATACACTGCTTTTGAAAGATCCGACACGCACCCGCCGACATTTTTGAAGAGTCCGAAAAATATAGATAAATATTGTTGGTGTTTCTTGAATTTGTTGTTTGCGACATAAAGGAGAAACTTGATGTTGTTGATTTATTCCATGCAATCTGATTATTCATGTGTAGTAATATGGTAATTATGTTAAGGATGATGTAGCATAGCATGTAGAAAGAGATTCATCACTAGCCATCACTATGGATTACGCTCCATCGGAATTTGTTTGAGTTTTTTCTTTTTACTCTGCCAAAATGAATGACCTTTTTCCAACTCATGTAAATAAATTCACTTTATGACAAAATCGAACAACGTAGATTTATTAGGTTTGAACCACAAGTTTCAGAAGTTAGATTTATTTTTTGGTAAATGATGTATATGTATTCATGGTTCAATTATATGTTGTATAATAATATATTTTTTGTCACTAGGTATGTCCCAATATTTGCAAGTTCCCCATCATAAACCAACCTTAAATATCAAATCATTATCATAACATATATCCCCCCAACTTCTCGTATAAAACTTGATCAAGAAAAACTAGTTTTAAGTATATGTTGTAATCGCTCTTCTTAGAAAATATGAAAGCACAAGCCTTATACCATGTGAAAATGTGTGTGGATTGAACCAAAATGAGAGAGTCAAAGATTAACCAATTTTAGGTGTATTCTTAAGACTTATACGTGGGTGTCATGTTGTAAGTACACACTTTTTAGATTATTAAATGTTTGATCCTACTTTAGTTCAAATTTCCAAGCTAAGCTACCGACAAGGCTTGTTGTATTAGTCTATATGTTATGATCATTAGAATTATATATTTCGGTTAACATGTGCAAAATTCGATTGACTGATCCACTAGTAAAAACTTTTTAGACATTTTTATTCAAGAAGTACATTGAATGGGATCGTCATAAATGTATTTGAAAGTGACCATGGAACAAGGTTTGGGATCGTTAAAAGTCCAAGTTTTCACACAAAAGAAGATGAAGAGGATATGTACCGTTATCTAAAGCATAATATCAAGCTTATTCCAATAACTATTTGTTGGTTATCACAAGTTGTTTGAGCTAAAGTTGGTGGTGGATTTAATTGAAGAATTTGAGGGAGAAAAAATTTATGGTTCATTGTCTGGATCATCCAGATATTTTTGCACCAAATTCTTTAAAAACAAATTCCCCGTTCCAATTTATATAACGTAGGTTTGACGGGACATGGAGTTGAAGAGAGAATGAATTAAAGATTTTTGTTTGTGGTCTGGAACGTGCCATAAGATTGTTGTAGCATGTCATTATGGGTAAAAATAAAAAGTTCAAAGTTAAATTATTTTCAAACATAGAAGTATGTCATTCTTTTTGGAATACACTAATCGAAAAATAGTGTTGCATAAAATGCAAGTATTTTCAAATACTTAGCTTCTTCCCACAAAAGTCATTCTATTTTTGGTTTCCTGTAGTGCAAGTGTGAAGTTGAATGTAATCTATTCCATTTATATTCATTTCCGCTTTCTAACTTGGTTCCTGTAGGTACTGATGGAACAAGCTAGAGAAAATTCAAGAGTGACTTGGAGAACTGAGGTAGTAAAAACTTTTTTAGAAACTTGTATTCAAGAAGTATCGTTGAATGGAAGACTTGGAAGTAGTTTGAAGCCAGATTCATGGAACAAGGCTAAGGTTGTTCTTGAGACTTCTCATGACTTTGTAGTCACACAAAAGAAGATGAAGAACCAATATGATTATCTAAATGAAAAATATCAAGCTTGGTTGCCAATAACTAAAAAGACTGACAATGTTTATGATCCAACAACTAATACTATTCGAATGTCTAATGAGAAGTGGGATGAGTACATAACGGTTAGTTCATTATCTAATAAATTTTTTCGCTTTTTTATTTAAGGAGAAACGGTTTAAAGTGTATATTGAAAGTATAATCTCTTATATTTGGATAGGCTCATCCAAAGGCCAAGACATTGAGGAGATCTAACTTAAGAACTTTGTACAACATTATTTGACGACAATAGGCATTCATGGTTTGAGTCAAAATCTACAACTCTTGATCGACAAGCATGGTACCGCTTCCGTGTCTACTCATATAGTTATAGATTCACTTGATGACATTGAGGATCGACTTGGTGATAAAAATGATGGAGCTTCTAAAGATTCTTCATCTCAATCTTCAATTCCGATTGAAAACAAGAATTTAGGAAAAAAAAGAAAGAACACAACATCCCGATTGCCAATTGATGAGAAGATGAATGCTGCATTGGAGTTATTAATTAACAAAAATAACGCGCTTGACGAAGAAGAATGTATCAAAAAATTAGACGGACTTGGATGGGGAGAGCCATTGTACTCTGCAGCTCTTAGTATATTTTGTGAAGGTGATAGCTACAAGAAAACATGGATGAAACTGTCAGGGGTTAACAAATTAGAGAACTATGTCAAAACCATGGGGAAAAAATGGGAATTCTTTGATTTTGCTGATTAGCTAGTATTTATATTAGATGCAGGTTTTATGGAATATCGTCTTTATTTGTTTTGAATTTAATTTTTGGAACTTTTGGTACTATATTATGCTTATGGAACATACTTTATTGGTGAAATGCACTATTTCTGTGTGTTGTTATGCTTGATGAGTATAGAATAATTTTTTATAATCACTTTATTATTGTTATGTAGTAATTTTTTTTTATCTTTATAAATATATAGCTAGTTGTGCATATTATTGTGTATTGTATCTTTTTTTCTTGTTAAAACAGATTCAACATGGATGTTGATGATCAAATATTATTGTTGATGAGCTTGTATTGGCAGAGAAATCGTTATAGACTCAAGTATGATCGAAGAAATAGAGATTTAACATCATCTTTATCTAGTCAAAAGTTTACATTAGAACTATTGTCCGGCTCTAATCGACAATGTATAGCATTGATGCGCATGTCACGTGATGCTTATGTTCGGCTATGTCAACATTTTAGACATAATGGATGGCTTATAGATAGCAAACATATATCTGTCGAAGAGAAGATAGAAATATTTTTAACCATCATAGGACATAATGAGCGCTATGTCGTTATCAAGAGAAGATTTCAACATTCTTTGCAAACAGTTCACAAGTATTTTCATGAGGTTCTTGATGCAATGATGAAGTTTGCAAAAGAGATGATAGCATCGACAACATATGATTCAAATATGAATATTCCTAGCGCTCATAACAGATTACGAAGAATTTTTAAGGTATTATTTGTTAAACTATCATTAAAGAATTTCACAAGAAATAATTTTTTTTCTTCATTTTTTTGACATATATTTATATATTGGCAGGGAGCAATAGGTGCACTAGACGGGACATTTGTACATGCCATTGTTCCTGCTAATCAACAAATTGTTTACAGAGAAAGAGGAAAAGGTAAATGCTATTAGAATGTTCTAGCAATATGTGACTTCAATATGGTCTTCACTTATGTTTATGCTGGATGGGAAGGCGTAGCACATGATGCACGTGTTCTAACGGAGATTGTGTCTAATCCAGAAAATGGCTTTTCATTTCCTCCATCTAGTAAGTCATATAGTTTAAACAATTGAAATGATTATTTAACTTTTCAATAGGATCACATAACATTTTTATTTTAATGTCAAATAAATACTATCTATGTGATGCGGCATATTCTAATACTCGAGGATTTCTAGCATCGTATCGTAATATTCGATATTGGTTAGGAGATTATTATCGTAGGCGTGCCATAACTAAGGAGGAAAAGTTTAATCATGCTCATGCACAGCTTAGAAACGCTATCGAACGTTCTTATGGAGTCCTGAAAGCAAGATTTCTATATTGGACAAAATGGCTCCATATCCTATTAATATCCAAAGAGATGTTGTTATTGCATGCTTTGCAGTTAATAATTTTATCAGGAAGAAGCACATCAATGATGAATTATTTAATCAAGCCTCAAGTAATTTTTGATGAAGAAGGACAACAAGAAGAAGCATTGGAGGAAACAAATGGACCTAGTTGGACAGCTAAAGATTCTCAGATAATGACCGATATGCGGGAGCAACTTGCACTCCAACTAATGCAAAGAAGATGAAATACTTGAGAGTTCTATATTTAAGTTATTTGAACTTTTTTCTCCAATGTTGGAATGTTAAAATTTGATGATTGGTAGTTAGTGATTTAAATACTCTAATATTTATGCTGCTAAATCATAACTATATTTGAGATTAATTTATGTTGAATTTAAATTTTATGATTACTTTTTATTACAACAATCGTTTTTATCGATATATCATTTTTTAATAATTCAGATAGTTCAATAATTGTATCAAACACAAAATATTCATTTATGTTTTTAAATACTTTAATTTATCTCTCAAATAATAATGTTGTTGTTTAAGTTAATATTATATCTAATATTTTCTTGGTATGACTTTTAATTACAATTTTATTTGAGTTATATATTTATCATGTTTAAATAGTGATATATTACACACATTCAGATGATGAAAAACAAACAGTCTTAATCATTCAGTATTCAGATCTACAGACCAAATCTTAATATTCAGATGTGTATTCAGATTCAGACATCTTAATCTTAAAAAAAAACAAATGCAGCCTTAGTGTAGGAAAAAAGAATGATGGAGTACTAAAGATAGTAACATAATTATAATCAAATTAATAATTTAAACATATAATTACTAATAGTCCATCTGTAACGACCCGTTTAGTCGTTATTGCATTTTCGGCCCTTTTGACCCTTTTCCGAGCTTGGTTAGCTCATTTTTGACCTAAGAGGACCGTTGACATGCTTCTTGAGGTGTTTAGATTTGATTCGGGCGACTTTTTGTGAAATTTGGGCTTAAAGCGAAAAGAGTTGACTCAAAGTTGACTTTTGGGTAAACGGACATTTTTTCGAAAATTTGTCGATTCCGAGAGATCCGGATGGTCTTTTAGAACTTGTGTGTATATTTGGTTCGGTTCCCAATGCACTCGGATGCATTTTGGGACTTGGGTTGGAAAATTGAAATTGAGGTATCGAGGGTTGACTCGGTCAAAGAGACCTCCGTTGGGAATTCCGAGGCCACGGGTGCGTTCGTAGCGTGTTTTTATGTGTCTGTGTCTGTGTATGTGGTTTGTGAGCAGATGGCCACGGGAATTAGTCAAAAATTCGAGTTGCAGTGTGAAACTTGGGAAAGTTTCTAGTGTACGAGTGCCGCTTTGGCGGCACCGGCACGGCAGCAAATGGCCGTGAGCGATCACCTAACAGCTGAAGCGGTCTTTGCCAATTAGGCATGACCACTATAGTGGTCATGGGACCGCTGGAGCGGTAGTAGTGTCGTGGAAGCGGGGGACAGGCAATTAGTTCATTAAATGAAGTGTCAAAAGCCCTTAATCTATCATTTAATACCATTCCGAAATTTGTGCTCTTGGGAACTATTCTAGTGGATTCCTAGAGGAGATTCTTGGTGGTAAGTCTTCCTAACCTTCTTGCTAATTCATTATTCCTAATCATCTTAGAACCTTTTTTTCCTTATTAGTTCATTAGTAATGAAAGATTAAAAGTGGATTTGATGGATTTTTCTATCTAGGCTTTTTAATGATGAAATTGATTGGGTTTATGCTAGATTATGATGTATCTAAGGTTGTTAATCATGTATCTTTCATTATTAGTGTTAGATTCTTGAATCTAAGAGTTAGGTTTTATACCCAAAATTGGGGGTTTTGCCTGGATTTCGAAATTGGGTGAATCTTTGAGTTAATTTAGCAATTAGTTGATGGGTTTTGATCACCTAGTGGTTAATTGGATATCTTACCCCCGAATTTCTCGTTTTGACCTTGTGGCCCCCGTTCCCAAATTCTAGGGTTGGTTTTGACCTAATTTGAATGATAGTAATATAGGTATCGATTTTCATGATTTCTAATCTAGATTTCGAATATGCCTAGACTTTCTTGATCTTGAGGCTCAGCGGAAGGGCAAAGCTAAAGAGTGATTGTTGGCGTATTGCTGTTCGGCCATCCAGGTAGGTTATGACTAACCTTTGGTGAGATTTTGTGTAGCGAAGCATATATTTAGATGATATTGTCAGAGACAGCATGTAAACCTTCGGGTATGAAGTTAGGTTGGATATTGTCTTAGGTTGGGCCCTGTTGTGTGATTGGGGCTAGCCACTCCGTTGTGTTGTGACTTGATTGTTCTATTGTTGTTGGCTTGATGCCACGTGATGATAGTAGATATTGGGGACTATTGTTATATCTTGATTGTGATATTGTAGTACTTTACTTGTTGATGTTGATATGCGGATAGTGTTCTATATGGCTTGTGTAGTGTTCCATGATATTGTTGGCGTACCCGTGTTTGGTACTTGTGATATTGATCAATTATTGATGTTGACAATTACATTGCACACATTCTCATCCTTCATGATATACTGTTGATACATTGTTGATACTTCATGAAACACTGTGATGAGCTGGGCTCGATTTGGATGAGAGTGATGTGAGAGTCCGATATTCGATGTTTGTCCCGGAATCGTGGATTGAGTGAGTGCATGGACTCCGCGGGTCCCCCTGGGTGGTGCTGATGAAAATCCTCCGTGGGCAAAGATCCGGAGTCTCGTCTGTTTGTTGGGCAAAGATCCGGGACGAGTAGCACTTAGACTTCGCGAGTCACCTTGGGTTGTGCTACCGAGACGTCGATACTTCCGTCCGGAGTACATGTGTACACATCATTGCATTGCATTTGCATTCATACATCATAGCATTGCATTGCATTATGGCTTATATTGTGATGATCTGGTGATTTACTTGTGTTGTTTAGTTTCGGATTGGATATATTGAGACTTGGCACACTTGGGTTTAAATGCTTCAACCTAGGTGATGACGTGTACTTGGTTCTGGCTTTTATTTGACTTATACTTGTTGATTTATCTGCTTTTCTTGCTTTATTGTCAGAATTATGTTAGCTAAACTTAGTCGGCCTATGATACCTACCGATCTTGGTTTTGTGCGACTGCGCACTTGTTGCATTCTTTTATGAATGCAGAATTCCAGATTAGATCTACCTCTGTTTCTCGTGGCTAACAGTCGCTCCGAGAGTTGCTTAGAGTCTACAGGGTGAGCACGAGACGTCCGCCGCCTTGAAGACTCTTCTTTATTTATGTCTTATTTTTTATTCCGAGACATACTCAGACTTGATGTATTATTAATATTTCAGACTTGTAGATTCTAGTTAGATGCTCTTGTATGGACTAGACTAGACTCTGGGGTGTATTTTCTTACTTCCGCATATTTTGCTATATTATTACCGTGAGACTTACGTGATTTTATTTCTTCTGCTTATTTAATTAATTATTGTGTTTTTGCCACTGTTGGATTGAGGATTCACCTACTGAGATGGGAAAGGTAGGTGCCCGCGTGAGTTAGCTGAATTGGATCGTGACATCATCATGCTCAAATATACGGACGTACGTATCAACTTCTTGTGTTCACAATATTCTACTTTTATGCTTAATTTGATTTGTAATGGCTTACAACTTTGTCACTAATCTTTTTTTTTTCTTTTACTGTAAACTTGCCTCTTCAATATTTTTATAAGATAATAAACAATTAGTTTATCCAAAATTCAAACATACCAACACAAGAACAAAAATGGAAAACTAATCGACGAAATGTTTTCTGTTAAAAAAAGATGAACAAAATTAATATAGGAACTAAAAAGATATTCTGAGTCAATTGAAAAAGATTTTTTTAAAAAAAAAAGGTCAATACACCTGTTAAGTTGATATGAGAACCATATGGTGCTTTAGCCTTTTATTATGCAGTGAGCCCCCATATATATTGTCCAAAACTGAGAGAAGGAACAGGAAAAGAGTGGCTTGAAATCCATGAGAACACGTCTTCTTCCCCAAATTCCCATCCACCCGTTAAAAATAAAGATTCAGAACATAGATTTTAAATCGCAGAAGAGAACCGTTGTTACACACTGCATGACCACCCGTCCTCTTTGTTTTGTGGGGAAGAATAAGCCTTACCTGGACTCTGTTTCTTCTTCTTCTTCTTCGTGAGAATTTTGAACTGAAGACGCTGAGGAATAATATTTCTTGAGCATGCGTCTCCCGAGGAGAATAGACGAGGAAGGAGAGAAGAGAGGAAGGCAGCACAAACTACAAACAAAAGTTTTACCTGGAACGAAAAAGAGGAGGGCGGGAAAGTGACGTTTCGGTAAAGATTCGACGCGATGGTTGAATTCTGGTAGATGGCGAACTTTCTTTTATTTGTTAAGTAGTAGTATTTTTTATTATTGAAAAGGGCAAAAATTTGACAAAAAAGATAATTACTAATACTGAATTTTTAGAGTGCCACGTCAGCGGACCTATGTCCCGGCTTTATAGATTTATATAGTAAAGTCGAACTTTGTTAGTTATACCATGCTCTTATAATATTAGTGAAAAAAATTTATATAGTAAAGTAATTATCTTAGAACTTTGTAACTTTGATAAAAATTAGTTATACCATGCTCTTATAATATTAGTGAAAAAAATGGATTGGATGAAGTAGTTTGGGAACGGTAATATCTTAGAATATCATTATCTAAGATAAAATCCAGTTTTCTTCATTCTCAACATCATGTATACATAAAAAAAAAAAAAAAAATTGTTTTTTAAAAAATCATTTTTAAAAAATATTTTTTTATTTTTTTAAAAAATATTTTTTTAAAATTTATTTTTATTTTTTAAAAAATTAATATTTTTTTTTTGCTCAAAAACAATGAAAGTATGAAATGCACATTGAAAAAAGCGTTAAAATTTAATGGCCTCGTTGGAAAAATCCGCTCAAAATTGTAGAAAAACAAGAAATTTGTATCTTGCTCATGTCTTAAAATTTCGCCTACATTTTCATGTATAAAGTTCGATTTCTCGTAAAATTAATAAGATATAACTTGAATACAACATTCTTAAAATAATTTTTGTGAAATGTGTATATCTTGCTTAAAAAGGGGAAAACGTATGAAATGTGTATATCTTGGGCTAAACATTCGCTTAAAATTTTACGATGAAATGTGTATATCTTCCTCAAGCACTTAGAATTTCATTCACATTGTTTGTATATAAATTTCATATTAGGTTTCTGAAAATTAATACAACTACAACAACATCAGAACAATTTTCATACAATATTCAAGGCTTAAAGTTTTTCGCTCAAAATTTTGTATATGAAAATTATATTAAAAAAATTTTGAATATCTTTCATACATAGAAATATGAGGTAATTTTTTAAGCCATTGAGCAAAAAAATTAATATTTAAAATATATATAAAAATTATTTTTTAAAAATATATACATAATTGATCTCAAAGTGTCAATAACTTAAAACATAAGTTTTTCTATAAAATCATTCATTGCAATCAATAATGTCCATTCTTTCAACATGTTCAATAAATATTTAGGGTAGTAGATCTTTCGTCAAGGAAACTGCAATCATAAGCTATCTGTTTATATGTTCAACTGGCACTTTATGTTTCTGAACGTCGTCTTTAATGATAAAGTATTATAATTTCATATGTCTAGAACCTTCAAATGCTTGTCATTATTAGAATAGAACACTGTTGCAGAATCATCACAATAAATTTTCATCAGCCTGTATTTATTATCAACCAGCCTAGGTCCTAAGATAAAGTTTCCGCGACTAATTAGCCTGACTTGCGGCCTCAAAGCATGCCACAAACTCAGTTTTCATTATATTACTCCTCGAGTTAACAGGAACAAATAACCAAATATGCATTTTTGATATCCACACAACCAACATAGTTTTAATTTGAATATTTAACCACATCATAGTGCCCAATTTTTTTTTATAGGTGAGCATATAAGCTTTTCGTTCATTGTATATATTTTAATACTTTCTTTGCAACTTTTTAAAGATAACCTGAATTGTTTTGATATGCCTAAACTTTGAAACAGTAAAATTTATGTCTGATTTCGTACATGTCTACATTAGACTCCCAGCTATTAATGCATACCAAAGTACAAGGACGACACGTTGATAGACATATTAAGTTTCTCCACTATTTAAAAATTAATTGTGAGTGCGCACAACACTTTGGGAGAAATGAATTTTTGATCCTTTATAATATTTTTTTTTTAATTTTATGATCTTTTTATAAGAGATCTTTATTTTTTTCACATAAGAAATCTGAAAAAGATATTTTTTTCAATTCAAATTGAAAAATGCCAAGAGATCTTATTTCCTCAAACCACTTTGGTCCATTAGAACGAAAGGACAGTGTCCTATATAGTTTCGAAATTTTGTTATGCAACAAGGGTGGAGTTAATATTGGTACTGTGGAAAAAATTAACTTTCATTGTTTATCATTGAGAAAATACATAAAATCCCCCTAAATTTATCTACAAAATATACTTTAGCACAATAACTTTATGGGCATTCATCTACTCCCTATTCTTATCGATAGTGCATTAAATATTCCTGAAGTAGTGAAATGGCAAAGAGAGTGCACTCACATTCCTAGAAGTGAGTGAGAAGAGAATTTAAAAAAAAAAAAAAAAATTGATAAATCATACATATGTCATTTTTTTAATGGCCAACATATAATTAATACTCTTAATATTTTTTTCTTGATATATTAATATTAATATATATATATATATATATATATATTAATTATGTGAATTTTCTGATTTTGAGACATGAAACTTGTGGGTCCCACTTTTATTTTAACTTTTTAGTTTTTCTTCGTCTGTTTATTTTATTGTCTTCTCCAACCACCTTTTTGGCAATTTAATGGAAGTTTTGTTAATTTCCATGAAACTGTACAAAACAAAGAGGTACAATCAGGGGCAAATCGACCTATTAAAAATGGATCACATGAACACATGATCACTCGATTAAATTCGATATATTATGTATATAATTCTTAAAATATATCTAATATTAACTGAAGGAACACATGATCAAACTAAATCGAGTAGAGCATTATTTAAATATTGGGTTTAATCCTTAAGGTTATGGGATCGAACCTTTCTAAATGCATTTTTGCATCTTTTAAAAGAAAAAAATTTAAGCTAAATTTATCCTCTTGAAATTCTAGATTCACCTCTCGGTGAAGTCACTTCTAAAGCTACCTTCTTCTTCATTGCCACAACCTTAACTTCATTTACACTTCATTGCCGTTTCGGAGGAGAAGAAAGAGTAATGGAGTTTTACACTACTCCATTTACACTTCATTGCAATTTTCGAGCTTTGCTACAACCATTTCTTGACTTTTGTGCTTAATGCCTTTGTAAATGTGTTAGATATTCTGTGGCTGATCTATACATTTTTTGCAAAAAAGCTCAGATCTCATAGATGGAGAAACCGAGTTCGAGTGAAGGAAAAGAAAATAAAACACAAATTTTGTGTAAAGAACCTCAAATCTCATAAATGGGAAATCGTTAAAGCCAAAGAAATAAGAAAAAGGAGAGTTTAGTACGAAAAAAGAACCAAAAAATAAAATTAAAAAACAGAGCAAGAATACAAGTACATAAATGATAAAACAAAGGAAGAATACAAGTACATAAATGATAAAACAAAGCGAGATTTCATAAAATGGAGAGAAAGCTTGGAAACGGTGAAAGTGGGTTTGCTAAGAATACAGGATATGAAGGGTTGAAAAGAATAAAAAAAATTGAATTGTGGCTTTTGCGGAAAAAAGAAAAGAAAAGAAAAAGATGAACGAAATAATACAAGGAATAGAAAAAAGAGTAAAATTTTAAAATTTAATTAGGCGGAGAGTGTAAAACACAGCCTATTACAAGATTGGTTCTATTCTTTTGAGTGGGTATAAAATTCACTTCAGACAATTGCTAAAGTGAGTTTTGAAGACAAGTTAAGGGGGAGTTTTATGTATTTTTTCTATTGTCGTTAGATTTTAACTTTTCAGATCTCCACTTTAAATATTTTTTGTAACTAATTTCACTTATTATGAACATAATACAAGTGAAAAATTATTATTCTGAAAACACAGCCTTTACAAGATTGGTTCTATTCTTTTGAGGATAGCGCAATAAGTACTTTGAAATTTTTATAATTGTCGTTAGATTTTAACTTTTTAGATCTCCACTTTAAATATTTTTTGTAATTAATTTCACTTATTATGAACAATTATGTGTATTATTATTCTGAAAATTGGATAGCGCAATAATACTTTGCACTACACTATAATTATAAAAATTAAACTCTGTTAGTTGTAACATGCAATTATAATATTAGTAGAAGAATGGATTGGATGAAGTAGTTCTGGAAAGAAAGTCCAGATATTTGATATTTGACATTCATTCTCTTTTCAACTACCAAAGTTAAATTCAAGAGTTTGTACATTAAATTAATTTCTTCAGACTGGAAGATACTATCTTCTTCTCGATAGAAATTAGTATATAATTTTATTCATCTACATCACTGTGTATATTAGTGTTTACATAATATATGATCTCTAATTTTAATTGGGATCAAAATAGCGAGTCCACAAAATAATAATCACTCTTTTCTTCCGATAAAATCAGAATACTACAATATTAGAGCCTGCTTGGATAAGCTTATAGCTTATGGCTTACAAACGTAATATAAGTTATGATTAATCCTAGATTATGACTTTTAACTTATTTTTATTATTTTGACTTAAAAACATTTTTTATCTTATCCAAATAATATAAAAATGCTTAAAAGTTATTTTGGCTTAAAAACACTTAAAATAAGCCAATCCAAACAGACTCTTAATCTAGCAATGCGGTAGGCCAATTCGACCTGTATCTAAACTAGGTCTTGTAATTAGAAGACTTTAATCCCAAAGCATATAACATTTCAATAACTATATATTCCTAATTTCATATAGGATTCGTTAAATTAGAATATAACTAATTTAATCTCGATGAAAAACCATTAGTTTCTTTATCATGCGCTGATACTACATATAAGAATTTTCACAATTCTAGATTGTAAACATAAACAATCTAATATAAATCCTAAACATTACTTCAAGATCATGGAATTATATGATTTTCACATTACATAAAATTATATTAATTTAATCAAGATACCATACTCGAGTTCATGACGTTTCCTTGATCAATCTTGATATTGGGTGGAAGCCTTCTTCGTCGATTATTCTTCTTCCTAAATTGCTTCTCTATCTCTTTCCTTAACCTTGCGGAACAACTTTGATGGATACATTATTCTACATATTCTTGAGAGAGTTTAAAATAGAGATTTCTTACGTTCCATCACCCTGAAAAGTTAAAAAGTAACGGAAAGTTATAATACTAACTTCCCAATATCCAATTTGGATTTAGCTGATTTAAGTTATTTACTAAACCAAATTTTAGTGGCCAACGTACGTAGGCCAAAATTTAAATCTTTATTCAAATGTGCACTATTTAACGCTTATCAAAAAAAAAAAAAAAAAAAATGTAACACTAGTCGTTAATTATAAGTGGACAAGATGAATATATGGGCATATGGCTTCATCAAAGAATCGCTAAATTTTCACTTATTGTAATTGCCAAATAAGTATCACTTTGTGACAATAACTCTTCTTTTATCTTTGCTTTTATATCTATTATTACTGTATATATTAAAAGATGTGTAGTTTGCAATGTGATTTGTCCAAGTGATAAGCTTTTGAAATGTAAATGGTAATCTCTAGACAGTATTAATAGGCAACACATTTAATTTAGCCTGGTTAGTTTGTATTTTCTTTTGGTGCAATACTTTGCGGGACGGAAAGTTCAAGTTTTGTAACCTATGCATGTTTGTTTTTTAATTAGAATTGAAAGCTTAAAAATCATAAAGGAGTTTCAACTGGAATAAGATTCTAAACATTAATTTAAATTGTAAGATAAGATTTCAAATAACATTTTTAAATTGTCAATCTTGTTCATTAAAACTTTGTAATATTATAGTTCTCTCCAACTGAAATGGAGGAGTAATCTGTTTAAGGGGGCATAGTAGTGAAAATAATGTAAAATCTTAGTTCTTTTAGAGTACCATAGGTCATGTAAGGTCCCGTAGCTCAGTTGGTTAGAGCGTTGGTCTTATGAGCCGAAGGTCGCGGGTTCGAGCCCCGCCGGGACCAAATTGGGGATCAAATTCAAAATATAATTGCGTTGGAAATAATTGGTTATCACTTCAGAAAACTTTTTTGGATTATCTGTGTGTTCAAGTGGCCAGTTGCAGACTTGTGGTATTTTACCTAAAATATAGTTGTCGTTGATTTACTAAGTTGGCCAAGGGTACCGCAAACAACCTCTCTATCCCAGGGTTCGGAACATTTTTAACCCAAAAAAAAAAAAAAAAAAAAATTGGACCAAACTAATCCATTAAAAAAAAAAAAAAAACAAAGTAGGTTTCACGCACAGAGGCGTGAAAAAAAATCAAAGTAGGTTTCACGCACAGATTCTGTGCATGAAATGGGTGCCTTTTTTTTCTTTTTTTTTTTCTTTTTTAAGCTATCAAAATCACGTTTTTTCCATACTTTGGGCAAAAATTAATCATGTTTTAGAAAACTTTTTTCTTAAATAAAGAATATAGTTCATAAGACGAGGTGGATTTCTTTTTAGCTTTCTTGGATTTGTTTTTTTCATTTCCAATTTTAGTGATTTTTTATTGGATTATCTGTGTGTTCAAGTGACCAGTTGCAAACTTGTGGTATTTTACCTAAAATATAGTTGTCGTTGATTTACTAAGTTGGCCAAGGGTACCGCAAACAACCTCTCTATCCCAGGGTCCGGAACTTTTTTAACCAAAAAAAAAAAAAAAAAGAACCAAAGTAGGCTTCCGCACAGATTCTGTGCTTGAAATGGGTGCTTTTTTTTTCTTTTCTTTTTTTAAGCTATTAAAATCACGTTTTTTCCATACTTTGGGCAAAGATTAGTCACGTTTCGAAACCCCGAATTATCAATATGTTATATAGAACTTAATATATTTTTTTGCGTACAATAACGTCGGCTCATTAAATCAAGTATACCTAAACATTTAGATCGTCATTTTAGGGGTTGTAAAGTGCCCCGAAGTAAGTTTTGTTCGCTTGGAAACTTGTCATCTTTGTTCTTTGAAAATCAAACTCAAAATTAAGCTTTTTTCCCTACTTTGACCGAAGATTAGTCACGTTTCAAAATACCGGAATATAAATATTTTATATAGAACTTAATATTTTTTTTAGCGTAAAATAATGTCGGCTCATTACATCAAGTATACATATATGTTTGGATCGTCGCTTTAGGGGTTGTAAAGTGCCTCGAAGTACGTTTGGAAACTTGTTATCTTTAAGTTTTTTTTTTTCATACTTTGACCGAAGATTAGTCACGTTTCAAAACGTCGGAATATAAATATTTTATATTGAACTTAATTTTTTTTTTTAGCGTACAATAATATCGGCTCATTACATCAAGTATACATATGCCTCTTCACTCACGTAAATAAAAAATAAGGACAGAAGCATAGGTAGAAAACTAATTGTAAATTGTTGAAACTTTAAATGGTCATAACTTTGCGCTCGGATGTCCGATTTACGCGATTTTTTTTTTATTCAGGGTATTTTTTTGAGATCTACGCGGACAAGCTGCCGCAAGGCGGTTTGGCAGAGCCGATTTTCCAAAAAAGGCCTGTTATCCCATTCAATTTGAATTTTGCCCCAAATTTGTGCAAAAATTTCATTCTTCTCTAGTAAAAGTCTAATGATAAAAAATCTATTTCGAGATGTTAATCCCGTGGTAATGATGTTTTGAATGTCAATTTCGAGCTTCGAAATTCAATTTATGAAAACGAGTTAGATAGCATTAGGAATCCGCGACTTAAGTAGCACAAAAAATAAAAAGTTGAACCAAACTAGTACCAAAAAAAAAAAAATACATTACTACTTTTCACGCACGAAATTCGTGCATGAAAGGACCAAACTGCAAAAATTCAGTTTCGGCCTTTCACGCACGAAATTCGGGAATAGATATTGTCAGCTGTTTTTGTTTTTTTTTTTTTTTTTTTTTTTTTTTTTTGTGTTACCTTTCCAATCACTTTTTTTTTTCATACTTTGGGCAAAGATTAGTCATGTTTCAAAACCCCAAAATATCAATATTTTATAAAACTTAATATCTTTTTTTTGCGTACAATAATGTCGGCTCATTACATCAAGTCCACCTAAACGTTTGGATCGTCGTTTTAGGGGTTCTAAAGTGCTCCGAAGTAAGTTTTGAAACTTAAGTTTTGAAACTTGCCATATTTATAGGGTTTTGATTTAAGTGTTTTATTATATTTGAATGTACAAATTTAAATATTTGATTTAATAATAATTCATCCAATACGAGAGGTTTATACTAATTAAAAAATAATTCATTCCATTTAATTACAATACTAATTTAAAGCAATACAATAATAAATTACAATAACAATACAATCTTCAAGTTCTAGAGGCTCTATTACTTCGAGACGTGCTTGTACTACCACGGCCTTGTTGCCCACACGAATGCTTGTCATGGCCATATTGCTTACATATAGAGCATTTGCGAGAGTAAGTTCTTTCACTAACATCCATTTGATTGGGTCTACGACTCCGTGAGTTAATGCCCAATTTTCTGATGTAATTCTTGTTAGCAACCATCGAAAACGGCTCGTTTGGCCAATAAGCTTCATTACCAAGTGGGTGGAATTGGCCGGAATATGCTCTAAGGTAACTCGTGGACCTTGTATTCCCCCGCCACATAATTTGTTACCGTTTTCTCATTCTCTCGAAGCACTTGACAGCATGAGAACGCGGCGTGGGTACGTTTGCCACTTACCACAAGTGCATGTTCTTGTTGCCTCATAAACGGTATGCACGTTTCCACCCTTACCGTTGTAATAACCCGTCCTAACTTCATACACACATGTTGAATTGGGTCATACTCGGTCATTTGGTGACGCTCACATTTTTTTCTATAATGCTCCATAGTTTTGAAGGGCTTTGACATCCATGTCCCGCCGTCGGCTAATATCGCTCGCTCCGCCTTGTCCTAACCACAAATCGCTCCACCACCTGCTTAAAAGTCATTCTCACCATTGCGGTGACAGGTAGTCCTCGAGCAAATTTCAGCAAGCCATTGAAAGACTCTGAGCCATTATAAAGTCCTCGAGCAGATTTTATACTAGTTTGGTTCAACTTTTTATTTTTTGTGCTACGTAAGTCGCGGATTCATAGCATTAGTGAACATTATAAAAAATAAAAAGTGTCTACTTTGTTGCGTTCACCAATTTGGCTTAGTGGTTTAGCCGCTCTTTTTTCCTTACTTATTTTTATGCCAACAACATGGGATCAAACCTTGGTGGGAGCATTGAATGAGAGCTATTATACCTTAGTTGAACCTCTCGTATTGGATGAGTTATTTTTTAATATAATATTTTTATTTATTTCAAAACACTTAAATCAAAACCCTATAAAATATGACACTTAGATCTAAAAATGATAAGTTTCCAAGCAAACAAAACTTACTTCGGGATACTTTACAACCCCTAAAACAACGATCCAAATGTTTAGGTATATTTGATGTAATGAGCCGACGTTATTGTACGCAAAAAAATATATTAAGTTCTATATAACGTATTGATATTTCGGGATTTTGAAACATAACTAATCTTTGCCCAAAGTAGGAAAAAAAATGTGATTTTGATAGCTTAAAAAAAAGAAAAAAAAAAGGGCACCCTGTTTCACACACAGAGGACCAAACTCAAAAAGTTACAGTTTGGTCCTTTCACGCACAGATTCTGTGCTTGAAGCCTACTTTGGTTCTTTTTTTTTTTTTTTTAATGGGTTAGTTTGGTTCCAATTTTATTTTTTTTGGGTTAAAAAAGTTCCGGACTCCTCTACCCCATAAAGATAAAGATAAGATCTCCGTACATCTTACCATTCCCAGACCCCACTTATAGGATTACACTGAGTATGTTGTTGTTCTGCTAAGTTGCATTTGTTCCAAAGTAATTGATTGATCACTGCAAAACTTTTTTAAATAAAGAATATTAATTCACTTTAAATCAGAAGACGAGGTGGATTTCTTTTTAATTTTCTTGGATTTATTTTTTCATTTCCAATTTAATGTTTTTTTGTTGGATTATCAATGTGTTCAAGTGGCCAGTTGCAGACTTGTGTAATTTTACCTAAACTTTCAAAGCTATAAGACTGAAATAAATTTCGTGTAGACACTATACTCCTATTTCAGTTGTAAATGCAAAGTAGATTTTAACAAAAAAAAAAAATCATTTTACAAAAGTAATTTGATGAGTAATAGTATATTTAAGCCTCATTTGTTTTTATTAAGATTAAAGTAATTTGATGAGTAGTAGTATATTTAAGCCTCATTTATTTTTATTAAGATTAAGATGTGTGGATCTGAGTGCACATCTGAATATTAAGATGTGTATTAAGATTAGAATGTATGAATATGAATACACATCTGAATATTCAGATATTGTATTAAGATTTGAATACTAATTAATTAAGACTGTTTGTTATACTAATTAATTTCTAGTAAGTTGCATTTGTCCCAAAATAATTGGTTGATCACTTCAAAGTGTTTTTCTCAATAAAGAATATAATTCACTTTAAACCAGTAGTTGAGGTTGATTTCTTTTTTCATGTTAGCTTTCTTGGTTGATTTCCAATTTAAAGTTTTTTGTTGGATTATCAATGTGTTTAAGTGGCCAGTTGTGGACTTGTGGTATTTAATATAGTTGTCGTTGTTCCATTAAGTTTGCATTTGTTCCAAAAAAATTGGTTGATCACTATGAAATTGTTTCTTAATAGAGAATATAATTCACTTTAAACCAACCGACGAGGTGGATTTCTTTTTAGCTTTCTTGGATTTATTTTTTCATTTCCGATTTAATGTTTTTATGGGATTATCAATGTGTTCAAGTGGCCAGTTGCGGACTTGAGGTTTTTTACCTAAAGTTCTAAATTTATAAGAAGAAAATAAGTTTCGGGTTAGACACTAGTATACTCTTATTTTAGTTGTAAATGCAAAACAGATTTTGATTAAAAAAATCATCTTACAAAAGTTAATTTGAAGAGTAATAGGATACTTAGGCCTCATTTGTTTTCATTAAGATAAAGACGTCTAAATTTGAGTGCACGTCTGAATATTAAAATGTGTAAGATTTAAATGTATGAATCTGAATGCACATCTAAATATTAAGATGTTGTATTAACACCTGAATACTAATTAATTAAGACTGTTTGTTTTCTTAGCATCTTAATATATAAAAATTATTTTTATTTAAAAAATAATAAATGTAAAATTTAAGTAAAATATTGTTGTACGTCGTTGTTCTACTAAACTAGTTAATTTACCCGCGCTTCGCCCGGTTAATATATAAAACAATTCATAGTACAAAAAATAAACAAATATGTATTGTAAGATATACATACCACGAAAATCAAAACTCAATTGTATAACAAAATACATATGAAAATCTAAAATAAAAAAAACAAATCCAAATTAAAGCATCACTAAGTTTATAGCTTTATAGCAACATAGTAATCGAGGAGCAATCCTCTTCATAATACATATAGGTAATATATATATTGATAATTAATACTCCTTTAATTATCATAAAACTAATATTTATTGAAGACAACCTTTGGTCTTATGTAACTCCGCTCATATTGTTATTTAAATATGTTCATTAATAATATTTATTAGTGTAAAGCAAATAAAAGTAAATATTCATTGAAGACCTTTGGTCATATGTAACTCATCTCACCTTTCATTATTAATAATATTTATTAGAAATGTATTAGATTAGACAGTAGTAAACTTATGAACTTTAACAAATTGCATTCCATTAAACAAACAAAAAAAATGAAATGATAAGGGTAGAAATTAAAAATAGGAAAAGAAAAGAAGGGAGAAAATGAAGTGACGTCGCAAGTTATGGTTTCTCTTTGCTGTCTTTTCTTCTCGTAATTCTTTGCAAAATATCCTTTGCTTCTTCTATTCAAAACACTCATCCTATAATTTGAAAAACATAATTAACTCATCAAAATAAAAAATAAAAACCTTCTAAGTACAAGAGAAGCAAAAGGTTCAAAAAAGGAGAAGGAGAAAACTTATTTTTATGTGCACTTATAGTAACATCGAAAATGTTCGTTCTTGATCGTTTGCTTTTATGAACATTGCAAGAGCAATATACTTTGATTACTTTTTTCTCAGTCCATAAATAAGCTGGGTAGCTAATGAATTCAACTTTTTTTTTTTCCACTGGTCTTTGATTCCCCTTTATTTCAACTTCCAAGTACTCCAACTGCAGGTTAATAGGTTATCATGTAAGTTAATTACAAATACAAATAAACAAAAATTGGATGATTTAACCCGAAAAAATACTGGAAAGAAAGAAAGTTTTTACCTGAGGAACAATGAAGAAGTTCTTTCATCTGAATTTGTACAAAACCCTTGAATTTATTGGACTATGTTATACATCAGTTAAAAGACACTGCAGAATCATAGATTTTTAGGAAAAAACAGAAAAAATATGTTGGTACAAAATTTACCTTCTCACAAATTAAGCAGCATACGGGAATGATCTGCATCCCTTCTAATATTAATTATTCTTAAAATTCAAAATAAATAATGAAATAAAGGAGAGCAAATAACAGCCCTATAACTTACTTGGATCAAATAAATAAAAGAAAGTAAAAAGACATTGTTTTCCATACACTAACAGCAAGCATTTTTACTCATATTGTGGTTGGTTTCGAAGAAAAGAAAATCCAGAACTCATCATGCTTCTAATTCTTTGTAGTGTCAAGTATCTTGGAGGGATAAAGGGATCCTGTTACCAGAAAAATGAGAAGAAAAAAAGAGCAAAAAAAGTCATGAAAGGGAGCGGCACGTAGGAAGAGTATATTAAGGTGGAAGGGTATATTAAGGTGTTATTAGGAGAATTAAAGGAGCTAGTTATTCATTTTTCAGTTTTTCAACACTGCACATTTACGTATCATAAAGATTTGGTTACTGCTCCGCAACGTGGGCTTGACTCAATTAGGCGGTTACTGGGCTTTATTGCCAAGGAACATTTCTTTAGTTAATACATATAATTAGTAGGTTATTATATAGAGAAATGAAGGGAAAAAAAAGCAAGAAATTGAGAAAAAAGATAAAATGCTAGCCATAGAGAGGTGCCACATCACCTTGTCTCTGCCTAACTTTATATTATATATAGATATAGATTGCATTTGTTACAAAAAAAATTGGTTGATCATTCAAAAGTTTCTTAAAAAAGAATATAATTCACTTTAAACCGGAAGACGAGGGATTTCTTTTTTCATTTTAACTTTCTTGGATTTGTTTTTGCATTTCCAATTCAATGTTTGTTTTTGTTGGGTTATCATGGCTTAGGGTATTTTAGCTAAAACATAGTTGTCGCTGTACTACTAAGTTGCATTTGTTCTAAAATGATTGGTTGATCACTTCAAAACATTTTCTTAATATAGAATATAATTCATTTTAAACCAGAATAAAATGTGATTTCTTCTTAGCTTTCTTGGATTCATTTTTTCATTTCAAATTTACTGATTTTCTGTTGGATTATCAACGTGTTCTGTGATTTTATGAATTAAACAAATCTAGATTGCAGAATTTAGAAGTAGGAGGAAGAAGAAGAAGAGAGATTGAGTCTTAGAGGGAGAAATATTCTTATTTCATCTTCATTCAACTTATTGTATATTGTGTATACAAGGATATATATACATATATCTTAAATGACTAACTACCACTTACTTAACCGACTAACTGACTTTGTGACACCATTAACTCACTTAATGACACAGTGAAAATACAACTATGCCCTTCTAGTTACAAGCCTTTATTCCATTTCTTCTACACTCCCCCTCAAGCTAGGTATGGGGTACTTCAAATATATTCAGCATACCTAGCTTGGAACTTAAGTATTCATGCTGAACCCTGGTGAGTCCTTTTGTCAATAGGTCACTTGGTTGCTCCATTGTAGAGATGTACTTGGTTGCTACCATTCCTGGCATTATCTTTTCTCTTATAAAATGACAGTCTATCTCTATATGCCTGGTCCTTTAATGATATACAGGATTTGAGGCAATTTGAATGGTTGCCTTGCTGTCAATAAAAATGTTAACTGGTTTCTTGTGATCAATCCCTAGTTCCTTTAGTAATCCCAGCATCCATACCAATTCAGACACAGTTGATGCAATACTTCTGTATTCTGATTCTGCTGAGCTTCTAGAGACTGTTGTCTGTTTCTTGACTTCCAATTGATTAATGAGTCACCTAGATTGACTAAGTATCCTGAAACTGACTTCCTAGAAATGGGACATGATGCCCAATCTGTATCACAAAATGCAATCAAGTCTGTATTACTTTTGCTTGATAGAAGGACTCCTTGGCCTGATTGTTTTTTCAAGTATCTTACAATCCTGCCTCCATGTAAGATTGTTTAGGCTGCTGTAGAAATTGACTTAGTGTTTGAACACTGAATGAGATGGCTAGCCTTGTCATGGTTAGATATAGCAACTTGCCAATGATCCTTTGATATGCTCCTTGATCTGTAAGTGGATTATTTTGTATAGTCTGAAACTGATTCTTCTGTTGATCCTTCTGATGTTTTCTTTGATCTATATGTGCCGAACTGTTTGTAGCCTGCATTTGTTTCAAGTAATCATCATACACTTTGGTAGTTAATATTACATTAGTATCTATAGGAGTTGCAGCTGGTTTAGCTGCTAATCCAGTTTTTGAAATCATTTCTAAGACATATTTTCTTTGATGCATCAATATTCCTTTTTCAGACCTTGCAAATTCAATACCAAGGAAGTACTTAAGTTCACCAACATCTTTCATCTTAAATGCCTTTTGTAATGTCTCTTTAGTCTTTTTTATCAGTTGTAAACTACTTCTTGTTATCAACATATCATCAACATACACCAAAACTATAGTGATTCCTTCTGCAGTGTGTTTGATGAATAGTGAGTGATCATATTCACTTTGGTGAAACTGAGCTTTCAATAGAGCTTCAGTAAGCTTTGCATTCCATTGTCTTGGTGCTTGCTTCAATCTATACAAGGATTTGATAAGTTTACACACTTTCATCTCCCCCTGACTTGAAAATCCTTGTGGCATTTCCATATAGATCTCATCATTGAGATCACCTTGTAAGAATGCATTAAATACATCTATTTGATGTATATGCCATTTCTTGATTGCTGATAATGCTAGTGCTGTTCTTACAATTTTCATTGTTACCATAGGAGAGAAAGTCTCTTGATTGTCAATCCCCTCTTTTTGACTGTTGCCTTTTGCTACAAGTCTAACTTTAAACCTTTCTATCTCTCCTGTTGCTTTGTACTTCACTTTGAAGATCCACTTGCATCCTATTGGACTCTTGCCTTGTGGAAGAGTAACGGTTTCCCATGTGTGGTTGCTTTCAAGAGCTTCTATTTCATTCTTCATTGCATCTACCCATCTAGGGTCCTTAACTGCTTCAGCATAGGTTTTTGGTTCAATAATGTTTGATGTAGCTGCTATATAGGCTTGGTAGTTTGATGAGAGGTTGTTGTAAGAAATGCATTTGGATATGGGATATGGAACATCAAGATGAATATTTAGTGACACAAAGTCTTTCATCCAAATTGGTGGATTTTTGCTTCTACCTGATCTCCTTTCAGGTTCTGTTGGTAGGATTAGTTGTTGTTGTGTAGGTAAGTTCTCTGGTTGTGGTAATGTGTGTTGTTGTGGGATAGATGGTTGATTGTCAATGTGACTGTTTGGTTGATCTAGCTATGAGGGCATTTGTTCTTGTTCTATAGGCACTTGATGATGCTCAGTTGACTCATTATCATATAAGTATATGTCTGATGAAGTTTTCTCATAAAACAGTGTAGTTGGATCAGTTATCGTGGTTCGAAAGGGAAAGATGTCTTCCTTGAACTGGACATCTCTGCTGACAAATATAGTTTTCCCTTGCAGATCATATAGGATATACCCCTTTTGTGTTGCTGAGTATCCCATGAGGGCAGCAACTCTAGACCTTGACCTAAGTTGGTCATGTTCTTAGCAAAGCATAGATAACCTATAACTCTTAGATGACTGATCATAGGATTCTTGTTGTACAGTTTTTCATATGCAGACTGATGTTGAAGTATAATACTTCACATTCTATTAAGGATATATACAGCTGCTTGAACACATAAACCCCAAAATCTGATAGGAATCTTCCATTGAAATTTGATAGCCCTTGTAACCTCAAGTATGTGCTTGTGTTTCCTCTCAGCAACTCCATTTTGCTGAGGGGTATATGCACAGCTAGTTTAGTGCACAATGCCCATGTTTTTTAACATAGTGTCACATCTTGAGTTAACAAACTCGGTCCCATTTTCTGATCTAACTACTGTAATAGACTTATCAAACTAGTTTTTGACATAGTTAATGAAATACTGTATAATCAGACATACATCAGACTTTAATTTGAGAAGAAACACCCAAGTCATTCTTGAGAAGTCATCAACCACAGTTAGAAAGTACTTATTTCCATCATATGTTGCAGACTTATAAGGACCTCATATATCCATGTGCACAAGTTCAAATGCATTAGAAGTCTTAATAGAACTGATAGGAAATGCTAGTCTAGCCTGTTTTGCACAGGGACAAATAGTACATTCTTGACCTTTTCAGCTATTGTTTGTGCACTTATTGACAGTACTTTATTCAAAGAAACAGCAGACATATGTCCAAACCTTCTATCCCACAACTGAATTCTTTTGTATTGTTGCAAGTGTACTGCTTTTGACCTGTGTTTCCAGCGTTTAGACCAATTCTTCTGTGTTTGTTATGAGCTTGATTAACTAAGATTTAGAGACCATTCTCCCATCTACCAATCTCCTTCAGCTTCCCAGTGTAAAGATCCTGAAATACACAAAATTCAGGAAAAAAGTTAACTGAGCAACAAATTCTCTGGTGATCTGTGACGCTGACATAAGATTGAAATTGAAACTGAGGTATGTGAAAAACATTCTTAATGATGCTTCTATCTGAGAGAGTCCTAGAAACAGTGTGTGTTAAAACTGAAACATCTCCATTGGGCAAGAACGCCTTCTTTGGTTCATTTGTTTGAACAATAGTTCCTTCATCTAACAATCCTTTATCAGCTACCATATGATTAGTAGCTCCAGTATCAATTATCCAGTCTTGTAAGCTTTTAGATACAAGTAAGGCAGTGTTAATACTTTTTTATGCAAGCATAGGCGTATTAATACTGCAAATTTCTTTGAGAATGCGATCTCGAAATTTCTTTTAAGATATGCACAATTTGCTCATATTGATCCCTTGAGAAGTATGGTCCACCATGTCCTCTTTGGTTCTGATTATATCCACCTTATGCATATGTTGGCACTTGAGTTAAACCACCTGATGTCACATTTTGCAAGTTCTGAGTGGCATTAGACATTCTACTAACTTGACCATCATTTTTAGCTATCACATTATAAGCAGTTGAGCTTCCAGTTGCCTTCCCATGGTAATTATTTGTAGGCTGTCTATACTGATTGTTGTACTCAGAATTTGGAGCATAAGGTCTCTTCTTAGACCTGTAATCTTGAGGGTATCCAACTACTTTGTAACACTTCTCTGTAGAATGGTTCCTCATTTTACATATTTCACAAAATTGACTTTGACCTTGGTTGTAGTTTTGATTAAAACTTCTTTTGAACTTCTGATTACCTTGACTTTGACCACTGTTTCTGGTGAACATAGCAATATCAACATTTCCCATAGATGTAGGATTTGATCCTAACAGACTGTTGTTACGATTCATTTTTACACGGATGCATAAAAGCTACTAAGAGATTGTTGGTGCTCTAAATTGAATTTTATGTTTTTAGAGTCGCCACCTAATTTACTAAGGGAAATTAGAAAAATCGGGTTCAAAGAGTTTATTCAAGCGAGAGAAAAATCCTTTTGGACCAAAGTTCGAGGTAAGGCTTCTGGTGATCCCCTAGGGAAGGTTTAACGCACCCTAGTATTAATGATCCGTAGAATACGGTTGACCTAAGAACTTCAATGTGTAATTATTATAATTATTTGCTTAAAAATGTTTAAGTTTCCACCAAAAAAGTGTCATTTCATTCATATCATAAGTTAAGAAAAATTTGGCAAAATATCCCCTTATAAAAGCAGGTCTTGGGTTCAAAAATCGCGAGTGTTCTACTCATTTTACAGCTAGACTAAGACACATTTGGGATTTCTCCTGAGTAGAGTCACTACTGTTTTACTCCTAATAAAATAAGTTTAGTTCTTATGAGTTTTATTATATGTATACAGAAAATATGGAGTATACCTCCAATTTTTATACATATATACAAAGAAAATTACAAGTTTTATTACTTTAAGTCCGATTTTACCATTGAAACCCACAAGGTCAAAAGATTCTAAGTCCAAAGCCATCATATTCCTCAAAACTCGGCCCAACAGGCTTGCTCTTTAGTCTAAGTTAAGTTCTGGGCTTCCAGGCCCAAAAGCAGTCCAATTTCAACAGGTTTTATAAGCCTAGAATCAATTTCCAGTTCTTACAATTGTCCAAATCACTCCTCTTTTCAGCAAAAAAGCATTTCAGGTCCAGAAAATGGTTTTCCAATATTGCAGAACTCTTTAAAAATTTGGCTCATTTCAACCCAGTTTCAATCTTAAGAGAATATTAAACAGTCTACCATTTTAGTCATGGATATCAGTCCAAAACTTCATTACTTAGTCATTTTTGAAGTCATTGACATTGGTTCAATTTTAACTTAATCAAATCCTATCTTTCTGTTCATTAAACTTAGCCGTGACTTTGAAACAGTTTTAAGCTTTAACAATTGTGGTTAAGTTCCAATCTTAGAAAATGGTTATTACCCGAGTTTTAAAACCAGTTTGGCGACTTCCCTAAATCACTAATTATTTCCTAAGTTCTACATCCATTGGATTCCAATAATTCACAAGTGTTTTCACAAATACATTTTAAATAAGTGTAAAAGGAAAAGTTTAGGCTGGTGGGCCTACCTAAGCCCACCAGTTAGCTATTTTCACCCATAGCCGGGCCTTCACCATTTTTACCCATGGTTGGGCCTTCAATATATATTAGCTTCCCTTACTCTTTCTATCTCACGGACTCGATGGAACAAGATAGTTGGGCCTCTGGCCCAACAAGTTTATGCAGGGAAATGTCCCAAATGGCTCGAGATGGAATCACATAAAACATGAAGGGGATAAGGATTAGTAGCTGGTCTAAGCACTTAAACAAACATATAATTTCATCATTTAAGCAAAGTAAGATATGCAAATCAAGCAAACACACAAAAATAAACAATCTAAAACAAACAGGCCTTAGCTGAGTAATGCGAAACAAGTTTAGGGCCCAAACAAATTATTAAAACGAAAGTAGACAGAATGGGCCAAGTATAAATACTATTCAGAGGCCCAATTTTTAGAAGGAATGAAACAAACCCAAAAATTACTAAGAGCCTGTTTGGATGGGCTTAAAATAAGCCAAAAAAAAATAAGTTGGGGTAGGCTAGCTTATTTTTTTTTGGCTTATAAGTTATTTTTAGCTTATAAGCTGCTCTAGATAAGCTAAGTCAAACGGGTGCAATTATTTTTTTTGATTTATTTTATGCACAAAATGACTTTAAGCTGGTCAACCAAACACTCAAAAAAACTGAAAACAACTTATAAGAAACTTATAAGCCAATCCAAACGGGCTCTAAGAGTCCACAACAGTTTATACCAATAAGATGATATACTCTATATACAACAAATATACCAACTTATATAGACTTGAGTGCATATAGGCTGAATATATTCTATATATTTGAGTATATTCCCTTGATTTACCACAAGAAAGTTAATCACACAAGAGAAGAAACAACCAACAATAATCATGCTAATGCATTTAAACTCAGAGAATTCATATAGGCATCAGCAAACCAAATCAAAGCTAGGCAAATAATGCACAGAATCAATATACATGACACACAGGTCCTGAGATTCAACAGAATTGAAGCAGTTTAAGGTGCAACATAAGGCATCAATTTTAGACCAAGAAAGAAGAAAATCCAAAGCACAAACATATATTCTACTTGTTATTTTACATATTAGGAGGGTCCCATATCTAGGATAGGGGAATTGGACTGAGTTAGCTAGAAACTCAAAGCCCTCTTCCCTTTTCTTTTGATCCTAGGTAAGTCACACTCATGTTCCTCTACATACTAAGTGACACCTCTTTAACTACCAAAATATATACTAAACCAAAGACACTTACTCTAGATCATACTTAAGTTCATATTTTTACAACCAGTTTCTCATTCATCATGAACATATACAAAGGAAAACAAAACACAGAGTCATAGACGTAACACAGACAGGCAGAGTAGCAGGCCTCAAAGTCATTTTGAAACAAGCAGTATATGATAGTGTTATAGCTATTGCAAACACAGGCATATGTCATACAGGATTGATTCACAAGATACTTTTTAGATAAGGGAGTAGACAGGTTCAGAGGGGGATCACAACATTTATTCATTATATTTGACCAAAATAGGACCTCAAACATGTATCATAAGCTTCCTAGAATACTAAATAGATTCACAGATTCTACAAGTTGCATTTAAAAATCCTTTAAATCCTTCTACACACATTCTGAGACTTTAGAATACCAAACCAATCAACCTAAACTCATATCATGGACTTCATAATCTGAAACAGAACCAATAGGGAACATACAGAAGTCTTGGTCACTCATTTTATCAAGTGATAGGTCACAGACCAAAGGACAAATCCCATAGTTTGAAACAGGGTCATAAAAAGAGACACATAGAGGTTTTGGTCACTTTCAAGTCAAGTAAATGCCATTTTAGTCTTAGCAAACTCATTTTTCAATCTCATAGGCTTAAGGGTTCTACTTATCATTAATAGAACACTATGAAGACAGTATTGAACTCAAACAACACACCATAGAGAAAATAATCATATTATATCCAGATAGGGATCATAAGTGATTTTAAACTCCAACACTTGAACAAATATATAGGCATGCTTCAAATATCACATCAGTCTACTCTGATTTGAAAAGGGAGTTAAGTGTGCAATTATACTGTCACAGAAAAATTTAGGAATCTACTTATCATATATTTAGATCATAGGTAGCTGACCAACATGAGTGAAGATTTAGCATAATCAAACAGCAAGATAATCAGCCACAGGGGACTTAACTATATCAATATGCTTAGCAGGCTTTTAGATCAAACATTGCACTTGACAAACATTCTAGCGGTGAACCACATGGATTCAAGTTTCAGATGATATACAAAGGCTATATAATGTACAAAGTTACAATAAATAGGCATAGCTTTTTCCTACAACTGGATGAGATATGAATCAAACAACAAGGATATCAAACAAGGTTTAAGCAACTTAGAACATAGTTAAGCTTAGTAGGATAAGCAACAAGATCAAACTTAACCAAACTAACAAAACATGCTTAGTTAAAGCATATTAGGCTAAACTAACCTATCAGGCATATTTAACTAAAAATTAAACTGAACTAAGACTGATATACAAATATGTTTCACTACATTAAACTACTAAACATACTTATTGAAACAAATTAAACCAACTTAACACAGGAACATGCTTAACCACATAGGCTAACTAAATTAACACATAACATGCTTAACCAAGCTAAAATTAATATCAACACATAGGCACAGATAATTTAAACTAGAAAAGAAATGCAAGAAAAATAAAAGGGACAGAGGAATTACCTCATTGATGCTTAGCCTAGTGTCGAGAATGAACATGGAGATCCTTTTTGCTCCTTAAAAGCCCCCAACTCGAACCACAGAACCCATACAAACAACAAAATAAATTGTTTAAAGTTTTGAACTAACACGAACTCTTAAAGTTTTGAAGCAAAATGCTCATAAAACTTAGGTATTTCGAGTGTATTAGACTATCTGATAATTTTCAGTGTCTAGGTCTGTCAAACAAAGAGAATTGGGGGTTCTATTTATAGAACCCCAATTCCTCAAAACCTTAGTTTTCCAACGATGTGGGAGTATTGCAAATTTTACCATTGCATTTCTCAATACCAACATCTACGGCTAGGAATCGAGTAGATTAGCAAATTAAGGGTAAGATTTGACTCGAATCGAAGTCAATCGTGGGGTTCTTCATGAACCAATAATAATAAAGTATTCAAAAATCAAACAAAACAAAACCTATTAAGGTTTCTCAGAAGTATGACCGTTGAAAGCCAAAAAAAGCAAAGAAAAGAGACAATTGTACCTTGTTTGGCTGGGTTGTGGTAGAAATAGGTGAGAAGCAATAAATGCTTTACTCCATAAGGTCACACAGACCTGGAGAAAGCAAATTACCTCTGCAAACATGCCAAAAATGGCGAGGAATGATGTAGGAAAGAGAAGGGATACCGTGGCGGCTGGGGGGTTTTTTTTAAGGGGAGGGGGGGGGGGGGGGGGGGGAGACGCGTAGGGGTATGTTTGGGTTGGCTTAATGTGAAAATGAGGGAGTATAAGGCTTTTGCCCCTCTTAATATTCTTTTGGGCTGGGTCGGTCCGATTGTTGGACTGGGCTCGGTCCAAAACTTTAAATAAAAGGGCAGGGGCTTCACATACGTGTATAGATACTTAATATACATGTATACACATGTATTGTATACATGTATATATGTGAGGATTCAACGCTTATTTTAATAAATGACCATAATTAAGAACGATCACTTAATTTAAATCCTCTAATCATGGTAAAAAACGATTAATTAATTAAACAAATTAAACGAACACGGCTAATTATGCAAGTGGGCCTAGATTTGTAAATATGACCTTAATTGTTTTAATCTAAGAATATATTACTCCAATTATGGCCTTATTTGGTTCAATTGGCCAACTTAAAGTAAAATTTGCAAAAATGACCTCAATTAATCAAATCAATGGATTTGGCCTTTAAAATAAAGTCACAATTAAGCTAATCAAACAATTAAGAGGCTATTTTTGCAATAATGACCTCAAGTGGCATGGATTTGGCCTTTCAATTGATGATCATACTTAAACTAGCAATTGATTATTTCAATTGTAGCTACTTAGCCATACAACAAGCAATTTTATGGAATTAATCATAATTAAATCACTCAATTAACTATGATGCAATTCCAATAATTGAATATGCAAGAGTGAATTGAAGGGTAAAAATTATTAATTCATTTAATTAACCAAACTCCTTGAATTACACGGAGTGAAATACTTGGTAATTGGCAATTTAACAATTTAAACAATTAAATAAATACTTTTCGTAAATTATTTTTTCCTTGGTTAAATTCAGAAAATGTATCATGATTGTTGCAATAATACGTAAAAATATGTAAATTAATTTCCAAATGATTGATACTATTATAGAAATTATATTTACCGAAATAAATGGTAAAATATTATCTGAGTAATTTTATAAAAATCATTTTGACTTCTAAAAATACATATTTCATCCTGTTTAATATCCAAGGTCTCTGGGTAATTAAAATAAATTATGAGAGGTCAAAAATTAGGTATCAACACCTATACTTGCAGCAATGGACTTCTGACCCTCATCACTAGTTATCATAGCATATGCCTGATTCAATGTATTTCAAGTGGCCAGTTGCGACTTGTGGTACTTAACCTAAACTTCTAAAGTTATAAGAAGGAAATAAGTTTCGTATAGACGCTACAATACTCTTATTTTTGTTGTAAATGCAAAGTAGGTTTTGATTAAAAAAAAAAGATTCATCTTACAAAAGTTAATTCAATGAGTAGTAGGGTATTTAGGCCTCATTTACTTTCATTAAGATTAAGACGTCAGAACATGAATGCATATCTGAATACTAATTAATTAAGATTGTTTTCTCAATATATGAAAATATCGAATTTATTTTTCTTTAAAGAATAATCAATATATAATTTAAATAAAATTCTAAATTAATTTAATACTAATAAAATAATTTAAAAAATTATATGACTGTTGGAGTTGATGATGGCTAGAGATAGTGGAATTGTGGGTGCCGATTGGGGGATTGTGTTTGATGATGCCGGTGGTTCTTGGTAGTAACAAGTGGTGATGGTGGTTGATAGTAGTGGTTAACTGTGGTTATTGATCATGATGGTGGTGGCAACTAACAATTGTGGTGGACGATAGTGATATGTAATGGTGGTGAATGATGCCGGTGGTTGGTGATATATAATGGTGGCTGATTGTCGTTAATGATTGGTAGTTGTAATGGTGGTTGGTGGTAATGATTATAAATAGTAGCTAATGGTGGTAACAGTTGACTTACATGATTGGTGGGGGGGGGGGGGGGGTGATTGTGGCTGATGATAGTGGTTGTAGGTGGTGGGTGGTGATAGTTGAGAATGGTGGGCGGCGGCAACGACTAGGGGTGAAAATGGATGGAGTAGTAATAAACTGCATAGCTTTGTAGAAAATTTTGGATCAACATCTTAACGATATTAATACTTTGTTATCGATCTTAATTATTCAGATTTACTCAAACCTATTAAGTGGTTATAAAATTATAAAAACAAATGCACTTATGATTAAGACTTAGACCTAAAACATAAACAGATTTAATGACTGAGATCTGAATAATTAAAATTAAGATTCTTGCTTGTGACAAATGAGGCCTTAGTATCGTGATCTAAGCAACTTTCACTGCTCGATTATTAACATGACAAGGGTTGTCGTGCCTAGTTCATAATGCATTGATGTGATACTTTCTAATGTGTATTGTAAAGAATGACACTTTTTCATAGATATCCTAAAAATATAATCATATTTATCATAAAAAATAATACTATTCCATTTTAAAAATATAGCAATAGTTCTTTTACAAAACATATACAATCTCCGACAAATCCCACAAAAGTAGGAATTTTGGAGATCTATTTTCTTTTTTCTTTCTTCCTATCTTGATCTTCCTGCAAACCCTAGTCACCATTGTTTTAACACCCACCACCATTGCACCACCTCCATCCACCACTGCTCCGCCACTTCTCCGCTAAATATTTGCCGGAGTTTCACTGAAAAGTCAAATTAAATGACTAGATTTGCGTGTTGCTCTTTTTTTTCCCTTCTTTTTTTAGCGGAGTTATCTCCCATGACTTCGATAACTTCTTCTCTCCATATATACTTGTATCATTGTATGTGATACGTGTCAATATATACACATAACATACACTTGACATAATAGCATGTATCACTTGTATGTCACGTGCATGTTGTATCATGTATGTATGCCCACGAGATACAAGTGACATACATACATCATACAGTGATGTGTCTCTTGTATGTCATTTGTATCTCATGTGTATATCATTGTATGTACACGTGGCATATAATAATACATACTCAATATACATTTACTTCATCACCCAACCATCACCAGAAAACAACATGACCACCACCAGAATCCACCATAACCACGACAACCACCACTCATTCTATTAAATAAGTCAAAAAAACATTAAAATACAAAAAAAAAAAAAAAAAAAAAAAGAAGAAGAAGAAGAAGAAGAAGAAGAGAATTCGCTGGGTCAAAATCTGTACACAACCATCGCCATAGCAAGATTTGTTCTTCTTAGCCATTGATGTCTGTTTCATTGAGTTCCAAATTTGTTTTTTCAATTTTCCTCACTCTCATTGCAGATTTGTCTGTCGAAGCTCTAGATTTGTTTGCTGAATTTTTAGATTTTACGTCAGAATTCTAGAAGACCTGTCCGCTAGACAGTGGCGGAGCCAGGATTTTCTCTAAGGAGGTTCAAAATATGAAAAAGTAAACACACGAAGAAGCCAATGGGGGTTCAATGTCTACTATATATACATAAAAAATAATTTTAATCATATATAAACATGTAATTTTCCGCCGAAGGTGGTTCGTTGGCACTTCCTCCCTCCACCCCCTCGCTAGAGCAAAGCTGTTTAACTTGAGTGAATGTGCCAGTGATGCATAGGAGTATGTTGGAGGAGTTGAGAGAATGTTAAGGAAATGGAGGGAGAGAGAAAATTTGGCACTATAGCTACCAAAATTGAAGCCTAAAATCAAGGATACCTATTCTCTTCGTTGCTATATTTTGAAAATTATTTTTATTGGGTAATTACTTAAAAGTCTCTATTAGAATGATAATTAGGGGTCCTATTTCGTTATATGACGCAACATTCTATGTGTGGCGGATTCTTTGAGTTTGATACGATATGGAATGGCTCAATTACTCAAACTTCTCCAAGGACTTGTACTAGAAGCGGAGACAAGGACTTTCAAGCTTTAGAAGCCATGTTCATAGGGAATGATGCTATGGAAGCACTTAAAGAGAGTCATTGGAGGGCCTTCAAGATATGGAAGATAGCATGGAGGAAGAAGTCAAGAGACCAAGAGCCCAAGGCCCAAAGCTTGCCTCTTAAAGTGGCTACAATTGCAAGCTTGGGTGGTTAAAGGCTAGAAGGTGGTTATTTATGCAAAAGGACTAATTTTCGAAAACAATCCATCATCCAAGAAGACCAAACATGGCCCTTACTTCATTAAGGATATTTTTGTAATAAGCTAGTTCAGTCTACTTTAACCTAGTAGTATAAATATTAGACTTAGCCATCTCATTTAATTAGATTATGTTGAATTGAGATGAATACTCTAAATTGAGTGATAGTTTAATTGGTAGTTTAGTGTAGTACTAATCAATTGATTAGTGATAGTTAATTATGGTGGACTCTATTGTTGGCTATGAAACCCTTTTCATTGATTTTCAATTGAGTTGTTCATTTGTGGTTTCATTTGGATTACTTTTGGTTGATTATCAAATAGTATAGGTTCGTTAGTAGGAATCGATTAGGAGGGTTTAGGTTTCATATACCTAAGTTTGCCTATAATTCCTTTACCAATTGGGTCTTACTCTATCTTTCTATTTCTCATCCCAATTTCTTCACTTCTCATCTTTGAATTCTAATGGCAAAATACATCAAATCACACTTAAACTATACCCAAAATGTCGAGTTCACACTCAAACTATACAGGTGACCTATTACACACGTAAACACCTAAAAAGTAAATTCAATACCACCCTGATGCGCACATAACCAGTTGCACAAAGGGAGGTGTCACACACTCGCCGCCATATCAGCGCCACGTCAACGCCACATCAGCGCCACGTGGAAATCTTCTAGAAAAAAATTATATTCTTTTTCTTTTTTTTATTCATTTGATTTTTCTTTTGTTAATTATATTTACACTAACTAATCCCTAATTAACCATTAAAATCCTCCAATAATTAAATCTTCTTCATCACCACCACCCTATCTCACCGGAACTACCATATCCGCCACCACCGTCGCCACCAATTTCACCACCCCCATTTCGCCAGAAGTCTTGACTCTTATCCGCCGCCTCTTTCTCTTTATTTTTTTTTTCAACCATAATCTCGACCTCCACCCCTCCATTTTTTACAATAGAATCACCGACCTCTACAAACTGAGTTTTACTATTTATATTTTGACCCTGTAATCTCATGGATTCTGGTAGAAATAATTTTTTTTTTGAAGAAATTGTGTCATGATTTGAGGTTGAGACTAGATCGGGAAGCTTGGGTTTGTCGATGCCATTTTTTCCGACGAGGAGTCTCTTCTCCGTTTGATGTAGGTATTTGATTTTATGAAAAATCTTAAGATTTGAGGGTCATTGTATATAATAGTGAAGTGTTTTAACAAAATGGAGAAGGTAGCATTGATTTTTCAGAGAAAAAATTTTGTGGGTTTAAAGAATTGTATGACAGTGGAATTCTTTCATGCTGGTGGCAGTGGTAAAAATGGTGGTTGCACAGAACGTCGGGGTGGGGGTGGCAGTACTGAAATGAAGAAGAAGAAGAAGAAGAAGAAGAAGGAGAAGAAGAAGAAGAAGAAGAAGAAGAAAAGGAGAGAAGAGAAGGAGGAGGAGGAGGAGGAGGAGAAGAAGAAGAAGAAGAAGAACAACAACAACAACAACAACAAGTGGAGGAGAAGAGGGGATGAAGAAGAAGGGTTTAGGGCGTCGGGTTGGGGTGGTGTGAAGGTAGAGGAGTAGAGGGGGGTGGGGTGGGGTGGGGTGGAGGAAGGGAAGGGGGGGGGGTTGGGAGTGGTGCTAATGAAGATAAAGAAGAAGGGTTTGGGGTGGGTTTGGGGGGGGGGGGGGAAATTTGAGGAGTGAAATTTTTTTTTGTATTAAAATCTATTTTTTTTTAATTATAATTTTTATTTCAGTATTAAAATTTAAAAATTAGTTTTTTATTATTAAAATTCCATTTCACTCTCCTATTTTTTTTGTGCCACATTAGCTTCTAGGATGGTATTAAATTCACTTTTTATATGTTCAGGTGTATAATAGGTCGCATGTATAGTCTGAGTATGAACTCGACATTCTTGGTATAGTTTAAGTGTGATTTGATGTATTTTACCAATTCTAATCTATCTTAAGTTTCCGCTTTATCGTATCAGAGTTTAACTATATAATTGTTGCATGTATTTTGGAGTCAATTTTCGAACTTTTCCAGGTGTCAATGTTTACAAAATCAAGTTGTCTCCGGACTTATCATATATTATTAGTTTTGGGACCAAAAAGCTTTCGTTGCTACAAACAAATCTATTTTTACTCAACAAATTAAAAAACTAAACACTAAAATTTGACGTTTCTAGTAAAAATACAATGTATTAGTATAATACTTGGATGGGTTAGCGATGAAAAACTTAGTTCTTAATCTTTTAATAATTTTTTGAAATGTACTTTCATATAGCCTAGAAATTCCTTAACTAGCATTATCTTGGGAAAAAATTAATAAGAAAATCAGCGATAAGAATCCTTCAATTAGCTTCGGAAACATCATGAAACTTAGCCATGGTCAAATAATCAGTCAGTAATTTCTTAGCTATGGCCATATTATATACGGCTTGAATGTTAATCCTTTTTAGCGTCAGAGTTTAGTACTTTAGAAAAAATTGTTGCTACATCAAACTCCTTCAAGCTGTATATTCTTACTCAGAGTAAAAAATAGCCGCCACTATAGATTTGTCAACCTCCAGGCTTGGTCAAAGACATACCCGGCATATTAAGATTGAGATGAATTATCTCAGTTCCTTTACATGCCTAATCCCTATATCCCTAAATTAAATAGGACGCCAAATAGAGATACCATCCGTTTAGAATTGATTCAGATGGAGAGGACCCATGGAAAAATTCACCTTATGCATGCTCCGCACATTTACTTTCCCGCTCTATTTTTGTCGCCCCCCTTTAAGTGTATGTAATATAATCATTATCCCTTTGTGGAGGAAGACACATTCTTGTATATCCCGCGCCTTATATATATACACACACTAATGACAATGGATAAATTTGGCTCTCAAGTACTCCCTCCGTCCCATATTACTTGACCACATTACTAATGTTTACCCGTAAAACGGTTTAGTTGAATTTATAGACGTGGTCAGGGACACGTGGATCTAAGTAACCAGTAAGACAATGATATTCGTATTTAAATAATATAAGTATGCGTAAACAAAGTAAGAAGTAAGGGAAAGCCTGGACTGCAGGTGTCAATTCCAAACTGAGGCTTCTTCGTTCCGATCAGACCGTGGCACCGGAGTGTAACAAAGAAGTGTAGGAACTGAGTATATTAGCTTGTATCTCATGTCCTCTACAATGAAAAATGACCATCTCTATTTATACTAAGAGCTAGGAGCACATATTCCTTGTATTCTGCCCCTGCTCATAATGAGCTTTAAATATATGGCAATAATGAGTAATGAAGAGGACCATTAAACGTAATAACACTGTAACCGTAACGCTCGAGCTGGCACGTAACGGCAGACCGTTGCGTTCTTGGTCCGGAGCTATTGTAACGTTACACCAGACCTAGCGCTTTCTCCGGTATCATGGTTCTGCCACCGGTGGTAGAAGTGCTGACTCACCTTATGACTTATCCTCTATGCCACGTGCCCTAACCGTATTGGTACAGCCATATCCTTCGTATTTTGCCCAATATAGATAGTCCCCCCACTTTTTGAGATTCGAACAGATTTTCTCGGGAAGTGGAGGAGATTTGAACTTGCCAATAACACGCCGAACCCCAAACGTCTTAAGACCTCATTCTTTGCGCCATTTAACCGAAGTATCCCCAGGCAATGAAGGCGACTATTGACCTTTCGGCTTCCCTGCCGACGCCTAGAATTTTGGGGTGATAAAGATTTTCTTCCTTATATAAGCCCCCAAATCTTTTCCTAATCTTTCCAGTCAAGCAAATTATTTCTTTCCTTGCATGAAGTTTAAATTTCCCTCACTTAAGACACAGACCTTTCTTTTCAAAATACCAACACCATCTTCAACCATGGCCTTCTCTCTTCAAAGCCCTGCAAATTCAGTCCCCTTCTCCTTTCGTTCTTCTGATAGTTCCCCGAATGAGAATGTATACGACATATCCATTACCACAGAAATCGACCTAGGGTTCCTAGCCACAGAAATTTTGCCCATTGATTGCGTGTACAGAGGAGACTTTCGCATAGACACTCGTCATGAATCTATAGGAGAGATTAAATCCTTGATTACCGTCGACGATCTTCCCCAAGTTTACACTGACTACAACTGGGTTCCGGAGGTCATAACCCTCGTTGTTGGCCTCGAGGGCAGGATAACCCACGATGTCGAGGGGTTTTCCATGGTCCACACCTACCCTTTCACCATTGGGTTCACCCTACCGGTTCCCAATTTGATCGAGACCTTCTGCCGTAGGTACTACTTTTGCTTAGGCCAACTCGCTCCTCAGCTATGGAAGACCGTTTATTATATTCAAGAACTTGCTGACCGTGCCGGTCTTGCCTTCACTACTGACCACTTGATGCCACTCTATTCCCCGCGTTTGTTCAGTGGTGGAATGATCCATTTGTTGCCCCGCGGTTCCTGTAGGCTGATTACCAGTGCCGAATATGACTTTGACCGGGGCTGGTACGATCGCTTTATGATGATACAAACAGATCTTCTCCACCATGCCTCTCCGGAGCCCTTTCTAGAGACGTGGAACTATACTCGTAAGTCCATAAATATTTTTCTTTCGTTTACCCGAATCTTTATTCGTCACCGCATAATCTTCTCTAACTCTGCAGCCGCCCATGTGGCCCCGGGCTTCATGCCGGGGATGTTGAACTGGGTACTAGACTTGCTGAGAGCCACCACGAGAGTAACCAGAATTTGGAAAAGGTTGACTGCGGAATGGTGGAGAGGGAAGAACCACGGTGAGATTCTGAACCTAGATTTAAAAATACTTCTTCACATTCCCTACGGAACCTTTTGGCTGCAAGCAGGGATTTCTATCGAAAGATCGTTGGCCAAGAAAATCCCCTCAAGCCTACCCTTTCCAACATTATGTCCGCCGCCACTCGCCACTCCGGCAGCCGAAAGCGCAGAGTTCGGAGTCCCTTAAAAATTATCGGGGCCTCGCCTGACGGAATAGGCTCCCGTGTGGGATCCCTGCCCCGCTTCATTGGGGCTTGTAGGGAGATGCAAGAAAATTAGGGCGTGATTGATATTGAGGGTAGAGAGGAGAATCCTCCTTCCCCGGGAATGGCAGGGCCAGAGGCTCCCTATAAGCATGGAAGCCTAGCGACCCTTTCGAAACATGCAGGTCCCAACCCTTTACCATTGCACTTCAAAGACCAACGAAATTGGTAAGGCTTCCACTCAAACAGGGCCGGTCGGTCCGAACCTGAAAACCCTGTTGTACCAGTTTGCCAACTAGATCTTCGCATGTCACACCTCCACCACCTCCGCCATATCCGAGGTAGGGAAACTGCAAGTGCCGAACTTTGTAATTACTGAGAATCGCCAACTGGGCCAGGAAGTTGAAACGCTCCGAATAAGATGCCGTGAATCTGAATCCTTAAAGCACTCCCTTCGGTTGAGTTACGACGAAACCAACCACCAACTGGACGAATAGAAAAAATCCTTGCAGGCTAAAGATTCCGACCTCCAAGACCTTCAAGCGCGATTCTGTCGTCTATCAAGCGAACTGGAGGCTGTTCGAGGTCAGCTCAGATGCTCAGAAGCTTCCCAGGCCCTATTATAAGCAAAGTGGGAAAGTTTGCAGCGGCGCCGGGCTGGCCAGGATCATAAGGCCAGTCTGATGCGCGTGACCTTGATATTCTGAAGTCCTACCGGGATGCCCTCCAGGAGGCTTTGGACAAGAAACTGGACCTGGAGAAGGCCTTGCTATATACCGATATGGATTTTGTGGCCGCTGAGTCTACCATGGCGAACTTACGATCATTTGAGGATAGCAGCTTCGAGAGTGGAGATTCGGGAGCCCCCGCACCTGCTGATGGTGGTCCGTCCTCCCCTTAACTTTTGATTCCCTGTTGATTTGATGGGCCTGTGTGCCCATGCTTTATTTATTCTAAGGCTTGCATGTCCTTGTTTTGCTTTTTGAACAATTATGCTTATAGTCTCCTACTTTCGGGCCTTTGGAAAAGATTCTATGATAGTAGAGCCCTGAAGTCAGGGTTCATCTACTGATTTCTGCCCCTGAATCTTTGGGTGCAACTGGCCACTTCTCCGACTTTGGTCCTGCGATAGGTCTGGATTTCAACAATTCCAATTGCCTCACCGGAGTAATATTTGTCTGAATCATACTTGGTACTGATTTGCGGAATAGCTCTTAAGCTTTTTCGAACTTAATCTTCTTTGTAAGAAGTCTTAATCGTTATACGAGAGGGCCCTTATGTCTCGGTGCTTAGAAAAGGACGTCTCATTTTCGCTTTGGCGCAAAGTTTTTCGGTACGACATTTAATTACACCCGTTTACCGTACTTTGCTTAACACTGTAAAGAAATTTGCTTAACATGACAAAGAAAATACTTGCTTAGCATGGAAAAGATATCTCAAAATCAGAAGAATTTCATCTTTATTTCCCTGGCTTTATCTTGAGCTAAATAAAACCTCGGCTGCCATCTAGCGTGGTCAGTCCGGATACATATGAATACTTTATTCGGGCAGTCCCCGATGGTGACATTTGAATTACCTAAGTCGTAGCCACAATCACCTCATCTTTAGTTTATATATATAGGTAGCTCCCCAAAGTTTAGAAGCAAAGAATGAAGTTCCAAACATTATATAATGCCCGGGAAAACCTGTTGACGACCGAGCAAAGACTGCTTCATTAAATATCTTGTCGAAAACCCAATTAGGACAAAAATTGGTCGAAGGGAAAAAGAGTGCAGCACTACCGGTCATAGTTTTCCCGCTAAGCATAATATCTCTTGAGGAAACTAACATTCCAATTACTAGGGACTTGCTTACCGCCTTCGTCCTCTAGTTTGTACGAACCTTTACCTGCAATGCCAATCACCTTATGTGGGCCTTCCCAGTTCGGACCTAGATTTTCGGCATTTGCGTCTCGAGTACTTTGTGTCACCTTCCGTAGCACCAAGTCCCCGAGTTTGAAATGCTCGAGGTTGGTGCGACGATTGTAATATCATTCCATCCATTGTTTCTGAGCAACCATCCGGATGTACGCGAGGTCTCTGTGTTCCTCCAATAAATCCAACTATACCGACATTGCTTCAAAGATTGGTCTACTCTTGTGCCCAATCGGACGGTGGACTAGGGGTCCCGACTTCCATCGGAATCAATGCCTCTGCCCCGTATACAAGGGAGAAAGGAGTTTCACCGGTACTGGATTTTGCCGTGGTCCTGTAAGCCCATAGCACCTCCAATAACTTTGATGGCCACGCTCCCTTTGCATCTTCTTCAAATTTTGGATAACCGTCTTGTTTGTTGACTCCGCCTAGCCGTTACCGCTGGGATGATAAGGAGAAAAAGTATTCCTTTTGATGTTCAATTCTTTGAGAAAGTTTGTGATCTTGGCTCCAACGAACTGCGGACCGTTTTCATAAGTGACTTCCTTTGGGATCCCGAACCGGCAAATTATATGATTCCAAATGAAATCGATCGCTTCCTTCTCTCGGATCTTTTTGCATGCTGCTGCCTTGACCCATTTAGAGAAATAATTTGTTACCATCAACACGAACCGTACCTGACCAAGTCCCGCCGGTAATGGCCCTACTATATCCATACCTAATTTCATAAATGGCCACGGTGAGATAACCGGATAAAGCTCTTCACCTCGTTGATGCAACATTTGTGCGTAACTCTGGAACTTATCACACTTCATAACGAACGCATTGGCATCCTCCTCCATTCGAGGCCAGTAATACCCAGCCCAGAGTAACCTCTTTGCGAGCGACTTCATACCAGAATGATTACCACATATGCATTCTTAAACCTCCCGCATGACGCAATCCGACTCCTCAGGTCCTATGCATCTTGCCATCGGGCCGAAAAAACATCTGCGGTGAAGTAGGCCACCAACGACACAGTATCGGGCCGCCTTGGTTCTCACAGCTCGAGAAGCCTTTGAGTCCTGTAGCTTTCCATGATTAAGGTAGTCCAAGAACTCATGCCGCCAATCCCAAACGAGGCTTGTGGAATTGACTTCATCATATCCTGATTGATCCAAAGCCGAGTGAAGTAGCTGGACCACGGATTCTGAGTTTGGGCCCGTTAACTCTGTGGACGAGCCTAAAATGGCCAAAGCATCAGCTTTCATATTCTTCTCTCTGGGAACATGTACCACTGCCCATTCTTGAAACCGAGCCAGCAACCTTAAAACCTTCTCCAAGTACTTCATCATACGCTCATCTTTGGCTTCGAACACTCCATGCATTTGATTTACCACTAGAAGGGAGTCGCACTTTGTCTCAATGACTTCCGCTCTGAGTTCCCCGGCTAGGTCAAGACCTGCAATCAAAGCTTCATACTCCGCTTCATTGTTAGTTAAAGACACTCTATTAATTGCTTGCCTCAGAACATCTCCTGTGGGGGTACGGAGTACAACCCCCAGCCCCGTGCCTTTTACATTGGACGCCCTATCCGTGTAGAGTGTCCAAACTCTAGATGCAGCCCTCTGAACTAGAGAAGCTTCCTTCTGAGCCTGGGGGGCCACACCCGGACTGAAATCCTCCACAAAGTCCGCCAAGACTTGGGACTTGATCGCAGTGCGAGGCCTATACTCAATATCAAATTCGCTCAACTCGACCGCCCACTTTGCCAATCGCCCTGTAAGTTCGGGCTTGTGGAGCACGTTTCTTAAAGGGAAGGTGGTCACTACGGTAATTGGGTGGCATTAGAAATAAGGCCGAAGCTTACATGAGGCCATTATCAAGGTGAAAGCCAACCTTTCTAAGAGAGAGTACCGAGTTTCGACCCTTGACATGACTCGACTCACGCAGTAAATAGGAAATTGCGTACCTTGATCCTCCCGTATCAGTACAGCACTTACCACTACCTCCGAGACTGCCAGGTAGACTAGTAAAAGTTCTCTATCCTTTGGTTTGGACATCAGCGGAGGTGAGGACAAATACGATTTGAGGGCCCGAAGTGCTTGCTGAACTCCTGTGTCCATTTAAAATCATTCTTCTTTTTGAGCTGTGAAAAGAATTTGTGGCACTTTTCCAAAGACCACGATATGAACCTACTGAGGGCAACTACTCAACCAGTCAGCCATTGTACCGCCTTTACGTCTTCCAGAGTGTCCGGAATATCTTCGATGGCCGTTATCTTCTCCGAGTTTATCTCACTTCCCCTTTGAGAGACAAGGAAACCCAAGAATTTACCTGAACCGACTCCGAATGAACTCTTCTCAGGGTTCAACTTCATATTGTATTACCTCAAGATAGCAAATGTTTCCTGTAGATGGCTAATATGGTCCTCGACACGGAGACTTTTAACTAACATATCGTCTATATAGACTTCCATGGTTGTACCTATTAGTTGCTCAAACATTTTATTCACGAGCCTCTGATAGGTGGCTCAAGCATTCTTTTACCCGAAAGGCATTACGTTATAACAGTATGTACAAAAATTAGTTATGAAGGAAGCTTTCTCTTAATCCTCCGGGTGCATCCTTATCTGGTTATACCCGGAGTACGCGTCGAGAAAACTCATTACCTTATGTCCGGCCATAGCTTCAATCATTTGATCGATACTCGGCAACGTAAAATGAATCCTTCGGGTATGTTTTATTCAGATCTTTAAATTCTATACACATCCTAAATTTATTACCCTTTCGGTACTACAACCATATTTACGAGCCAGTCCGGGTATTTGACTTCCCGTAAGGAGAGCTACCTCTTCTTTAACAAACCTGTTGTAGACTTCCGCTATGGGACGCTTCTTTTAGCGCACCGGCCGAAAGCTGAGATCTAGTCCGAGCTTGTGAGTTGATACGTCAGATGGAATACCTGTCATATCCTTATGGGACCAAGCAAAACCATCGTTGTTATCTCTTAAGTAAGCAAGTATTGTCTCCCTGAGCTCCGGGGTTAACCTTGTGCCCAGGTATACCTTTCATTCCGAAAGTTCTGGATGTAATGTTATTTGGTCCAGCTCCTCGGCTATGGATTTGGTAGCAGCTGAATCGTCCGGGAGCTGGAAATACCTTAGAACCCCATAATCATCTTCAACCTTCTCGGGCCTCACATCATTTTTGCTATCCGTTGGCGATTGTTGATCTGCATCCGATGCAGGACCCGGGCTCTGTAATTGCTATAAGGCAGGTTTTCTTGGTCTTTCCACTGCTGCGGGCTCCTCTATGATGAACATATCCCTTGCCGACTGCTCCCCCCGAATCTGCCTGATCCCGTCCGGAGTAGGAAATTTAGCAGTAAATGAAGCGTCGAAGGGACAACTTTCATATCGTAGAGCCAGGGCCTCCCGAAAATAGCGTTGTCACTATCAATCACATAAAGCTTTGTCAACTTTGTGACCCCGCCAGCTTTCACGGGCAGGTCAATCTCGCCCTTGGTGATCTCACTGGCCATATTGAACCCGGAAAGCGTCTGGCCCGATAGATCATTTTCTCAAGAAGTACCATTTCTTCCACCACCTTCCAGCGAAGGATATTAGCAAAACTCCCCGGATCTACCATGACCCTCTTGACTTGGCAGCTTTCGATGAGTACGGTGATGACAAGAGCATCATTATGGGGTAAGGTGACACCTACTGCGACTTCGTCGGAGAAAGTAATTGTATCATCATCTGGAAGTTCCCGAGTTCTCTTTTCTCGAGTTACCAAATTCTTCATCTTTCTTGATGTTATGAAGCTGGTTCCAGCGATCATAGCTCCTCCGAAAATAATATTAATGACGTGCGGGGGAGCATTTGGCGCGTCCATCTCTTCGGCGGGATTGGCTCTACCATAATTATTCCTTCCTCTCTCGCTCAGGTACTCCCGAAGATGTCCCCAGGCAAGCATGTTGGCCACCTCCTCCCGGAGTTGTCTACAATCGGTGGTTTTGTGCCCATGGGTTCCGTGGAACTCGCACCAGAGCGTCTGATCTCTCGAGTTTAGGTCAGATCGCAACGGCCTAGGAGGGCATGATGACGGATGGGTTTTCAGAACGTCAACCATTTGAGGTTCGCTAATGATGAAACTGTAATCCGAGAGTTTGGGATGCTCCGTCGCCTTCAGAGGAAACCCGGACTGGTTGTTCTTAGGCAGCAGCCCCCGTTCGTTCTTCCCAGAGTTATATTTTTTGCTTCCCCCAGGCTTATCCAACTATTGATAACCGGATCCACCACTGGCAGCTTCTGGTGGTGGGTACGGTTGGAAACAATTATTTGAGGAGTTTCAGTCTGGTCCGAAACCTTTGTCCACCTTCACAGGGGAAACTGAGGAGGGATCCCCCAGCAACTCATCTTCCACCCGGATCTTGGATTCATACCGGTTATGCATGTCCTCCCAAGTTGTAGCTTGAAATTCCAAGAGGCTTTCCTTGAGCCTTTGGGAAGCATCCGAACTTAAAGGGTTCAAACCCTTGGTAAAAGCTTGCGCAACCCACTTGTCCGGTACGGCAGGTAGCAACATACGTTCCTTTTGGAACCGGGTAACAAAATCCCTGAGACGTTCCGACTCTCCCTGAGCGATACGGAAGATATCCGCCTTTCTGGTTTTCACCTTTTTTGCTCCAGCATGAGCTTTAATAAAAGTGTCAGCAAGCATGGTGAATTCGGAGCCGCCTCGGGTGTGTATGCCCGCCGACTGTATTTCTTTGAATCGGGCCCTTCGATGACCGGAGGTACCTCGGGAATTTGACTGAGGCGCTTCTGAAACTCCTTCGCGTTCTTTTTGGCCTCTTTGGTAGTTTGGTCCATCTTCCCGGTGATCTTCCTCATGAACCGCTTGACTTCAATCTGGAAAGGATCATCGGGAGCAGATTCGTTTCCGGAAGCATCTCCATTTCTTCCCACAGTTTGCCTACTTCCATCAGTGGTGTTCAAATTGGCGGCGATTCTTTGGCGTACCCGGTGGGAGCGACGTCCCCCTCCCGGTATGCCGTGAGGGCTTTAACGAGTTCTTCAGCTGGTTCCCGCTTGCCATCGTTCCATAGTGTTGCCCTCTCAGAATCTGGATGGTTTCCGGCATAGTTTCATCGGTAGGGTCACCGTCTGCTCCGGTGTTGAGGTCATGTTCTCCTTCTGTTGTTTGATTTTCCACGTGCGGTGGCTGCAAGACAGTTTCAAGGGGTTGTCCATTCAGTACCAGTGGGAGGTTACCCCGTTGGTTTCCATTATTTGTGTTGTCGTTAACTCCTGTCATACCTGAAATGGATACTTAGGCAAACAGGAAACTCAAACGAAGTTAGTAAAATAAACGGAAAAGGGCCTAAAATACCCTCTAACTATTCGAATTGGTACCAAAATAACCTTCATCCACCTTTGAGCCCCCAAATACCCCTACCGTCCACCTATGGGGTCTAATATACCCCTGCCCTCCACCTACGGGGTCTAATATACCCTTATTTCTAACAGCCCCATTTCATTTATGACATGGCAACAGTTAATTGGTTACCCCATATAATTAACTAATCTAATTAATTTTAAATTATGTTGACCGGATCCCAACCCACCTACCCGGCAAAACCGCCCCACCCCAAATTAAATAAGGCTAAAAATGAAGCAATTTTATCAAATTATCACTTATTTCTGCTGGAAACAATAAAAATTGTGGTAGCCACTGTTCGCTCAGTTATTCTCATCCAGCTAATAAACCTCATATAACCTTCTAAAAGGAAGAGTAATTTAACAAAAACCAAAAGAAAGGGAAAAAATAGTTAAAATTAGCAACAAAAAAAAAAGAGTTTAAGTTTGGTGCACCGTCAATGGACAAAAATATTTTACACTATGATGTGATTTCAAAGGTAAATAACCACAATAATTTCTTAAGTAATTCTATTACCTTTTTTAATATAATTATAATTTACCTATAGAATATTAAAGGCAAGATGAATCCTCTTTATACTAATTAAATTATATAGTATATTTTACATAGTGTAACATATTTTACACTATGCGTTGTACTCGTGAATTATTTTCTTTTCCATAGTTATTTACTATTTTTGACGTTCTGCAGTTTTATTCTTAACAACATCGTCAAAATCACTGATATGGAGGTTTTGTCTCTTTAGCTCATCGAAAATCTAATTTGGTTCCATTAATCTCTTAGTTATAACTTTTTTCTAGTTTGATAAGATTATTTCTATTTCTTAACTTCATTTATCTAATTCTGAAGCCCTATAGATAGAAAAGTATGAAGTATGAATTAAATGCTGTCACGTCCTCAATAAAATGGGGCTGCTAGAAATAAGTGTATATTAGACCCCGTAGGTGGAGGGCAGGGGTATATTAGACCCCATAGGTGGACGGCAGGGGTATTTGGGGGCTCAAAGGTGGATGGAGGGTATTTTTATACATATTCTAATAGTTCGAGGGTATTTTAGGCCCTTTTCCATAAAATAAATAATGGTCACAATGACAACCACAACTGTCCCGGCCCCACAGTAGGCGCCAAACTATTTACCCGTAAAACGATTTAGTTGAATTTATAGATGTGGTCAAAGAAACGTGGATCTAAGTAACCAGTAAGACAATGATATTCGTATTGAAATAATATAAATATGCGTAAACAAAGTAAGAAGTAAGGGAAAGCCCAGACTGCAGGTGTCAATTCCAAACTAAGGCTTATTCGTTCTGGTCAGACGTGGCACCGGAGCGTAACAAAGAATACAATAAGAATAAAGATTTTGCAAAGAATAAGTGTAGGAACTGAGTATATTAGCTTGTATCTCGTGTCCTCTACAATGAAAAATGACCATCTCTATTTATACTAAGAGCTAGGGGTGCATATTCCTTGTATTCTGCCCCTACTCATAATGAGCTTTAAATATATGGCAATAATGAGTAATGAAAAGGACCATTAAACGTAATAACACCGTAAATACTTAGTAACGCTCGACGGCACGTAAGGCGGTACCGTTGCGTTCTTGGTCTGAAGCTATTGTAAAGTTACACCGGACCTAGCGCTTTCTCCGGTATCATGGTTCTGCCACCGGTGGTAGCAGTGCTGACTCGCCTTATGACTTATCCTCTATGCCGTGTGCCCTAACCGGAGGGGTGTTCATGGGTCGGTTTTGGGTTAAAACCAAAACCAACCCAATCTAAATATAATACATATCCATCGGTTTGGTTATAGTCGGTGTGGTTCCGTTTGGGTCCGTTTTTTGGTTTTTAAGAAAACTAACGGTATTTCTCTCTTTCATGTTTTTTTCCTACAATTAGGAGAGAATTTTCTATCATTTTCCAACTTATAGTCTGTTATTACCCTTTTATTGTGGTAGCTATAGTTTCTTGCATTATGGAGAAAATGTCTTAGGATTTATAAATTTAATTAAGTGAATAAAGTTTATTAGAAATACAAAAAGAAAATCTAGGTAAATTTCGTATAGTTGTTTTTTTTTTAATAAATGAGTTTGAATTCATGGATTTCTCTTGGAAAATCGGCTTAAGGTATAAAATTCATTAGCCTATTAGAGATAAATAAAATTTTTCTTAAAAATATATAAATTATTTAAAATTATTTATAAAAATTAATATATTGTATATACATCATTATAAAAATTATGTTTAAAATTTGTCGGTTTGGTTCGGTTATTTCTTCGTTTGCTTTTAGTAAAACTAAAACCAAACCAAATATTATCGGTTTTTAAAAATTCAAAACCAAATCAAACCTAACCCAAGTAAATATCAGTTTATTTAATCGGTTTGGTTTTGATTTTCGGTTTGGTAAAAAACCGATCCAAACCGAAAATCAAAACCAAACTGATTAAAAATTACTTGTTCATTTGCAAAATCAAGATAAAATTAATTAAATCTTTCCATCTTACCCTTAGTATTAAATGTTCTTGAAAATAATCAATATTGATTAGAACCTATTTATTGGAGTGAGATAGGGGTAAAGTAGTAAAATATATCTTTTATTTATGATTTCTTAAGGGACGTGCAAAAGGAAAAGTGGTCAAGTAATATGGGACGGAGGGAGTACGTGACTTGGCTCGAAAATAGCGAACCAAGTAATATGGGACGGAGGGAGTACGTGACTTAGCTCGAAAATAGCGAATCCAACTTAGTGGCCACAAAAACATAGACCCCCTTGTGAAATAATTTTTATGTGGGGATGTTCCGAATGAAAATGCATCTAAAAAGCATTGATGCGATTCACAATGACTCAAACTTAGATAATATTACATAATTCTTTTAAATACGTTCAACATATAAGTGGAAATAATGCAAATTGCCAGTCTTTTTTGTCTAATCCTCGTCTTATTCAGAGGCAAATATGCAACTCTTAGACATATTTTGACATTTGCATTTACTTTACATATGCAACCGATAATTAGGAATCGCCATAAGATGTTGCGCTCTAGCCGTTACTAAACCAAATTTCTCAGTCATGTCAATATCGTTCGGCTTCATACCATTCGGCATCTCCCAATCAAAGCAGTGAACCAATTGCGCGACCACCAAACGAACAACGGTGAGCCCTAATTGCAAACCAGGGCAACTTCTTCTGCCAGAGCCAAACGGTAAAAGCTGAAAATGTCTTCCCCGAAGATCAATGTTGCTCCCCTGAAACCTCTCCGGTTTGAACATTTCAGGCTCAATCCAAGTATCTGGATCTCTCCCAATTGCCCAAACGTTAATCAAAATTCGGGATCCTTTAGGTAAGTGAAAACCATCAACCGTGCAATCCTCAATGGACTCGTGAGGAAGCAATAAGGGTGCAACAGGATGGAGTCTACTACTTTCTTTTATGACCATATCTAAATATTCCAAGCTTTCTAAGTCTGATTCTTCCACCATTCTGTTTTTGCCAACTACTTGCTTCAACTCATTTTGAAGCTTTTTCATCACATTTGGGTGCCTTAGAAGTTCGGTTAGAATCCATTCGATTGTTGTCGATGAAGTATCCATAGATGCTATCAGCAAGTCCTGCATATATCAGTATATTCTTTAGCTATTGAACTCATAACATATTACTTAAAATTGGAAAACCCAAGGTTTGCATTGTACAATCAAAGATAAGAAGCAAATGAAAAACACACTGGCATATTACATATGGAAAAATATAATTGTACTACACCTATTTCTATGTAGCAATTGGAGAACTCTACAAAATTAGAATTGGTCAGTTAATAATCCTTATAATAAGGTTTATATGTGGTTACCTTTTGAGTAATCTGATTGTGCAAATTATTTTTACATTTATCAATGGATAAACCTTAAACTCAATTTCTATGCAATGACAGTGCAACAAAATTATACATTGAAATACTTTTAAGGATAACTATAGGTAATAACTATCAATAAAATGTGAGATTATTGACTTTAAAAATAATACTGGTCTGTTACTTATTATAACAAGTTAAAATAATGCATGAGAGCTACCTAAAGGATTGAATATGTGTGCGTCTATGTTTTACCCTATTTTGAATACCTTGATTGGCATCATTTATAAAGGTTAAAACTAGGCCCCTTGCGCAACTTTAGACAGAAATCTTAAAAGCACATTTTTCAGTTCGGTTTTACACTTGAAGAGATAAGCAACTTTATGTCGTCACTAAGAGAAGTGTAATAAAAATAATCTCAACGAAGGAACTAGAGACTCTATTATTGACAAAGAGCCTGTTTGGATGGGCTTAAAAAAAGCAGCTTATAATTTGTTTTGCTTATAAGTGCTGATTTTAAACCAACCGACCCAATTAATTTTTTGGGTTTATTTTAAATACAAAATATTTCTTTGGATGGTAAAATTAAATACAACATAAGCAACTTATAAGCCAATCCAAACGGGCTCAAAATAGACTGGACATCTTCTGCAAAAAATTCATTGATCATGTGATGGGGAGAGTGAAACAGAAACCTGTCAAGCAGACCATTCACGTGCCGCAATTGTGTCTACTAAAATCCAGAAAGCAATAATATCCAAGTCCAAAAGGACAATTTTAAGACCCTTTGCTAAAATAAGTATCACATTAGCAAAAATCACATCCATTAAAAAATTAATAAATAAAATTTAGAGTTTAATAAACTATCTCTATTTATAATTAGTAGATATTTTTGAGGATAATACTAAAGAGGGCTACTTTTTTAATTCTAAGCGTATAGTTAAAAATACTTATATAATTTAATATTAAATTCGTAAAATGATAATTATTTTGAGACAATTCTTTTTATTAAGGTGACACTCATGCTACTCTCCGCCGTCCAAAATATCCATACCCCTAAAAATAGTTAATTGATTACACTAAGAGAAAAGACATGTTTTGGAATGGGAGATTTACCCCCCTAACAACTGAAACAGAAACCTGAAAGCAAAGAAAGTGTACTCAATCTTAAAAGCGCGTGGGATGAAAAAAAAATACTAAAATCCGGATGTCATCTTCTAATGATATATTAAGATTTTCTTTATATTTTATTTTCCATTTTAAATTAACTTTTTTCTTTTCTTTCTTATTCTTTTCCTTTTTCTTTTCTTTCTTATTCTTTTCCCTTTCTTTTCTATCCTCTCGCTTCTGCTCTCAATCCGCATCTTCTTTCTTCTTCTTTTTATTTTTTTCCTTTCTTTTTCTAGATAAATTGAAGAGAGCAGATATGCTTTAAACGATAAATTGAAGAGAGTAGATATTCTTTTTCTAGATATGCTTGTTGTTCAAACCCAATTTAAACAATACCCACTTATCTAAATCACTTATTTCTCCACTTTTTTTGTTACAATTTCATCCTTTGAAGCTTCAATCTTCGGTTAAAAAGCACACAAAGCAAAAAACTCACTTGAATTGTTGTGGGGAATAAGGAGATGGGGGCAGCAGCAACAGCTGAAAAATAAGGAGAAGGAGAGGAGGGGTGAGTGGGGGCGGAGGGATGGGGGCAGCAGCAAAACACAAAAATGAAAATTCTTGGTATACTTTATTTCGTGGTATTCTTTGACAGTGCCAATTTATTTTATACAAAATTATAATATTTATAGTCGTTAATTTATTAATTTATTTCTCTCCAACATTTAATCCATGGAAGAAGAATAGGGTGGGTTAGTGATGAATTGTGCTATGAATTAGGGAATGGGTGGAGTTTTGTTAATTTTATACAATTAGTTTTTCCTTTTTTTTTTTTTGGTTTGGGATTGTGTTGAAGAAATGAATGTATTTCAATTTGGTGTTGATTCTGGGTGTTGGGTGTTGCTCATACGTGAATGTTGTTGAAGAAGAAGAAGATAGCAGCATTGGGGGAAGAAGGAGAGGAGCGGGGGTTGGGGGTTAGAAGGAGAAGGGATGAAGAAGAAAGAGAAAATTAAATAAATAAAAATAATTAAAAAAATATTTAATGACGTGGACCAATCACTCGAGTGGTGAACAACACTCTCATCGAGTCCGCCGTTAAGGGGGTATTTAATTAATATTGTTAAGGGGGGTAAATAAATACGAACTTAAGTTTAGTTCTTAAAATAGTTTCTTTGTATTGATTACACTAATCAAAAAGTCATTTGACAATATTACCTTTTACTTTCGCCAAACTTTTAGAAAGTCAGCGCTGGGAGTTGAAAAACCCATTTTAAAGAGAGGGTAAACTTTGAACAAAAATAACTATAACCTCTTTGGGTTTTGATTGATTCATTTATTTTGGACCAAAGAAAAGCTTCTAGAAATTCACTTATTTTTTTTACAGGAGGGAGTAGCAAATACAAATAAATTCAGAATTTAAAATTTATGAAATCCGACAAAGAACTCAAGGCTAATATATAAAACAGTCGAGTTTACAATCAAATATTTATAAAATATTCAGTAAATTTCTTAATGCATATACAAGTCCTGAACCAAAACTAACAAGTTCACATGAATCTGTAGACAATGCTCTAGATCTATCCTGCTATAGCAAATAAACCATCTACTTTCTCACTTTCAGTTTATGTAACATATTTTTATCGATACAAAATTTTAAAAAGAAATGAAGATCTTTAAAACTTGTTATCTTAAACATGCATAGCATTTGTGTGATTATAAAACTTTTGAAACTTGTAGCCTGAACCTAATATAACATGTGTGTGATTATAATTTTTTTTATTATTATTAAAGATAAAATGAGAAGTATAAAGTTAGTTGTTTCTAATATAGAAATGTGTCATTCTTTATGGTACCAATTAATAAGAAAATAATGTCACATAATATGAAATGGAGGGAGCATTTTTTTTTTTTTGGTGACACATTTCTTATAATTCATCTAAAAAATTTATATATTTTTATATTTAAAAATAATTTAATCTTGAAATTTTTCATTTTATCCTTCATTAAATGATTTCAAAATTAAAAAAATAAATAAGTTAATGACATGTTTAAATCCATAAATTCTAAAAAACACTTTCACCTAAAATGAAAGGAAAAAATATGTATCTTGTGAGAAAGGGATAGTTTAAAAAAAAAAAAAACATAACATGAAATCCAACTGGAGAAACGGAGTTCTAAAAATATACTTTCGTCATTTTACTTTGTTTGTCATAGTTTAATTTGACATAAATTTTAATAAAAAAATAAATCAAACAAGTATTTTAAACATGTCATATCATTTGTGTGGTTAAAAAAAAAATTCTCATTAAGCGAAACTCTGTTTGTCTTTCTTTTTTCTAACGGATTAGTAATAGAAATATCTTGTCAATGTCAGTGGAGGGTGTGAAACTATTCATAATTTTGGTTGGTTGTTACTCTATTGCCAATTTATTGCCACCCTTTTAAGTGGAAAAGAACTTGTACGACCTCCTAATCATTTGAACTAAAACAAAAAAAAATACGCAATTAGAATGAACAAACATTACCAACAAAATAGCTTTGACATGTCGACGATCAAACTCAAATTCAGCTTCACCAGATTGCATAATCCCCATCAGTGTATCCACCATATCATTCGCTTGCTTCCCCGCACCAGATTCACAAACATGTTCGTCGATAACTCTCTCCAAGAACTCATCAAAAAGCTTAGCTAATTCCTTCGTACGACGACTAAATCCCTGAAGATCAAGAACACGAAGAAAGGGGAAAAATTCAGCAACATTTGGCAATGCTGCTAAATGCAGTATATCTTGAATCAAACTCTTGAACCCCTTTTCGCCAAGATCTTCGTCCATGTACTTCTTCCCAAATATCATCAAACACGACATATTCGCACTGAGAGACGCAACTTTTGCACTAAGATCAATCACATCGCGATCATTAGCTGCCTGTTTGATGAAATTTACAAGAATCCCAAGTTCTTGTTTCCTCATAGGCTGAAAAGCAAGGATCTTTGCATTGCTTAACAATTGCAAAGTGCACAATTTTCGCATGTTTCGCCAATAAGGACCATATTTGGCCGAAACCAAATTTCTCCTATTGTAAAAAATGCCCTCTGAAACTTCATTAGAGGGTCTACTGGAAAATATTAAATCATGGATTTTCAAGAATTGTTCAGCAGCATAAGGAGAGGAAGCAACAATGACAGGAACAAGACCAAAATGCATGGACATTATGGGACCATGCTTTTTGGCTATTTTATGGAGATCTTGGTGAAGATTTTCACCAACCATGTGAAGATTTCCAAGAAGTGGGAGACCTCTTGGACCTGGAGGAAGTTTAAGTTTCTTCTTCTTACTGAACTTTTTTTGTAGTTCTTGAAGAAGGAAAAATAGGGCAAAGAATGCAAGAGCTAGCCAGAGAAAATCCATGGAATTGACACCACTTTTTTTTTTTTTTTAAAAACTAATTGAACGTTGAAACGATTTTATTTATAGACTGTAGCACTTGCCGGAAGCAGAGGAATTGTGGTGGAAACGAATGGACAAAGGAAAGACCACACGACAAAAACCCAAAAATTCTTATTGATAACTCCATCCCAATTCACGTGATACGACTCTAAGCTTTTTGAAAAATAATTTACATATTTAAAAATTACATAAAAGATATATAAATCATAAAAATTAATAAATTTAAAATAGTTAAAGGGAATACGAATATATTAAGGCCAATTTTTTTTATTTGATTCTTAAAATTTAAATTATATCACATAAATTGGAACAGAAAAGGTATTTACTTGGGGAACGCGTTGGTCACTTTATTGAGGGTTATGTTTAAATGGAGAAATTCATTGATAGGACTTTAAGGCCTCGTTTATCCATAGATATAAAAAAAAAATCACTTTTTTTTTGAAATTTTGATGTTGGAGTTGTGTTTGGTCATAATTTTTTAAATTGTATTTTTTAGTGAAATGTAGTTATAAAAAAAATAAGAAAAGTAAGAAAAATTTGAAAAATAAGTTTTTGAGTTTTTTATATTTCGGAATACAATTTCAAATTGTATTTAGAATTCTCATGGCCAAACGCTAATTTCGAAAAAAAGTAAAAAAAAATTCCGAAATAATAGCAGACGAGTTGATTATACTAGTGAATAGTGACAATCTAGAGGTCTCTTTCAAACACACGTCTATGAAATCACCCTTGTGATTACTTGCTGGCACCTAAATCGGAAATAAGGGCAGTTCGGGTTTTGCTCACAAATTATTGCTTTGTATATATTAGCAGGGGCCAATTCACGAGCAAATTTTGGGCACGGGGATTCATGATCTTTTCCTAAATTTAGATATTTTATATATATTTTTTTTTTAAAATTGGTACAATACAATATGTTGACACCCATATTATAAAAAGATTAAATAATGTACTTGATTGAATGTTGAATTATTTACTTGGAGGATTAGAAAATTTCACTTAATACATTTTTTCCTTCTTTTTTTTAGTGGTGCACCATCTTCTAGAAATCTTAGATTTATTTCTGCATATTAGGCTCATCTCTATTTTCCTCCAGTTGCTCTAGATATTTGACATGTGTTAAATTATTAAAATTATTTAGGAATTCATTTTACATCAGATAATGTTTACGAAATTATTAATCTCATAACAACTGTTGATTACTAAGAAAATACTACAAGAAAGTGAGGGTATAGTAGATGCTATCACACATACAATCATACTCAATTCAATGGAATTGATTGATCTTAGAAAATACTACAAGAAAGTGAGGATACGATGACATTATGTAATCTTTTTATGCAGAGGCGAATCTAGAATTTCTATAACATGGGTGCACCACTAAAAGGGAGAAAAAAGAAAATATTACACGAGGATTGATCTCTATTCCTCTTTGTAAATAACTCTGCATTCAACCAGGTGCACCATTTAACCCTTTTAGAGTGTGAGTGCTAACTAATAATATCACATCAATTATAGAAAATATGTACATAAAATACCTAGTTTGGCCAAAAATCATGGGTTCGCGTGCACCCCATAAATAAGCCTATAAAACGCCCCTAGTTTTATGCTACTTGAATGTCGGATACTCGTTTACCGACATTTAAGTCACATTTGGAGCCAATGTCGTAAATTTTAGTATCGAATTTTTTTAACATTTAGATAAGTGTCAGTAAGAAATTTACGACATTTATTTACACCATTTTTGAAATATCATTTAAAATTTCTGACATTTAGATTAATTTTGGTAAAAAAATCACGACATTTTGGTTAATGTCAAAAAAAATAAAAAAAATTACGACATTTACACAAAATGTCATCCACATTATGGTGACTGTAAAAAAAGTAGTGACATTTTCAAATATTTGTGAAATGTCCCATTAAAAATTCCAACATCTAGATTTATGGTGCTACCTAACTCTCAAATATTAATAATAATCATTTATTCAGGTTCTTTATTAATAAGCAATATTTAATTTTTTAATCGATTTTATTTTAATTTTTATTGAATATTTTAATATAATGTCATCATTCATCTCACGTTTGTGTTATTTTCTTAAGAAATACCTTAATTATATAGTTGTATCATACTAGGACTAAAGAAATATTTGAAGTAAAAGTTATATGTTTTGTATGAAGACTTTTACGAAACCCGAGAAAATCTGAGGTTGAAAAACCTGAGGGAATTGGTTTAGTTTGGTATTTGAAAAAATCAAACCAACCCGGTCCATGTACACCCCTAGATTTGGTTTGATTTTCAACCAAAGAATGCCCCTATCTGTATGCTTATGAATGATAAAGAAATGGATGGGCCTAAGTCAACTCAAGAGCTAGCCCGGAGGATTTCCCAAGACCATATAAAGAGATTGAGTTTCTCTAAAGCCCACCGAAGTGGGACTCAACAACTCCCCCCCCCCGGACGCCCAGGGCTGGACATTTGTGATAGAACATGGCAATGAGGTTACAAGATTTAAGTCTTACAGTCGTTTGGATTAACTGAAAAAAGTGACTTTTGAGCATAAGTGCTTAAAGTACTTTTTAAGTACAAATTTATTTTATAAATAAGCAGTTACGTGATTGGATAAAGCAATGAAGCTGAAAATAAGTTGTTGAGAGGGAAAGATGATAGTTTAGGGTTTTTAGTAATAAGGGTAATATTGGAATTAGAAGAAAATATCAAGGATAAAAGAGTAAAATCGTTGGTCAAAGCAAAATGGCTTTTAAGCCAAAAAGAAAAAAGTTGGGGTTCCCCAACTTCTTATTGTTGGCTTATTTTAAGCACTTTTCTATTTTGTCAAACACCTAAAAAAGTTAAAAATGACTTATAAGTTAAAAATGATCAGCTTATAAGCCAATCCAAATGGGTAGGGTAATTAGTAAGATGACTTACACCATCACTTTCTTGTCAATTTATAACCATTAACCTAACAAGATATAATGCACTTTAATATTTTTATTTTAATATTAAAGTGCACTAAACTCCAACAGTTTCTTCTCTTCAAATTGATCCAGCTTAATTTTAATGTCTTGACACTAAATCCAAAAGATTCCAGGGAGTAGAAAACGTATCCATTCCATGATCCAGTTACCAAGAAGCATAGAGTCACTTTGGATGGAAATTTTGCTCACTCCATTATTCAGGCATCAAATAATTCCAGTCTTTAGAGCAATTGTTTCAGCATAATAGTTGGTTTGAACACTCAGATTTATGGAAGAATTAACTAAAGGTGACTTTTTAGTTATGAAATTAGTATAGGTGACTTGTGGGGACCATTTCATCTCAAAACCCATTTAAATATGAGATTAAGATAATTGAGGTTCAAAGTGTATTTTTTAAAACTTCTTAATCTTTTATAAAATACAAAAAGATCCCAACTTAATTCAAAAAACCCACTAGCCCCCTTCTCATCCTCCCACCCCCCCGGTCCCCCAGCCCCCACACCCCACCCCCTCCCCCAATTTTTTTTTTTTTAAGTTTTGATATTTTTTATTATATACATAAAATTTATAATTATTTATATGTATAATTTGTCATAAATAATTAAAGATATTTTATACCTTTTAATTATTAATTTAATTTTAGTCTCCCTTTTTAAGGCTCCCACCCCTCCCCCCACCCCACACCCCACCCCGATGTAATTTTTTTTTTTAAAAAAAGTTTTGATATTTTTTATTTGCTTTTTCACTAACCCCCCTCCTCCCCACCCAAATTGGTTATTATTTTACTTGGTTTGGTTATGGTTTTAGACTCCCCCCCCCCCCCCCCCCGCCCTCCAAATTTTTTTTTAAAAAAAAAGTTTTAATTTTTTTATTTGCTTTTTCACTTTCCTCCGCCCTCCCCCTCCCCCCCCCCCCCCCCCAAAAAAAGTTTTTTTTTTTTTTTGCTTTTCAAAGTTTTAATTTTTTATTTGCTTTTTAACCCCCACCTCCTCCTCCCCCGCCCCCACCCCCCCAATTTTTTTTTTTTTAATTTTAATTTTCTTTATTTGTTTTTTCACCCCCACCCCTCAAAAAAAATTAAAAAAACAAATTTGATTTTTTTTTACCATCCCCCACCAAATTTTTAAATTTTTTTTTTTTGATTTTTTCTATTTATTTTTTCACCCCCTTTCTCCTCCCCGCCAACCTTCCCCCCCCCCCCCCCCCCCCCCCCCGCCCAAAAAAAAAATTTTGAAAAGTTTTTCTTTTTGTTTTTTTGCACCCCCACCCTTCCAAAAAGGAAGTTTTTCAAAAAAATTTTTTTTTTTTGCACCACCCTCCCCCCTCCCCTCCTTAAAAATAAATGATTTTTCTTGAAAAGAAGTTTTGAAATTTTTTTTTTTTTTGGTTTCTTACTTCCCCACCCATCCGAAAAAAAAATTAATTTTTTTTTAAAAAAAAATCCGTCCACCCCCGCCCCCTACTCCAAAAAAAAAAAAAATCTTGAAAGGAAGTTTTGAATTTTTTTTTTTTTTGTTTTGGGTTTAGGAAAAATTTGGATAAAATCCAAAGTTGTTGTTGTTGTGTGTTTGTAGTGAAATAGAAAGTTTTTCTCGTTGTTGCCTCGTATGGTTCGTGGTTTAGGAAAAGATATCCAACATATGATTTTTTTTGTTCTTATCCCTCGGGTATTTATCCGGTTTGCAACAAGTTCTACACTTGTGGCAACAAGTATAGAAGATATCCAACATTTTATTTGGTTACATTTATGAAAATATCCATGATTTTAGTTGTTGCAAAAGTTCTACACTTGTGGCAACAACAACTACTATACAATTTATTGCAACAACTACAAATCATGGACATAAGCTCTGCTTGCAACAAGTATTTGGTTCGTTTTTGTAGAAAATATCCAACCGTATTTTTAGTTGTTTAAACAAGTAGACAATACGGTTGTTACAAATCACGTTTTGGTTAAAAAAAACCAAACCGAAAATTTAACTAAACCAAAACCAAACCGAAAATAACTAAAAAAAACCAAATGTATATATTTGGTTTGGTTTGGTTTTAAATTTTAAAAACCGATAATATTTGGTTTGGTTATGGTTCTATTAAAAAATAACAGAATAAATAACTGAACTAAACCAATTTATATACATAAATTTTATAATTATTTATATGTATAATAGTAGTTTTTCATAAATAATTATAAATATTTTGTCCTTTATGTTATTTGTGAATGATGTTTATGAACTTATTTATTTTGATTAGTTGTGGTATTTAGAGCCAAGGTGGTCATTGAACAATTTTTGTTTATGAACTTATTTATTTTGCTTACTAATTGTTGCAATAGATGCGTAGAATTGTTGTTGCTTAGTTGTTTAGTTGTTACAACAAATTACTCACCTTGTTAGAAAAAATCAAAAAATTGCTTAAATTATTGTAAAAACTAAAAAATATGTCGCATCAGATGAGTTAATTGTTGTAACAGATCATACACTTGTTGAAGAAGTTGCAACAAGTTACTAATGTTCAAATGATGGATCGGTTTAAGCAAGTTGACTAATTGTTGCAACATTAATCACCTTGTTTGAATTATTGCAACAACTTACTCATATGTTGCAACAACTTACTCATATTTATCATATCTCATATGTTGCAACAACTTACTCATATGTTGCAAATATATCTTATATGTTGCAACAACTCCTCCATTATTGCAACATATTCACGATATTGCTAATCTGTTAAATAAGTTACTAATCTCTTTAGACAAATTGCCTAAATGATTGCAACAGATCATACAATTGTTGAAGAAGTTGCAACAAATTACTAACTGCTTCAACAAGTTACTAATCCTCCAACAAGTAACTAATCTGTTTAAACAAGTTATTAATGCAAGTGTAATAGATAGTATAGTTGTGGAAGAAGTTACAACAAATTACTAATGCTTCAACAAGTTACTAATCCGTTCCAACAAGTAACTAACTGTTTAAACAAGTTACTAATCAACATACAGATCATACATGCTTGTGGAAAGAAGTTGCAACAAATTACTAATGATTTTAGTAGATATATATATTGATCACTAAATATAGTTGATTTCCATTGTTTATCACTAAATATGGGTGAATCAAGTAGTTCACACCAATTCACTCCAATGATCACTCCATTTAGTGCGTATTGGACTTAGTTGATCATCTATCCTAACCCAAAACACCATCAAATTACTTAAGTATATATATTGATCAATAAATATGGTTGATTTCCATTGTTTATCACTAAATATGGGTGAATCAAGTAGTTCATATCAATTCACTCCAATGATCACTCCGTTTAATGCGTATTGGACTTAGTTGATTATTTATCCTGACCCAAAACACCATCAAATTGCTTAAGTATATATATTGATCAATAAATATGATTGATTTCCATTGTTTATCACTAAATATGGGTGAATCAAGTAGTTCCCATCAATTCACTCCCATGATCACTCTGTTTAGTGCGTATTGGACTTAGTTGATCATCTATCCTGACCCAAAACACCATCAAATTGCTTAAGTATACATATTGATCAATAAATATGGTTGATTTCCATTGTTTATCACTAAATATGGTGAATCAAGTAGTTCCCATCAATTCACTCCCATGATCACTCCATTTAGTGCGATCGGACTTAGTTGATCATCTATCCCGACCCAAACACCATCAAATTGCTTAAGTATATATATTGATCAATAAATATGGTTGATCTCCATTGTTTATCACTAAATATGGTTGATTTCCATTATTTATCACTAAATATGGCTGATTCCCTTTATTGATCACTAAATACTGAACCAAGTAGTATCTGTTGCAACAAGTGTAGTATCTCGTTAAAGAAGTGTAGTATCTGTTGGAACAATTGTAGTATCCGTTGGAATAATCAGGTATCCTTAACCGTAGTATCCTTTGTAACAACCGTGGTATACCGTTGGTAAAGAATCGTAATATCCGTTCTAAGAATACACTTAGAATCGCCCATCTAATCCATGAAATTACTATCTAATCCATTAAGGATGTTGTAGATATATATATATATATATATATATATATATATATATATATATATATATATATATATATATATATATTCACTAAATATCGTTGATTTCATTTGTTTAACACTAGATATGGGTGAATCAAGTAGTTCACATCAATTCACTCTAATAATCACTCGTTTTAGCATACATACCGACTCTTTCACGTAGATCATCTTTCCCGACTCAAAATACTATCAAATTGATTAAGTATTATATATTGATTACTAAATATCATTGATTTCATTTGTTTGTCACTAAATATGAGTGAATCAAGTAGTTCACATCAAATCACTATAATAATCACTCGATTTAGCGCATACTGACTTGGTAGATCATCTTTCCTGACTCAAAATACTATCAAATTGATTAAGTATTATATATTGATCACTAAATATCGTTGATTTCATTTGCTTATCACTAAATATGGGTGAATCAAGTAGTTCACATCAATTCATTCTAATGATCATTGGATTTAGTATTTTCACTCAAATTACCATCAAATTGATTAAGTATTATATATTGATCACTACTTATCATTGATTTTCTTTGTTTATCACTAAATGTCATTGATTCCCTTTGTTGATCACTAAATATGGGTGAATCAAGTAGTATCCGTTACAACAATCAGAATATTCGTTACAATTGTAGTATACAAGGCAACAACCGTAGTATATCGATTCCGGAAAAAGACATAGTTGTTGAACAAGTCCTTACTCTTGTTGGATAAAACACAACAAGTTACTAACTGCAACAAGTCACTCCACTTGTTAGAAAACCCCAACATGTAACTTAGTTGCTTTAACAAGGCTCTGGTCATTGTAACAGATTGCTTATTTGCCGAAAATCTTTTAGCAAATGGATAAAACACAAGTTACTAGTTGTTGCAACAAGTCCTCGTTACTTGTTGGATAATACCCAACAAGTTACGTAGCCGTTGCAACGGATTTATGCTTTTAAAACCGTTCAAAGAAATTTATTAACAACACACACATTTGTGATTTGAACATGATCAACATCTTATATAAACCAAGTTCACAAGCACCAAGAACAGAAATTAACATTCTAAAAAAGAATAACATTAAAATGTCATAAAGTTTCAACAAATAACTGTTATTACAACACAGTGCAATTAACAACTATGGAGCATTTCGGCTTGGACAACAACTACAAATCTGTTGATATTTTCTACAAATAGAACCAAATAATCAAGTTATATCCAACAGATTTGTAGTTGTTGTATGATTATCTACTTGTTGCCACAAGTGTAGAACTTGTTGCAACAACTATAAATATGTTGGATATCTTCTATAAACATAACCAGATAAATACCAAGACAAGAACAGAAAAAACATCTATTGGATATCTTTTCCTAAACCCTGAACTACACCAGTGAGGGGTGGTAGGAGGAGGGGGGGGGTACGTGAAAAAATAAAAAAAAATATCAAATTTTTTTAATAGTTTTGGGGGGGGGGGGGGGGGGGGGGGGGGGAGGGAAGAGGAGGTGGAGATCGGTAAGAAAAAATTAAAACTTTTTTTTAAATTTTTTTTGGGGGTGGTGGGGGTGGTGGGGGGAGAGAGTTGCGAGGAGGAGGAGGAGGGGGTGAAAAATAAATAAAGAAAATCAAAAAAAAATTAATTTTTTTTTTTTGGAGGGTGGGGAGTGAGGGGTGGGGGTGGGGGTGAGGGGATGAGGGTGGGGGTGGGGGAGGGTTGCGAGGAGGAGTAGGAGGGGGTGAAAAAACAAATAAAGAAAATTAAAAAAAAAATTAATTTTTTTTTTTTTGGAGAGAGAGGCGGGCGGGGTGGGGGTTAGGCGGTTGGGAGGAGGAGGGGGTGAAACAAAATAAAGAAAATAAAAACAAATTTAGCTGGGGTGGGGTGGGGGCGGGGGGGGGGGGGGGGGCGGGGTGGGGGTGGGGGTGGGGTGGGGGAGGGGTTGCGAGGAGAGAGGAGGGGGGTGAAAAAAACAAAGAAAATAAAAACAAGTTTAGCCGGGGTGGGGTGGGGGCGGGGGCGCGGGGAGGGGGTGGGGGGCATGGGGTCGGGAGCGGGGTGCGGGGCGAGGGAGGGTCGAAGTGTTAAAAATAAAATTTGAGTGCGTTGTGTTAAAAATAAAGTTGAGGGTTAAAGTGTGAAATAAAACTTTTAAAACTTCAAAACCTCTTAATCACTAATAAAAATTATCACCTCTACCTAATAATTAAAAACTTTGAAATACCCATCTTAAAAATAAAAAAACTAAAGAGTGACTAATAATTAAATGCCCCCAGATTTATAGCATAGTCCCTCACTATTCCTCCATCCACTAAGCCTAGGGTTGCCTTTCGAGCACTGAATCAAATTTAATTAAGAAAAAGGATCTCAATTTTGCTAAATCTAATTATAAAGGCGAAAATCACATCTGTTGCTATCAAATACTGCCCCTGTTTCTAGAATAGCTAGAGAGATAAATGTCGTTCTCTTTGTCCTCTTTTAGAATTTCTGGAAACAACAAAAAAATAAAACAAAAGCTTTAAAACGTGCATCTATAGTCTCTTTCTATTAATTACTCCATTTTTTGGGGTTCATATTAATTATCTCAATTTCTGTGGTAAAGTTTGGATTGAGAGGTAAAATATTTTAATACAATTTATTCGGTTGCCCTTTAAATATTTTAAATTATTAATTATTGTGACTCATAATACTTTTATGTTATTTCTAAATATGTAAATTATTTTTAAAAAAACTTAAAGATTGTATGTCTGAATTTATGGTAAAAATAAAGAAATTTGACTCTCGAAATCCGAACTATATAACATTAATGGAAAAAAAAGTGCATTATTGTCATCACTCATCAGAGTTCTGAACTTAAATGGAGGTTTTTCATTCCAAATGGACCTTTCTTACCGTGTATAAAAAAATTTGAAATTTTTCTAGCTACAGCGCATGAACTTCATGTGGCTTTATAAAAATGGGTTATATGTCCCATGTTAAAATTTATCACGCCAGGTTTTTTTTTTTTTTTTTGTTTTTTAATTATAGAAAATAAGATAATGCGTAAATTACATGCGCTATGCAACAGTGTCTAATTCTCTGCCTTTCAATGAGCATCCATTGGTATTTCTCTTACCTCTCCACTTTTCTCACTAATCATTATCAGATATTATAACTTGTCACAAAATGTTTGGTAGCATTAAGCCCGTCAACCGGTTTGAGTTAACCGGTTCAAAACCGGGGCCAAGTAAGCAAGAACTTAGAGCAACCATTCTGGGATTAAGCCTGAAATTCTCGGCCAACTGCTTAATATATATCGATCCGGGTTTCGATTTTTTAGGAATGAGAATCGGACTGTTAACATAGGTGAATTTTAAAAAAAAAAAAAAAAAAAAAAATTAAAAAAATGTAGCTTGTATTGAAGTTTGGATAGTAATAACTATCCATTTGCAAAAATAGGCTGTTGCCAAACGGTTCCAAACCCCTCTTGCCCCCCCCCCAACCCCCTAAACTTTTTTTTTTAACACTTTAACCCATCCCCCACCCCTATATAAACCTCTCTCCATTTCCATTTTAATCCACACCAATTCACTCTTCTCTTTCTCTCAATCTCTCAATTATAGTTACTTTGCAACAATTAGCCACTTTAAATTTCTCTCAATTAAATATTATAAAGTCTTATTATAGTTTCAATTATTAATTTTGCAATTATAATATTGTTGGTGGAGTTAGTGATTTTGCAACAATCAAAATAGTTTGGTGGATTTGCAATTCTAGCCGCCTTGTTCACTTTGTTGAAAATTAATCCGCAATTTGGTACCTTCGTTCCAACTCTATCTTTATTTTTCGCAATTTAATTTGTTGCAATTTATTTTCTTGTGATTTATTTGAGTGTGATTTAAATTAATTATTTAATAATGGCGAAGAAAATTTAGACCGGTCATGTGTGGTAGGTGTGAGTTT
>NC_081347.1:16797106-16819764 GCF_029784015.1 Lycium ferocissimum
CGGATGCCCGAGAATACATTATAATTGGCCAGTAACAAGTTAGAAGGAAAACCTAACAAATTTGCAGAGCCATGGAAATCAACTACTGCTAACATTGAACAAACGGGTGGTCCAGCTATGAATAGACTACACACACGTACAAAGACGTATGAACCAGAAGATAAAAAATTGTCATAAATTTTACAGGGGAACTACAGTACATGCATTTCTCAGCCGTTAAAATTTCTCCATGTGATGGTAATACTAGTTTCAAGTCGCCCTTGCTAGGCCCAAGCATTACATTTAAGGGAATGTTACACATTTGACCATTAGGCTAAAAATAATTATATTAGCCAGTCAAATATATAAAACATATATGCTATTTTGTATCAAAGATGCATATTTTATGTATATTATGTATTAATATACAAAGAATATTCATTTACTGGCCATTATTTTGATGGACGACTATTTATATCAAATTCACTACATTTAATAATATTCACATATTTTCTTTTGACACTATTATTTAATTTATACTCAATTTTTAATTTTTTTTGCACTTTTACTCACTTCAAAACTAATGCAGACATGCTTTCTTTCTAAAGTTCAAGCAAAAATAAATGAACATCGGACATTTATTACTTCCTTTATTTTATTTTATGTGATATTATATTTTTGATTTCAAAAAGAGTCCCTTATTTATATTCTTCAAAAAAATTATTTTAAAGTTCTCAATTATTTAATAATATAATTTTTATAACCCAAAAAATAACGAAAATGACAAGGCTCAAAGAAGAAAATATATACAAACTAATAAAATTGCTACCTGTTTTGGCGTTAGTTAGGTGTATCAAATGCCAAAATCTAATACTCAACTACCTTCGATTAACATAAAGTTCAAATCTAAGTAAAACTCATACTTACCATTTTAACGTCTTTTTTTTGTGCAGATTGTCCAAACAATTTTTGCCTTTCGCGTCTACTCACATTAGGTCCTATTAATCAAAATTTCGAAAAAAAAAAAAAAAAAGGAATTTTCGCAAGGTTGAACTGTAAGCATGCAAGAAAAGTGCTTCAATCCGGCTATCTTGCGAATTTTTTTTCAATTTTTAACTGAACGAAAGTTCGAATCTGAAACTAAATTTTTTTAGCTAAAGATAAAAATTAAAGACCACTAATTTAAGGGACAAAAATTAAAAAGACCACCCTCATCGAAGGACAATCCTGCGAATAGCCCATTGGCTCAAAGTTTAGTGAGCAGCATATGTGTTACGTATGTCATACGTGTCAAACTTGAAAATTCAGTGGCCCACCACATCAGTGACATAAGCATAGAACATGGGCCCTCTAAAGGGCAGAATTGTCTTTATAACAATATAAGCCAACAGAACAAACCAACAATGCCCATAAATAAAAGAAAAATGACCAGAATGCCCTCAAATGGCCAAAGCAGGCATGTTGACCTGCGCCTTGCTTATCCCCATTTATAGTATAGTTATTATTTTTTTTTTTTTGGTAATTAAGGGACTTTTCATTAACCACCAAAGTGAAATAATTACAAAGCAAGCAGACTAACACAGTCAGCTTATTCTCATGTCTAACTAACCTCACTACCTACATCAACCTCTCCTAAGAGACTCAGATTACTCACTATCTCAGGAACACATCATGATGATTACCAATGAATCTAGAATTTAAATTGACTGAGTAACACCCTCAAATAACCTGTCGCTCTGTAATTACTGAAGCATGCTACTTGTCTGGCTAAAGCATCCGCTTGGGACTCTTTTTTCTCGAACACCCTGTTGTTTCTCTCCAGCCACACTATATGACTGAATTCTGCATATATGAGCTTATATAATTGTGCCTTGTAACTTCTCCCCTTGGTGACACTGATGAGCCAAAGATGCATGTCACTCCATGTCTGATACATACCTGGTATTTGTAGCCATTCACATAATCTACTCCAAATGTGCCTGGTGAGAGTACGTTACGCAAAACGGGTGATCACTGTCTCCCACGTGCTTGCATAGAGTACAAGTAGGATTAATAGATATGCCCCAGCTGATCAACCTATATGCAGTGAGCATTCTCCCTTGTAGCTGTAACCACATACAAAAAACAGCTTTCGGCCTTGCTTGATTCTGGTACATTAAACCTCTCCATGTTACTTTAGGTAGAACACCAAGTAGTTGTAAATACACCTGCTTTATGATATTTTTCTTATTTTGAATTCCAGCATTGACAAGGTGGAGATGTGATTTGGCCTCGAATACCTTTCTTACCATCCAACACGCCTGTTGGGGGGTCTGCATAAGCATTAGTTCTTGGTCCTTAATGTAGTAACTATGGATCCATTTAATCCAAAGTGCATCCTTCTTAGTAGCCAATTCCCAACATGATTTAATAATTGCTGCTTTGTTCCAGACCCTCATGTTGATTAAGTTTAGACCACCTGTAGCTTTTGGGGCACACATCTTATCCCAGGAAACCAAAGACCTCTTAGTAATCACATTAGTTGCTGACCACACATAACTCCTACAATGAGCTTCTATAGTCTTCATTACTTTGGAAGGGATAATAAACATCTGAGCCCAGTAAGATTGAATCCCAAATATTACTGTCTGCACTAGTTGGATCCTGCCTGCATAAGATAGTTTCTTAGCAGTCCAAGTGGTTATTTTTGCCACTACCTTGTCTACCAAAGGCTGCCATTGCATAATTGTCAGTTTCTTTGTGGCCAGGGGGATCCCTAAATATTTGAAGGGTAATTCCCCATGACTATACCTTAGCACCTGTTGGATCTGGTGTTGCACCTCAGGATTCACCCCTCTATAATATATAGCACTTTTAGACAGATTTGCCTGCAAGCCTGAAGTTTCTGAGAATGTGTTGAATTTTTGATGTAGCAAAGATACTGAAGTTTCATCACCTCTGGCAAACAATAACAAATTGTCAGCAAAAGAGAGGTGTGTGATATCTAGTCTGGAACACATTGGGTGATACTTAAAATTCTTATCATGCTTCAATGTTTTCAAATTCTCGCAAGACGTACACATTACTATGGCAAATAGAAAAGGGGAGAGTGGGTCTCCTTGTCGAAGACCCCTAGCAGCATCAAAGGGCCTTGTGAATTCTCCATTAACTATGGTTGAGTAATTAACTGTTGATACACACTCCATAATCCACCCTATAAATCTGGTAGGAAAACCCAAACCTTCTAGCACCTGTTTGAGATAAATCCAGTCTACAGTGTCATATACCTTTTGGATATCAACTTTGATGACACATCTTGGTGAAATATTTTTCCTGGAGTATGCCTTGACTAGTTCATGTGCCAATAGGACATTATCAACAACTTTTCTTCCGGGAATAAAGCCTGCTTGTGTATCAGATAAGCTTAGGCATTATTTTCTGGAGTCTGGATGCCATCGCCTTGTCTATCAGTTTGTATAGAACTGAACAGTATGCTATGGGCCTATAGTCTTTGATGTTTGCTGGGTTTGGGACCTTAGGTAGTAGAGTTACTGCTGTGCAATTTCGACCTTAGCAATTTCCCTGATTCAAAAAATTCTCGTACAGCTTTACATACATCCTTCCCTACCACTTCCAAAGATTTTTTTAAAGAAGAGGGAATTGTACCCATCCACCCCTGGTGCCTTGGCATCCCCAATATCACATAAACCCTTGTATATCTCAAGATCAGTAACTGGCTTACATAATTCAACTTGTTCATCATGCATCAAGACAGGTCCCATTTTCAAGATCATTGCTTATCAGTAGCAGCAACAAGCAACAAGACCCATGTTGATCAGAAAAAGCAATGATCTCATCTTGTATTGGCCCTTTATCTTCCAATATCCTCCCATCAAGTGCTGTTAGTTTTGAAATAGTTTTTCTATGTTGCCTCTCTTTCATTACTGCAGAGAAGTACTTGGTATTGGCGTCACCTAATCTCAACCATGTTGCCCTTGATTTCTGTTGTAAGATGCTTTCCTCCACTAGTGACCATTTTTCCAATCTTGCTACCATTAACCTTTCCTCATCCACCAGGTGATCAGAGTATTGAGACTTAAGCTTGTTTTGAATATCCAAAGAACGCTAGCTTCATGGCTTTGGACTATTCTTTCAAATAGCCCCTTGAAATTCAGCTTTGTTCAATTGTTTCAACTTGTATCTCAGAGTCTTCAGCTTGTCCCAAATATTCTTCATAACACCACCTTGTGTCCTGCCTCTCCATACTTCCTTTACTAGCGCCAAGAAGCTCTCATGCTCACTCCAAACATTGAAAAACTTGAATGGGATTTTACATTGTTAGCTGCTCGTCATCCGTCATCCATAACTATAGTATAGTTACTACTTTATAGAAGAGCCGGTTTCGTCATCCGTCGTCCATTAAAAAAAAAAAAAAGGGTGGGCCGCATACTAAACACCAAGCAATATATATATATAAAAAAGTGAACCTCATATTAAAAAACAAACAATGTAAAAAAAAAAAAAAGTGCATCCCATATTAAAAAATCAAACAATATTCATGTAATTTCCAAAGTATCCCGTTAAGTCAATAATGATAGATTCATTGCCACACGCGTATCAACCCATTAGTGGGAGCAAATGAAATTATTGTACAGCAAAAAACATAGACCCCATATTATTGCTTTTCTTCAAAAGCGTTAAGCAAGCCCAAACCATACAATTTTCTTTTTTTTTTTATATTAGCCTCGAGATCTAACTAGATATTAAACTTGTATTTGCTATTCGCATGTCATTTATTTGTTATGTTTACTAAAATAAATATACTTAAAATACTTATATTTTAAAATAGGATAGAATTTAATTACTTTTTCATTTTTATTCTTACTCTAATAAATGTGAAAAGAGATTAATGTCGTAAAAGAAAAAATAATATCAAATGGAGATTAAATAATGAATAAGGTAAATTAGTCAAATTATAATTCTAATTGACGTTTCCTTAAAAAAACATGCAAAAGACAACATGACAAGTAAAATGAGCTAAACCGAGAATATTTACCAAAAAAAAAAAAAAATAGCAGTTCTTCGTTTAAATAGAAAATCAAATTTCTACTTTGTTTCGTTGTAAACATATAAAATTAATTTAACAATTTGAATTAGAATTATCCAAATCAACATTTGATAAAAAATAATAAGTCTTTTACACCTTTAAATTAATCGAATTAAAATTTAAAGTATTAACTGATGCTTAAATATTGCTATTGTTTTATCTCAAAGAGAAGAAAATAGTTTCCTTTTAAATAAGCCTTCTCTTTTAAAAAGTATTAATAAATTTTTGTAGACTTTGTATTCATAGCAAACACTAATATAATAAAGTTTTGGATACGAAGCACAAACTACAATATTATATTAATCATATTTTGAACATAGTATATATATATGCATAAAAACAGTGCAAACTAATAATGTAAAAAAAGGGCACCTCATATTAAAAAATCAAACAACATTCATGTAATTTCCAAAATATTCCATTAAGTCAATAATGATGGATTCATTGCCACATGCGTATCAACCCATTAGTGGGAGCAAATGAAATTATTGTACAACAAAAAACATGGACTCCATATTATTGCTTTTCTTCAAAAGGTTAAGTAGCCAAACCATACAATTTTCGTTCTTTTTTTATATTAGCCTGAGATCTAATCTAGATATTAAACTGTTGTATTTGCTATTCCGCCATGTCATTTATTTGTTATGTTTACTAAAATAAATATACATAAAATATTTATATTTTAAAATAAGATAAAATTTAATTACTTTTTCATTTTTATTCTTACTCTAATAAATGTGAAAAGAGATTAATGTCGTAAAAAATAAATTCAAATGGAGATCAAATAATGAATAAGGTAAATTAGTCAAATTCTAATTCTAATTGACGTTTCATTAAAAAACCACGCAAAAGACAACATGACAAGTAAAATGAGCTAAACCGAGAATATTTACCAAAAATTAAAAAATAGTATTTCTTCATTTAAATAGAAAATTAATTTCTACTTTGTTTCGTTTTAAACATTTAAAATTAATTTAATAATTTGAATTAGAATTATCCAAATCAAAATTTGATAAAAAATAATAAGTATTTTAGACATTTAAATTAATCGAATTAAAATTAAAAGTATCAACCGATGCTTAAATATTCTTCGTTTTATCTCAAAGAGAGGAAAATAGTTTCCTTTTAAACAAGTCTTCTCTTTTAAAAAATATTAATAAATTCTTGCCGACTTAGTATTCGTAGCAAACACTAATATAATAAAGTTTTAGATACAGAGCACAAACTACAATATTATATTAATCGTGTTTTAAACATAGTATATATATATCTATATGCATAAAAAAAAGTACAAACCTATGTATGTTTATTAGCAATATAAAATATACATATATTATCACTATCCAAACACAACTGCATAAACACAGATACACTATAATCCAAAGTCACGGGCATATATATAAATACGAATTTTTTTTTCCGTGGTCCATATACATATTTTATAGGAGAGTGGATCAAGAGGTAGATCCAGGAATTAAATTGTATGAGTTTAACCTTTAAAGATTTTAGTATTTAAGCTTATTATATTCTTGAAGTTATGGTTCATACCTCATATCCAGGGGCGGATTTAGGGTCTGGAGAATGTTCACCCAGACAGCGTGGGCAAAAAATTATACTGCATATATAAGATAGATTTTCTATATTTATGTACTTATATAAATTTTGAATACCTTGAATAAATGCTAAAGGTTAGTTCACGTGCTCCAGGATGTTCAACATGAACTCCATCCCAAGCTTGATTTGGACAACAATAATTTTTAAGTTAAGCTATTGCGGTCCAGGGTATTCAAAATTACACTATTTTTTTCCCCATTTAATTCTTAGGGAAAAAATTACACTGAAATTTTTATTTTTGGCTTATCCGCACATTTAAATTTTTATTTTTTGAACTACCATAGTGAAAATTCTTGTCCAGGATGTGTTGTCATTTTAATAGATATTTACACACAAATTTATGTTTCACGTTAAAGTACTAAATTCAGGTGAATTTGATCTATATGTAAGTGTGCATCTGCCCCTGAAGGGGACACTATGCTAATTAAAGTAAATGTAAGGCTAGTCGTTTCTGCCATTTAATTACTTCCCCTAGTATGCGGGAAAGGATCACTTTCGGTAGAATTTGGTCCATTGTTACTCAATGCTACTTTTGATTTGTACTACGTGTATAGAGTAGGTTGTACATGGCTACGACGCATTTTGTTGCTAATACAATTTTAAATGGTGATACAATTTTAATTAAAAGAAAAAAATCGAAAAACTCTAAGCTAACATCGGTGTGCTTGCTTTTGCTCCTAAGTTCCTAATAACATGCAGAGCTATGTGAATTTGAATGCCTGTATGCAAAATCAGAGGACGCGGGGATAAAAAGTTGTACAGGCTAGCCAAGACAAGGGAGAGGAAGCCACGTGATCTGGATCAAGTGAAGTGCATCAAAGATGAGGACAACAAAGTACTGGTGCAGGACGCCCTCATTAGACGGAGATGGTAGTCATACTTCCATTAGCTCTTGAACGAAGAAGGGGATAGCAACATTGTGTTGGGGGATTTGGAGCACTCCGAGAGGTGTCGTGATTTTTGATACTGTAGGAGTATAAAGGTGGAGGAGGTTAAGAGTGTTGTTCACAGTGAAAAACTCGAAAAAAATTGTTACGAAAAAGAACATTGGCTTTTTCTTTTAGGAAGAAAAAAGGAGCGTAGGTATTCCTGTCAGTGGTGGCAGGATGCGTAGAGGGAGAACGACCGAGCCTGATGAGATTCCGGTGGAATTTTGAAAGAGCACAAGCAGAGCAGGTTTGGAGTGGCTGACCGAGTTGTTTAATGTCATTTTAAGTCAATGAAAATGCTTGAAGAATGGAGGTGGAGCATAGTGATTCCTTTGTATAAGAACAAGGGTGGCATTCAAAGTTGCATCAACTATAGGGGGATCAAGCTGCTAAGTCACACTACAAAAGTTTGGGAAGAGTGGTGGAAATAAGGGTGAGAAGAGGCATGCCTATCTTTGAGAATCAATTTGGATTTATGCCGGGGCGCTCGACTACAGAAGCCATTCATCTTGTAAGGAGGCTTATGGAGCAGTATAGGGAGAGGAAGAGGGAGCTGTATATGATATTCATCCAGCGGCGGATGCAGGATTTTGTGATAGTGGGTGCTGAATTCCTTTAACTAAAGTTAGTGAGGAAACGTCAAAAAAAAAAAAATGAAATTAAAAGCTAAACGAAAAAAGATAAAAAAAGAAAAGAAAGTCTTTTTAGTTACCAAACAAAAAGTTTTTCTCAAAGAAAAGGAGAAGAAAAATCTTATTGGCGTAAAAAAGGTAAAACTCCGCAAGATTCAAGTACGAAGAATAAAAGTCAACCAAGTAAAAACGTAAGCAAACTATACGGAGAAGCCAATAGAGAGGCCACATCTGTATGGGAGGAAGAAGGGAAAACCAGCGAAAAAAAATATGATTGGATTTTGAAAAAGGGATGCATCCACGGGGAATCGAACTGCTGCGCATCATGCAGTTACACACCTTAAAGTCTGGGTCTCAACCAAAGTACCCACTGGACCTTTTGTTTAATAGGTGCTACTGAAGTGTATATACTCATCCTAAGAAATTTCTATATAAAAGAAAAAGTTCGCGTTGGGGTCAATAGGTGCTCGAGCACCAAAATTCTATACGTGGGTCCGCCTCTATATTCATCGATTTAGGAAAGGCATACGACAAAGTCCCGATAGAGGTACTATGGAGATGCTTGGAGGCTAGAGGTGTATTGGTTGCGTACACTAAGGCGATCAAGGACATGTATGATGGAGCCAAGATGTAATGACCCACTAGGTCGTTATGGAGGCTTTGACCATTTTACCCTTGCTAGTACCTTCCCAAGAATAGAAATGAGCTTAATGGGAACTCAAAGAGTTAGAAGTCTAAAAACTAAAACTTGATTTGTTTGTTGTTGCGCATTGTTAGAAACTTGTTGTATGTTCATTTGGGGGTTGACTTGGTAAATTAGATCTCCACTGGGAATTCTGAGGCCACGGGTGAGTCCGTAGCGTGTTTTTATACATATGCGCGTGTTTGGTTTGCGTCTGTAGGGCCTCGGATTGGTGTTGGGATTTTTGGTGAAAAACTAGTAAAAACCCAGAGCTCACTGGTCGATATGAACCGCTGCAACGGGGGTATTACCGCTGTAGCGAGTCCACCGCCGCGGCTGGCGCCACCGCGGGGTTTCGATATTTAATGAGGTCCGCTATAGCGGGTCAATTTCCGCTATAGCGGGACCTTTGTAGCGGAACATCACCGCTGCAGCGGTCGAGGGGAGGCAGAAATTGTGTTTTATGTTCCATATTTCGAAACCATTCCCCAAATACACCAAAAACAGTTCCCAAGAAATATTAAGGCAATTTTTCTAAGGCTAGGGCACCACTCTTCATCAAGGTAACTCTCAACCTTTATCTTCGTTCATTCCATAATTGTCTTAAGTTCTTACATCAGCTAAAGGTTCTTTAATGGTGAATTGAAAGGTTAGAACCCTAGAACTTATAAAACCGTTAAATAATGAATGAGTTATTGAGTTATTGTTGCTTTATCATATAGGAGTATAGAATATCACTTCCTAGAATGAGATTTTGATTATTAATGGTGGAATTGATTGATTGACTTAGGGTTCCAATAATAATGGAAGCTTTACCCTAAAAATGATTTGAAAAGGGTTGAATTGATTAGAAAACCCATTAATTGATATAATATGATTGTTGGGATTGATTTTAGGATGAATTCACACCTAATGATAGTTCACCCATTGAAAAAGGGTAAAGATAGTGGGGTTTTCTTCCCCAAACTGTTGTTGTTGAGTAGATGATCCCTTACTCACTTAGCGTTATGATTTCTAAATTTTGAACGTTCCAAAGCTTTGCGAAAGGGGAAAGCCATTGCAGAATAATTACATTGTTCCAGTTCAACTTTGAGGTAGGTTATGGTTTACTTGAGTTAGACTTTAATTAGTTGTATGTATATGTAATAGAATTGATGGGAGAAATCATGTATTGGTCTTTAAACATGAAGTCTGGTTGGAAATTCCTAGGTTAGTACTGATTGATTGATTATGTAGGCTGGACGACGTTACTTTATGTACTGAACTTGAGGTGGAATTGTTGTGATATAAGAAGAAAGGAGTTAATATATACTCTTCTTGTGATTAAGATGATTTCGTATTTATTTTGATTGATGAGCTGATTTGTTGAGTCTTGATTGATTTGTGGCATGGCGTCTTGTGTTCTTGACCTTGATACTATTGGCTGATCCTATTCCATATTTACAGATGAACTGGAAATAAGTTGAGAAACACATTGTGATGAAAAATGGAATACACACACACACACACACACACACACACACACACACACACACACACACAGTGGCGGATTCAGGATTTAAATTTTATGGGTTCAATCTTAAGATTTTTAGCATTGAACCCGTTATATTTTTAAAGTTAGGGGTTCATATCTACTATTTATTGCAATTTTAATAATTTTTTACACATAAATTTAGGTTCCGCGTCGAAAGTTTGGGGTTCAGTTGAACCCTACCTTGTAGGCTAGATACGCCTATATATATATAAAGGCACATTTGATAGGGGGTGAGGATGTGGCCTAGTTATGAGCTCGTGATTTGAGGTCAGTTCCGGAGCTAGTGGTGCATGGACACCATGGACCCCCTGCAAGTCATGACTATTTGGGAAATAATACCATTTATCATGTGTGTACATGATTGAGATTCTGTCATTACTACATTGCATTGCATTGGACTTACTTTATTCTTGTGGTTGGTTGGTGACTGAACTTGTGATGGCTGAACTTATCTGATTTCCGTGAATTATTGATGACTGGACTTATCATATACCTGTGTTGGCTGAATTCTGGTGATGACATTATTTATTTATGTGTTGTTGTGCCAATCTGCCTATTCTGTTAATTTTATGAACGTATGCATGATACTAATCTTAGTCGGCCTATGATACCTACCAGTACTTAGTGTTTGTACTGATATTACCTTGCTATATCCTTTTGAGTTCAGATTGTGTGCCGGAGACATATTCTAGACCTCGCATCTAGCGTGAGGCCAGTTCCTAATTAGATCCGAGAGTGAGCTCCTATCCATGCCATGCCGCCTGAATATCTTTCCTTATTTGGGTGTCCACTTTCATTCCAGACATTTACGATTATTTTAGACACTTATTTCATTCATTAGACAACTTTATGTTTTAGAGTCCTTGTACGATGACTTTCGGATCTTTGGGGTTGTAATAGTTAGGACTTCCGTAATTATTTGTTTATGGCTATGATTTAGCCTTATTCATGATTTATTTCTGGTCATTGATTTATAATTCTTCAAATGATTAAGTAAAAGGGATAAGGGGATGGTTCTCCCAATAGGGGATTTGTGTGGGTGTCACTCATGGTTACTTGGGTCGTGAAAAAGTTGGTATCAGAGTCTTATGTTGGTCGATCTCATTGTGCAAGGACATGTCTAGTAGAGTCTTACGGATCGGTACGGAGACGTCTGTTCTTATCTTCGAGAGGCTATGGGACATTAGGAAAATTCAAATTCTTTATTTCTTTCCTGCTATTTGATTCCAATTGGTATCTGGTTTATTTAAATTGGTATCTGACTTTTCTTTCTATTCTCTCACCGATGGTGAGGACTCGTGTGACAGCAGCAGCAACAACAAATGAGGTACCCGGCCAGCCACTAGGGCCGCAGCTCGCGGTGGAGGGTATGCTGCTGGGGCCGTAGTTCGCGGTAGAGGCTAGGCTAGGGGCCGTGGTTGTGGCAGAGGTAGGGAATCGAGCGACCGGCAGGGGAGGGCGGGGATCGTGCGGCTAGTTAGGCTCGCGGCCTCGAGTCCCGTGGAGCCTCGGTAATTCCGGATGAGGCGGCGAGTTTGCCGCCGGCACCCGGCTCGGCAAATATTATAACTCTTCCGATATTGTCAAACGTCATGGTTTGAGTGTTGAACCTATTGAACGGGTTGACAGAGGCAGGTGTGTTACCAGCTGTTCCAAGTGCTCAGGGTGTGAGAGTGGGTGATCTGGCTCCGGGCGGAGTTCGTGCTCTGGGGTTACAGCATGCTGCAGCTGTGGCTCCTTGTTTGGATGAGGCTCTAGGATTGAAATACCTAGACCAGTGGGAGGTCCGGTGATGAATATGATTTGTTTTGGAGGTTCACTAAGATGAAGCCTCCTGAGTTCTATAGCACTGAGACCGAAGATGCTTATGAGTTCATCATGGACTATCATGAGAGGCTTCATAAGATGGGGGCAGTAGAGATGTATGGTGTTGAGTTTGTGACCTTCATGGTGTTAAGATTGTGACCTTCCAGCTCTTGGGTGATGCTAAGTTATGGTGGAGGGCTTTTGTGGAGTGCAGGCCAGCGGGATTGCCTCCGTTGACATTGACTCAGTTTTATCAGGTGTTCTTAGACAAGTATGTTCCTCGTACCTTGAGGGACCGAAGGTGAGATGAGTTCAGTAATATTGAACAGGGTAATCTGTCGGTGGCTGCTTATAAGGCTCGGTTCCATTCGTTGTCTCGCTATGCCCTCTAACTTGTGCCTACTGAGGAGGAGAGAGTTAGGAGATTTGTGAAAGGGTTAAACATTGCTCTTCAGTTGTCAGCTCTTCAGCTTGCGGCCTTAGGTGCTTCCTTTCAGGAAGTGGTGGATCATGTTAGGATCGTCGAAGGTGTTAGGCACGATGGTCATAATAAGTATGCAGAGAAGAAGGCCCGTAAAGGTAGTAGTTTTAGTGGCTCTTTCTCTAAGGGACAGAGTTCCCAGGTCTATTCGAGACGTCCTGTTCAGTTAGCCACACAGGCTTCAGTTGGAGGCCCGTCGGGGCCGGAGCGATGTACTATTATTCGGCGGGGGTTCGCGAAGCTGAGGCAGTTATGGTGGTTATTCGACTTCGTCAGTTTCTGTTCAGCGTCCGATGCTAGACCACAGATGCTTTGAGTGTGGTGAGATGGGGCATTTTAAGAGAAATTTTCCCAGACTTAGGCAAGGTGGCCAGGGTGCTCAGTTTCAGTCTCCTAGAGCTCCAGCGTCAGGTACAGGGAGAGGATCTTGTGGTGAAAACCATGCTTAGACTAGGCGTGGCGGTCACACATCCGATAGAGGTGGCACCCAGCCTAAAAGAGGCGGGGTTCAGCCAGGTAGAAGTGGACATCAGTCGGGGGGGGGGGGGAGCTCAGGTAGGCAGGTTGACCGCAGCAGTTCTCAGGCTACTGGCGGACGAGTTCAGTGTTATGCTTTTCCTAGCAGGTCGGAGGCGGAGGGCTCCGATGCCGTCATCACAGGTAACATCTCAGTCTGTCACCGAATGGCTTTTGTATTTTTTGACCCAGGTACTATATTTTCTTATGTGTTTACATATTTCTCTATGAGTCTTGATATGATCTGTGATTTGCTTGATGCCCCTATACATATATCTACTCCAGTTGGAGACTCTGTGATTGTAGATAAAGTTTATTGATCTTATACTGTCACACTTATGGGGTATGGCACCTGGGTTGACTTAGTGATTCTAGACATGGTAGATTTTGATGTGATTTTGGGTATGAGCTGGCTAGCTCCTTATCATGTGATTCTGGACTGTCATGGCAAGACAGTCACCTTAGCTATGCCCGGGGTGGCTAGATTTGAGTGGAAGGGTAACCTTAGTCCCTTCCCAAGGAAAATTATTTCCTTTATTCATGCTAAGAAACTAGTGGAAAGGGGGTGTTTGGCTTATCTGGCACATATTCGTGATATTAGTATAGAGGATCCATCTATTGAGTCAGTTCCAGTGGTGTGGGAGTTTGTGGAGGTGTTTCCCGCGGACTTGCCAGGTATGCCTCCAGATTGTTATGTCAGTTTTGCATTAACTTAGATCCAGGGACCCGCTCTATTTCTATTCCACCATATCGGATGGCGCGTGCTGAGTTGAGAGAATTGAAAGAACAACTTCAGGATCTTCTTAGTAAGGGTTTTATTCGTTCGAGTGTCTCCCCGTGGGGCACTCCTATGCTTTTCTTGAAAAATAAAAATAGGACCATGCGGATGTGCATTGATTACCGCTAGTTGAATAAAGTCACCATCAGAAATAAATACCCCATCCCTCATGTTGGTGATTTGTTTGATCTGCTGCAAGGGGCTTCTGTGTTTTCAAAAATCAATTTGAGATCGGTTATCATCAGTTGAAAATTCGGGCAGAGGATATTCCTAAAACAGTCTTCCGGATTAGATATGGGCATTATGAATTTCTTGTTATGTCTCTTGGACTTACTAATGCCCCAGCTGCTTTTATGGATTTGATGAACCGTATTTTTAAGATATACTTAGATTTCTTTGTGATTGTGTTCATCGATGATATCTTGATTTATTCGAAGAGTAAGGAGGATCCTGAAAAACACTTGAGCATTTTTCTGGGGTTGTTGAGAGACAGGCAGTTGTATGCTAAGTTCTCGAAGTGTGAGTTTTGTCTTGCGTCTATGTCCTTCGTGGGGCATGTGGTTTCAAAAGAGGGGAATATCGTGGATCCGAAGAAAATTGAGGCAGTGAGAGATTGGGCCAGACCTACTTCCATGACAGAGATCCGCAGTTTCATGGGTTTGGCTAGTTGCTACCGTCGGTTCGTGAAGGGGTTTGCTTCTATTGCTTCGCACTTGACCCGTTTGACTCAGAAACAGGTACCCTTTCAGTGGTCTGACGAGTGTGGGGAGAGCTTCCAAAAGCTCAAGACGTTATTGACTACAACTACTATTGTATCTTTGCTCGTGGAGGGAAAGGACTTTGTGCTTTATTGTGATGCTTCTCATTCTGGTTTGGGTGCGGTTTTGATGCAGGAAAAAAAGTGATTGCTTATGCTTCCAGACAGTTGAAGGTTCACGAAAAGAACTATCCTACTCATGACTTGTATTTAGCAGCTGTGATTTTTGCATTGAAGATTTGGAGGCACTATCTCTATGGTGCCCGTTGCGAGGCATTCTTGATCATCACAGTCTTCCGCATGTGTTTACTCAAAGAGATCTTAATTCTAGGCAGCAGAGATGGATGGAGTTCTTTGAAGGATTATCACATTACTATCTTGTATCATCCGGGCAAGGCAAATATGGTAGCAGATGCCTTAAGCAGGAAATCAGCTAGTAAGGGTAGTTTAGCTCGTTTGATTGCGTCAGAGCATCCGTTAGCCAGGGAGGTTCAGACTTTGGCTAATAGTTTTATGAGGCTTGATGTGTCTGATTCGGTCAGAGTGTTGGCTTATGTGGAGGCGAGATCATCGTTTCTGGAGCGGATTAAGGCAAGGCAGTTTGAGAACGCGAGCTTATGCAAGATTCATGATAAGGTTTTAAGTGGTGAGGCCAAGGAGTCCATAATTGACTGTGAGGGCGTCCTGAGGATTAAGGGGCGTGTCTGTGTCCCTCGTGTTGATTATTTCATTCGGACAATTTAGGGGAGGCTCACAATTCTAGATACCCTATTATTCTTGGTGCTACCTAGATGTATCGCGACTTGAGGCAACATTTGGTGGGCTAGGATGAAGCGTGATATAATTGAGTTTGTTTCACAGTGTCTAAATTGCCAGCAGGTTAAGTACTAGCACCAGAGACCTGGGGGTACTCTTCAGAGGATGTCCATTCCGAGTGGAAGTGGGAAAGGATAGCTATGGACTTTGTTGTTGGTCTTCCGAAGACCATGGGTAAGTTTGATTCGATATGGGTCATTGTTGATAGATTGACCAAGTCTGCCCATTTCATACAAGTCCAGATCACCTATACTTCTAGGAAGTTAGCCCAGATTTATATCCGTGAGATTGTTCGTCTGCATAGGGTTCCTATTTCCATCATATTCGATAGTGGCACGACATTCATATCTCGATTTTAGAGGACCTTACAATATGAGTTGGGCACTAGGTTGGATCTTAGCACAGCTTTTCACCCTCAGACATATGGTCAGTCTGAGAGGACGATTCAGGTTCTAGAGGATATGCTTCGAGCCTGTGTGATTGACTTTGGTTGTCATTGGGACCAGTTCTTACCATTGGCAGAGTTTGCATATAATAATTGTTACCATTCGAGCATCGATATGGCTCAGTTTGAGGATCTTTATGGGAGGAGATGTAGATCTATTAGGTGGTTTAATGCATTTGAGGTAATGCCATATGGTACTGACCTTTTGAGAGAATCCTTAGATAAAGTTTAGGTGATTCAGGAAAAGCTCTTGGCGGCTCAGAGTAGACAGAAGAAATATGCGGATTGAAAGGTCTGAGATCTTGAATTCATAGTTGGAGAGCAAGTTTTGTTGAAAGTCTCACCCATAAAGGGTGTGATGAGGTTTGGGAAGAGAGGTAGGCTTAGTCCCAGATTCATTGGTCTATTTGAGATCCTCAATCTAGTGGGGGAGGAAGCCTATGAGTTGGCTTTGCCTCCAGGTTTGTCCGGCGTCCATCCGGTGTTTCATGTCTCGATGTTGAAGAGATATCATAGTGATGGTTCTTTTATCATTCGTTGGGATTCAGTCCTGTTGCATGAAAATCTGTCTTATGAGGAAGAGCCGATTATTATTCTAGATAGGGAGGTTTGTAAGTTGAGGACGAACGAGATAGCAGTTCAGTGGAAGAATCATCCCGTTGAGGAAGCTACTTGGGAGACTGAATCAGATATGTGTAGTAATTATCCCTAACTTTTCATAGTATCAGGTACCCTTTCCTTGTTTCCCCTCCTTGTCCGTTCGAGGATGAACGGTTATTTAATTGGTATATGATGTAACGACCCATTAGGTCGTTATGGGGGCTTTGACCATTTTACCCTTGCTAGTACCTTCCTGAGAATAGAAATGAGCTTAATGGGAACTCAAAGAGTTAGAAGTCTAAAAACTGAAATTTGATTTGTTTGTTATTGCACATTGTTAGAAACTTGTTGTATGTTCATTTGGGGGGTGGCTTGGTAAATTAGACCCCCGCTGGGAATTTCGAGGCCACGAGTGAGTCGTAGTGTGTTTTTATGCATATGTGCATGTTTGGTTTGCGTCTGTAGGGCCTCGGATTAGTGTTGGGATTTTGGGCGAAATACCAAAGCTTACTGGTCGATATGGACTGCTGCAATGGTGGTATTATTGTAGGAGTTCGCCTCTACGGCTTATCGGTCTCCGCCGCGGGGTTTTGAGATTTAATGAGGTTCGCTATAGAGGGTTAATTCCCACTATAACGAGACCGCTGTAGCGAAATATGGACCGCTGCAGTGGTCGACGGGAGGCAGAAGCTGTATTTTATATTCCATATTTTGAACCCATTCCCCAAATACACCAAAAACAATTCGCAAGAAAGATTAAGGTGATTTTTCTAAGGCTAGGGCATCACTCTTCATCAAGGTAAGTCTTAAACTTTATCTTCATTGATTCCATAATCACCTTACGTTCTTACATCCGCTAAGGTTCTTTAATGGTGAATTGAAATGTTAGAACCCTAGAACTTATGAAACCCTTAAATAATTAATGGGTTATTGAGTTATTGTTGTTTTATCAACTAGGAGTATAGAATATCACTTCCTAGAATGAGAATTTGACTATTAATGGTGGAATTGATTGATTAAGACTTAGGATTCCAATAAAAATGGACGCTTTAGCCTAAAAAATGATTTGGAAGGGGTTGAATTGATTAGAAAATCCATGAATTGATATAATATGATTGGTGGGATTGATTTTAGGATGAATTCACACCTACTGATAGTTCACCCATTGAAAAAGGGTAAAATTAGTAGGGTTTCTTCCCCAAACTATTGTTATTGAGTAGAGGATTCCTTACCCGCTAAGCGTTATGATTATAGACTTTGAACGTTCCGAAGCTTTGTGAAAGAGGAAAGCTGTTGCAGAATAATTGCATTGTTCCAGTTCGACTTTGAGGTAGGTTATGGTTAGCTTGAGTTATACTTTGATTAGTTGAATATATAAGTAATAGAATTGATGGGAGAAATCATGTCTAAGTCTTTGGACATGATGTACGGTTGGAAATTAGGTTGAATGCTTGATTGATTGATTATGTGCGTTAGTCGCCGTTACTTTATGTGCTGAACCTGAGGCGGAATTGTTGTAATATGAAAAGGAAAGAGTTAATACATACTCTTCTTGTGATTGAGATGATTTCGTATTCATTTTGATTGATGAGATGATTTGTTGAGTCTTGATTGATTTGTGGCATGGTGCCTGGTGTTCTTGACCTTGATATTGTTGACTGATCCTATTTTACATTTACTGATTAACTGGAAATAAGTTGAGAAGTAGGGGGTGAGGATGTGGCCCAGTTATTGGCTTGTGATCCGAGGTCAGTTTCGAAGCGAGCTGTATATGGACACCATAGGTCCTCTATAGAGAACGACTATTTGGGGAAACAATACCATTTAGCATGTGTGTTCACGATTGAGATGCTGACATTATTACATTGCATTGCATTTGTTATATCCCGTATTTTGTACGTTGGAATATTTTAAGTTGGATTGCGACAAGTTGTGGATAAGACTTTTAATTTCCGATTTTGTTTTTGTTTTAATGCACAAGTTGCATATTCATCTTTTCATTGGTATGGAGTGCTAAGGGTAAATTTAGAATAAGGAAAAGTTTGGGATGTTGAATAAGTTATACGGATTGTATGGAGTTTTGGACATATCCGGGTATGCAAATAAAGAGATCGGTGTATAAAAGTTTTAGGTCTGAAATAATTTCCGCGGATGTATTCATTTGCTACGATCTTGCTACGGTGACTTCGGGATGACTATATAAAGGGCTTAACCCCCTATTTTTAATTAAAAAAATCGGACCAAAAACATTAAATATTCGAAAATTTGACCTTCCACCACCAACTTTTAGCCGAAACCAGGTATAATTCCTAAATTCCGGTCCGGACGGCGTATAGTTGCGACTTCAAAACTGCGTATTGAGTCTTTGTGGCTTAAGTTCAGGTGAAGGAGTAAATATATAGCATTATTATCGAGGAAAGGTATGAATCTCTTTCTATTTGTGTTAATATTGGTTTATTTACGGAGAAGGAGAGTGAAAAATCGTTATAAAATAGTTACGTGATGGAAATATGGGACAAACACCATATTGAATGTTATGAAGTATTTTGAAGTTGGAAATATTATGGTTAATGTTGGTTTGGTTATATGTAGTCGAATTGATTATAATTGGAATGTTGTCGAAGTACGTGGAAATGACTTGTTAGTGTTAGAATGCATTTGAAATTACTTATTGATGTTGTTGGAATGGTTGTTGGTATTGTTGTTGAAGATTTGGCCGAGTTAAATTCTCGGGGACGTCAGATTACGGGGGAAATCTTTGCCCGAAATTCCGTAGAAAAAGTAATAGCTTGGGATTGAATTCTTCGACGCTTATGGCTAATGTTCGATGCCTATTGATGTTGTTGTAGATTTTGAGAAGACGAGACTTACGTTTGGGTTAGCTTAGGAAGCAAAGGTATGTGAAGCTTACCCTTCTTTTCTTTTGGCATGTCTTAGACGGGATTAAGGTATGACATGTTTGTGTCTCGGGAAACTCCGTTTCTTAAGTTTCGAGTATGTTTATGATTCATATTTGCTTTTGATGTTGGCATCCTTGTATGGTCAGGCTATGGTCCGTATGTCTTTGATATGGGTGAGTTTGAAATGTTGTGTAAACGGTTTGTTCAGAGAGGATTTTATGTCTAAAAATGTCGTAACTTTCATGGACGGAACTTAGGATTGTGATGAGTTCGCAAATGATTCTTATGTTTCTTGATATTCGTATACCTAATATGGTCGAATTATCATCCTTATGTCTTTTTTATGATTAAATTTTTAAGGTTGCAAGAGTTGTTTTTCAAAAAAAAAGTTTTGTTTTCAAAAGAGTTTTGTTCCTAAACGATTCCAAAACTACGAACGACCTTAACTTTCAGAAAAGGCTCGGATCGCTTTGATATTTTCGCAAATGATTTCATGACGAGTAATGACCTTAACTTTCATAGGCGGGGCCGGATTGGGTTGACGCTCGTTCGTAGGTCCCGCGACTTTCTTTGGTATAGTTTTGACGACTTATTTTGAAAAAAAGCTTAATACGACTATCTTTCCGACCCCCGAGTATGATTACTTATTTATACGTGAGTGTGCGAGGATTTTTATGCATATGATTTCCAAAATTTCATTTGACTATTCTGAGATTCGGAAGAAAACTTGATTTGATTATGGTTTTGGTTTTCAAAATGAGGGTTCGTTTGATCATTAAGATACGTGATGATGTACGATATGCGTATGGTTACTTACGATCTGCTCATGCGTTACTGTTGTTACCTCTTTCACCGGATCCGCGGTATGTGATCGTGCGCACTATAATATACTCGGTGTCATCTTGTGTTATAGTTCCATGAGCCCCGCAGTCGGGTTCCATTTATATTTGGTGTTATGCTATGTTTGGCGTTATGATGTGTGACGTGGATACGGAGATTTGAAACTTACGGTGTTATCTTGTGTTGTGGCGCCGGATAGGGTGGCGACCACGTTAGCGCGGGACTATGGACCGCGTATGATATGTGATGATGTATGATGATATGATGGTACGTTTCCGATGGTGGGGCAAACCCATGGTGGGGCAAACCCGGTGGTGGGGCAAGCCCGATGATGAGGCAAAATTTCACATTGGTTTAGGCAAATGGTTTAGGCAAATCCACATTAGTTTAGGCAAATCCCATTCGGTTAATGTTATCTCGTATGACGGGATATGATGTGTACGGTATGAAGTATGATGATTATTTGCGTATGTTCCCATTATGGGCCGGATACGATTTGTGTTTCAGATACAAGCCTTTGGTATTCTGGTTATTGTGCTCACTTTCTGTACTCCTTACTTCGGTTATGATCTCGCTTTCTGTATGTTATGCTTTACATGCTCAGTACATATTCCGTGACCCCCTTTCTTCGGGTGCACGTTTAAATGCGCGCGGTACAAACGGATGAGTGGAAGATGTTAGTAGAAGATGTGCCAGTGGATTGGCGAGCTCCGTTTTCTTCGGTCTTTCTGGAGTCGAGCATTTATGTTATGAGAGTCTATTTAATGTTAGAGACTTTGCGGAGTGTCGTGTGTATGAGATGTCCGTTTGTAAGCGGCTATGTAAGCTTGATGTATCATTATGTGTTGTTATAACTTTCATGTGTTCGGTTGTTATGGTTACGGGTTTTATTTGATTTGAAAAGATGAAAAGCATGTTTGATTTGTCAAAAAAGAAAGTTTTCATTATGTGCTTATGTTATGTTTGTGGGCCCGATATGGTTATGAGTATTGCGAGAGTCTGCGGGTTCGCTCGGCCCTAAGTAAGGGTCGGGTGCCCATCATGCCCTATCGGAAATTAGGGTGCCCTATCGAAAATTAGGGTGTGACAGCATTGGACTTACTTTAGTCTTGTGGTTGGTTGATGGTAAGACTTGTGATAGGCTGAACTTATACGATTTCCACACGATTGATGTTGGACTTATCATATGCATTTGTGTTGGCTAAATTCTATTGATGACATTATTTGTTTATGTCTTTGTTGTGCACTATCGATAGTTGCTTTTATGAACGTATGCGTGATACTAATCTTAGTCGGCCTATGATGCACGATTATATAGTGTTTGTCTATACTACCTTCTGCACCCTTTTGAGTCTTGATTGTGTCTTTGAGCATCTTGGACCTGTATCTAGCGTACGTTCCGTCGTTGAGATCCGTACCTAGATCTTTCCTTATTTAGATGTCTACTTTCATTCCACATTTACGATTATTTTAGATACTTATTTCATTCATTAGACAACTTTATGTTTTAGAGTCCCTGTACGATGACTTTCGGATCTTTTGGGTTGTAATAGTTAGGACTTCCACCGTTATTTATTTATGGCAATGATTTAGGCTTATTCATGATTTATTTCTGGTAATTAATTTATATTTGTTAAAATGTTAAGTAAAAGGGATAAGGAGATGGTTCGTCCACTAGGAGATTTGTGTGGGTGCTACTCACGGCTACTTGGGTCGTGACACAAGATCAGGGTTTGGACAGTGTGAGGTGACTCAAGTACTTATGGTGATGGGGTTGTACTAGCACTCATTGACACCTAATTTTTGTCCTCCAATAATTTTATTAATTATTCAAATTTTTTGAGTCACAAATGGATTGAATTATACATGTTACAAGTCGAAAATGATTTTACAAAATTGTTTCGGTGACATTTTGCAAAACATCATCAAGTATATTATTGTAAATCATCTTGCGTATTTTGTATATTTCTTAAGATTTTCAAGCATATTTATATTTAAATCCAAAATTGTGAAAACAATTATTTAATTAATTGATAAGTATTTTACTCCGTTAAATCAATAAATTTTATTAAATAAATGATTGGTCAATTATCTCAATTTTACAATTCATTTGATTTTAATTGCACTTACATTCAAAATTGGTTCAAATTGAAATGTCAAATTTATTTCTATGGTAATTACAGTTGTAATTGAAATGACCAATTGATTTATACATTAATTATGGCCACAACTGAAACATTTTGGTCAATATTTAAATTTCAAT
>NC_081347.1:16819864-16904251 GCF_029784015.1 Lycium ferocissimum
TAAAAATGATTTGGAAGGGGTTGAATTGATTAGAAAATCCATGAATTGATATAATATGATTGGTGGGATTGATTTTAGGATGAATTCACACCTACTGATAGTTCACCCATTGAAAAAGGGTAGAAGTAGTAGGGTTTCTTCCCCAAACTATTGTTGTTGAGTAGAGGATTCCTTACCCGCTTAGCATTATGATTATAGACTTTGAACGTTCCGAAGCTTTGCGAAATAGGAAAGCTGTTGCAGAATAATTGCATTGTTCCAGTTCGGCTTTGAGGTAGGTTATGGTTAGCTTGAGTATACTTTGATTAGTTGAATGTATAAGTAATAGAATTGATGGGAGAAATCATGTATAAGTCTTTGGACATGATGTCTGGCTGGAAATTAGGTTGGAACTGATTGATTGATTATGTGCGTTGGTCGCCGTTACTTTATGTACTGAACCTGAGGCGGAATTGTTGTAATATGAAAAGGAAAGAGTTAATATATACTCTTCTTGTGATTGAGATGATTTCGTATTCATTTTGATTGATGAGATGATTTGTTGAGTCTTGATTGATTTGTGGCATGGTGCCTGGTGTTCTTGACCTTGATATTGTTGACTGATCCTATTCTATATTTACTGATTAACTGGAAATAAGTTGAGAAATAGGGGGTGAGGATGTGGCCCAGTTATTGGCTTGTGATCTGAGGTCAGTTTCGGAGCGAGCTGTATATGGACACCATGGGTCCCCTATAGAGAACGACTATTTGGGGAAACAATACCATTTAGCATGTGTGTTCACGATTGAGATGCTGTCATTATTATATTGCATTGCATTGGACTTACTTTAGTCTTGTGGTTGGTTGATGACTGAACTTGTGATAGTTGAACTTATTTGATTTCCACGACTGATTGATGACTGGACTTATCATATGCCTGTGTTGGCTAAATTCTATTGATGACATTATTTGTTTATGTGCTGTTGTGCCTATCTGCCTATTCTGTTGCTTTTATGAACGTATGCATGATACTAATCTTAGTCGGCCTATGATGCCTACCAGTATATAGTGTTTGTCTTTGATACTACCTTCTTTGCACCCTTTTGAGTGCTGATTGTGTCTTTGGAGGCATCTTCCAGACCTCATATCTAGCGTGAGGCCAGTTCCCGATCAGATCCGAGGGTGAGCTCCTATCCATGCCATGCTGCCTGAAGATCTTTCCTTATTTAGATGTCTACTTTCATTCCAGACATTTACGATTATTTTAGACACTTATTTCATTCATTAGACAACTTTATGTTTTAGAGTCCTTGTACGATGACTTGATGACTTTCGGATCTTTGGGGTTGTAATAGTTAGGACTTCCACCGTTATTTATTTATGGCAATGATTTAGACTTATTCATGATTTATTTCTGGTCATTAATTTATATTTGTTAAAATGTTAAGTAAAAGGATAAGGAGATGGTTCGTCACTAGGGGATTTGTGTGGGTGCTACTCACGGCTACTTGGGTCGTGACACAAGATCAGGGTTTGGATAGTGTGAGGTGACTCAGAGCACTTTCTAGTGGTGATGGGGTTGTACTAGCGCTCGTTGACACCTAATTTTTGTCCTCCAATAATTTTATTAATTATTCAAATTTTTGAGTCACAAATGGATTGAAATATACATGTTACAAGTCGAAAATGATTTTACAAAACTGTTTCGGTGACATTTTGCAAAACATCATCAAGTATATTATTGTAAATCATCTTGCGTATTTTGTATATTTCTTAAGATTATCAAACATATTTATCAAAATTTAAATCCAAAATTGTGAAAACAATTATTTAATTAATTGTTTAACTATTAATTATTAATTGATAAGTATTTTACTCCGTTAAATCAAGAAATTTTATTAAATAAATGATTGGTCAATTATCTCAATTTTACAATTCATTTGATTTTAATTGCACTTACATTCAAAATTGGTTGAAATTGAAATGCCAAATTTATTTCTATGGTAATTACAGTTGTAATTGAAATGACCAATTGATTTATACATTAATTATGGCCACAACTGAAACATTTTGGTCAATATTTAAATTTCAATTGTGACCCCATTTTGTAAAATCAACCTTTTTAAGTTTTAATTGCTTCATTTCGTGATATGGGCCAAATTCTCCAAATTTAGGCCAGGCTCAGTCCAAAACGGGACCATACCTGGCCCAACTTTGTTATATCTTCAACATATGTATACCAAACACCTCTCATTTGGGTTTGTTGAAAGGGTTTCAAGAGAAACCCTAGCAGCCTCACCCCTCTCCTCTCTTTCTTCGGTCATCAACACCCAAAAATGGCAAGTTCTTCATGAGTTTTGCTTTGTATAGACCATGCATGGTCATTTTGGTAAAGCAATTAATGATTCACCTTCTCTCCACCGCACAGCCACCAGGAAAGGTAAAACGCTCATCCTCTATCTTCTGTTGCGTTTTCTGCTCAAACAAGGACTAGTTCCTTAATGAATTTCGTCTTGTTGCTTGTTAAAAGTCACGATTTCTAATGGTTTTCAAAGTTCCACAAGGATTCAAGAAGTATCAAAAAAAAAAAAAAAAAAAAACTTAGTCCCATATCATATGTTGACAAATAATTTGGGGTTCTATATAAAAAACCCCATTTCTACTATTTTATAGACAGAGACACAACATAACCAGTCGAAAAAACCCAAATTTTGAGTTTTAGCAAAGGATCCTACTAGAATTGGAACACTTTGCCTATTTTCTCTAATTTGGGACTTAGTCTAAAGTTTTTTCTTTCTTTTGTGGCTGAGTACGAGTGTGAAGGAGTTTGAGATCCCCAAATCCATTCTCGACAAGGGTTGCTCTTAGAAAAGGTAATTTTTTATCCTTTCTCTATTTTAATTTTGTTATGTTCCTTATAAGTATTGTATGCTTTGTTATGTATTATGTTTAGTTAGTTTAGGTTAATATGTGTTAGTTTAAAATTAGGTTTCTTGTTTAGTTAAGATTCTTTTTAGATTAATGTAGAAATCTTGTGTTTTAGCTAAAACGTGATAGGATAGACACTAGTTAAGTATGCCTTCAGTTATGTGGTCCAACTATGCTTTAGTTTGTTGGCTAAGCAGTGTTAATTAGCATGACATGATTGTAAATATAGCTTAACTTAAAACAACCTGCATATGTTTCTCTGTTTATCACTTGACTACTTAGATTGTGAACACGTAGTTGTGCCTGGATGGCTTAAGAGACTGTTTAATCCTTGATGTGCATAAATCTGTGTAGTTTCTTTACTATTATCTGAGTTTAGGACCACTTTACATTAGTCATTGGAGTCTGAAGTACACATGATAAACTAAAAGGGAAGAACCATAAAGTTTTGGTAGCAATAATGGAAGTCTGAAAGGTTGAGTTTGATGTTGAGACTCTGAGAGGGGTTTGAAATTAAGTAACTAAAAGGAGTTAAATTCTGTGATCATTTAAGATAATGGGTTTCTTTCATGCCATTACATATAGCTTAGCTCTCTATCAAATGGATTACTGTGAATAGTACATGTTCTATTTGAATCTTGTTATCCTTTAAAATATAAAGTTTATATATAGGCAGATAGCTTGAATCGTGTTTCCTTTATCCAAACATTAATGATAATGTGTTCAATTCAAAAGGGGGGCTTAGTTTGATCCAATCTGCTTAGTATATGTCTGTTCTAGAACTGTAGGGTGTATGTTTGAAATGAGTACGGATAATGTTCTATTCTTTCATTTGAGCACATGAGTTTGTGTTGGTTTGAAAGTGTACAAGGTGTTTCCCTGATTTGAATGGGGTTATATCAACTAGAAAGCATGTTAGTCATTGTTATGAAATGAATTATGTGTCAAGAGCCTAGGGTGTAACCTAGAACCTTAAGCAATGTTGTTTTCAACTCATACCTTGTAAATGATAAATGCATTATGTGTGTAAGATGTTGGCTTTTCCAACCTAACTTTTCTTCAAGCAGGACCCTCTTTGTACCGTTCCTCTTATTTGGATCTATTATGTTCTCAAAACTTAGATAGTATGCTAAATAATGGAAGAATGGCTTTCATTTATGTGCATTTTGAGATGTAATGATTGGATGTTTGGCTTGTGCACATGTTCATATGATAGTCACATAGACTGTTTGCATCCTTAAGATTGCTTCTACAACTCTGTTAAGTCCTAAAGAATGTTTGGTTATTCACGTAGAATTGAGATTCATTGCATTATGGTTTGAACATCTGTAAAATGTTGGTTTGGGAACTTGTGAGTCTTTTATGCTAAATGATAAGTCATTGATGAAAAATTAGAACTTATTCCACTTCAATCCTTCCCCTTTAGTTTAACAGTAACTTAAATTTGTGAAAATGATGAAGTTTAAGGAGTAAAAATGAACATACTTGGTATGTTTTCTGTTTGCATGGAAAGGTTATGCCCCTTGTCTTATGATTAAACATGGAGTGATGTCCTAGGGCTAAGGACTTAAGAAGAGGCTTTGAGTCACTACTCAGCGTTATCCTAGCTGCTCTGGGTTGCTGGGGTTCTTCCTTGCCAAATCATGAGACCGTAAGGATACTTCGGTTATGTTTGTGTGTTAACTAGGAGTCAGTATATTTTTTGTTAAAACAGATCATCCTTTTCTTTTCTTTATATTCTGAATTACTAAAAGCCAAAGTGTTTGATCTGTCTATCTGAATGTCAATTATATATAATGTGTTGGCTTTGCCAACCCTAATTCTCTATGAGTATGTGTATTGTCTGAACTTCATGATTGTTTGGAGCATCATCTTCAACATTTACTTGATTCTAAGAAAAAGACTAAATTTACTCAAATAGCATGTTTATATGCTGAGGTTTCTTTTAAAGGAAGAATTCATGTTGATTAGTCACAAGTGTGTGCTGATTTCAACACTTTGATGTATGTTTTAATCCTGCTTTACTTGTTGTCTCTATCCGAGGTTATCACCTAAATGATTAAGTGTTTAGCTTGGAATTGTGTGAACTTTGTTTAATAGACCATGAGCCTTAGAGTATAAAGCTGTCTATTTTACATCTTCCCTTTGCTGAGTCTTCATAATGAGTTAAGATAGTCACACATGAAAAGGATAACCTGAATAATGCATTGTCCAAACACTTTCCCTTCTTGTAACACCTCGTACGTCCAAACTAAGCTATGTTCATGATTCAGGACTTAGAAAACCAGACGGGAAGTATTAGAATAAAAAAATTCATTTTTTTACGCTTGGTTATACGGATCGTATAAAATTATACGGGCCGTATATGCCATCGTATAAGTAATACGGGCCGTACTTGCCATCGTATAAGTTATACGGGTCGTACCTGCCATCGTATAAGTTATACGGGTCGTACCTCCAACCATATAAATAAATACGGACCGTACTTTTGTCCGTATCTAAGCATGGAAAAATCTCAGCCCTTTGGAATTTGCCATTATAAATACGATTAGTTTATACGGACCGTACATTTATGTACGAGCCGTACATAGGACCGTACATTTATTACGGGCAGTATAATGTGCCCGTACAATTACCGATGCAGGGAGCTATATAAATATGCATTTTCAGTTTTTATTCTATTTTTTTTAAAGCCCTAGCATGAAGGTTCTCTCCTCTATCATTCTAATATAGGTAAGTCTATTCCAAGACTTCCAAGTGAGTTCTAACCAATATCCATGAATGCTAAGTAGAAATTTATTGTTCATAAGCCTAGGGTTTTCAAGAAAACTCATCTCAAGGATTCAAGGTTGAAGCTTTTGGGATCCTTCTTCAAGATACAGGTTCTATTACAAGTTTTCTGAGCGATTAAGGTATGTAGGATTTCTATTCACATGTGGGAACATCATTGTTCTTCCCCACACCATGTTCATCAATGAAAACACGAAGTTCCATAAACCTAGAGTTTCTATTCTAATTCATGATAACCCTAAGTTACAAGTATCATGCTATACCATGTTTGTATTACTAATTCGTTATTGTATTCTTGATATTCCATTTTGGCTATTTGGAATTTGTCTGTAATCCATGAACACCCATGCTTTGCATTCCATGGGATCTTAAATACAAGATATGAATTATTATGCTTAATTTCATTCTATATGCTTCCATGTTTTCATACAAGTTATACTATATGTTTATATTCATGTTATATTACACTCACGAATCATGTTTATGTAATTCATGGGTTCTAAGCCGATTATAGCCATGTTCATGTTTTGGGAGGTGCATAGATTACCGAGAAGACTCAGACATCCTAAAACTACGTGTGCCAGCGTAGGATAAGGATCGCTCCGCCCAGTTAGGATGATTCCTTCATGTTTACCCATTGCAGGTTATTGGATCCATTCATGTCTTGTTCATGTCTCGTACCCTGGCAAAGTATAAGATGGCTTAGCTGATCGGGTAGAGATCAGAAGCGACGTGCTCACGTGGTGGTTACATGTCGGTTATACTAAGGCTCTCCCACTTAAAATGTTTTACTCATGTTATATATATATAATGTATGTTCATGTTCGACTTACGGTTTATATATATATATATATATATATATATATATATATATATATATATATATGCTTATGTTCATGTTCGACTTACGATTTCGGTTTTAGTTCAATTCTTATGATTTCATGTGCCATGTTTATTTCATTCAGTTGCTTTAAATACCAGTACAATTCAAATGTATTGACGTTTCTTTTATTGCCCGGGGGCCTGCATTTCACGATGCAGGTATTGATTTACAACACAACGTATCAACTCGTTAGGACATTGCTTGTATCAGCTTTTGGTGAGCCCATTCTATTTGGGGTGTTATCTTTATTTATTTCATGTCAGTTATGCAGTTAAGGTATGGCGGGGGCCTTGTCTCGGTAAATAGTTTAGCAGTCAGACTCATGTTAGAGGTTTTATAGACTAGTTTAGCATGTTATGTCAGATACTCAGTTTTGGTTAGCCTTTTTGGATATACATTCATGATGTTCCGCACTATCTTTAAGAACCAGTATTTTTAGTATTATTATGATTATTGAACTCCATGTTTTCACAAGTCATGCATGTTTAACTTATATTCTGCATCAGTTCATGTCCTATGCTGACTCAGCAAGCCATGTGGTTCGTTCGGTCATATGCAGCAAGGCACTGAGTGCCGTGTTATGTCCAGGCCAAGGTTCGGGGCGTGACAAAGCTTGGTATCAAATCCTAGGTTCAATTGTCTTAGGGAGTCTATGAAACCATGTCTAGTGGGGTCACTTTTATATTTGTGTGCACGCCACACATATAAACAGTTGACCACCAAGACATCTAGGATTGTCTCACTATCTAGATCATGCACTTAGAGCTATGCTTTCAGGAATCCCTTTAACTCGTGCGTATTATGTATTTCAGAAAATGCCTGCAAAAAGAAAGTAGACCAACAGGACTTTAGCTACTAGGAAGAGAGCTACTACTAATGTAACTCTAGAAGTGGAGCCTCAGACTCAAAAGTCTGCATCAGATTCTGCACTCGTACCAACCGAAAGGCTTGCGGAGGTCCGTCCTACAGTTACCCCGCAACCCAGTGCCTTAGATCTAGATATTAGGGGAGCTATTCAGCTGCTTACCCAGATTGTTGCTACGCAAGCACAACGTCAGGAAACGGCTCCTAGTGCAGGTGCTAGTGGAGGGTCGAATAGTTCTAAGACCAAGTAATTTCTGCATATGATTCCTCCAGTGTTCACAGGGACTGTTAAGGGGGATGACCCAAAAAATTTCATTGATGGGCTTCAGAAGGTTTTTCATGTCGTGCATGCTTCAGAGACGGAGGCAAAAGAGTTGAGAGCTTATCAGTTACAGGATGTTGCTCCTATTTGGTATGAGACATGGGAGTAGTCTTGTGGGGAAGATGCATCTCCTGCAACTTGGGATGAGTTTATAGATGCTTTCATTGACCACTTCCAGCCGTTTGAGGTCGGAAGGCAAAGGCCTATGAATTTGAGAGGCTCAGGCAGAATGATATGAGCATGAATGACTATTACCTCAAGTTTGTTTCTTTGGCCAAGTATGCTCCGCACATGGTCCCTGATATGAGGGAAAAAGTTAGGCGATTTGTGTTAGGGCTTATACCCGACTTGTACAGTGATGAAAATATTGATGCTCAGAATAGAGAAATGACCATTACTAAGATGGTTGCTTTTGTTCAGGGTAATGAGGACCGAATGAAGGAAGAAGAAGAACTTCAGAAAGAGAATGACAAGGAATTCAACAAAAGAGCTAAGTCTGCAGGTAACTTCAACCATGAGGGAGGTGACTTCAACCATGAGGGAGGTGGAGGCTAAAAATTCTTCAAGAACAGGTCATCAGGACCTGCTCCATTTGCTGCCAGTGCCCCATCCCAAAGTTCTGGACTGATCAGAAGAGACAGAATTTCAGACCAGCATACTCCTATTCTCAGGATAGTGTGGGTCAGAAGACTTATGATAATTCGGTCTGCAGCAAGTGTGGTAAGAGACATCTAGGGGAGTGTCGCATGGGCATGTATATATTCTATGGGGGTGGCCAGTGGGGACATTTTAAGAGGGACTGTCCATTAGCGAGACAAGGTACCGGAGGTAACGTGGCTCAGTCCATGAATTCAGCAGCTCCTTGAAATTCTCAAGCCCAGTCAGGGCATTGTGCAGCTAAGTCTGGCAATGCAGGCAGATGTCGAAACAACTTGTATGCTTTAGCAGGACATCAAGATATAGAGGCACGTCCAGATGTTGTCACAGGTACATGAACAATTTTCACTTTCGACGTTTATGTCCTTATTGACCCAGAATCCACCTTGTCATATGTAAACCCATTTATTGCTAAGAAATTTGGGATAGAACCAGAAAAGTTGCATGAACCCTTTGAAGTGTCCATTCTAGTTGGAGACTCAGTTATAGCTAGACGTATTTATAGAGGTTGCTCAATTTTAGTTTATCACTGTAGAACCATAGCCCACTTAATAGAGTTGGAAATGGTAGACTTTGATGTAATCATGGGTATGGATTGGTTGGCTTCATGTTATGCCACAGTAGGTTGTAGAACCAAAATAGTAAGAATTGAGTTTCCTAATAAACTAATCATAGAATGGAAGGGCAATTCAGTAGTACCCAAGGGTAGGTTTATTTCATATCTCAAAGCCAGAAATATGATTTTCAAGAGGTACATCTATCACTTAGTCCAATTCAGGAATGCAGATACCCAGACCTTGACTATCCAATCCGTACCAGTCATTAATGAGTTTCCAGAAGATCTTCTTGGAGTTTCTCCCGATAGGGAGATAGATTTTGGAATTGATCTACTTCCCGGTATAGAGCCGATATCTATTCTGCCATACAAAATGGCTCCAGCAGTGTTCAAAGAGTTAAAAGCCCAGTTAAAAGATCTTCTCAACAAGGGATTTATTAGGCCAAGTGTTTTACCTTGGGGCGCACCAGTCTTGTTCGTCCGAAAGAAAGATGGTTCCTTATGCATGTGTATTGACTACCATCAGTTGAACAAAGTCACCATTAAGAACAAGTATCCTCTCCTCAAAATAGATGATTTATTTGACCAATTTCAGGGTGCCCAGTGTTATTCTAAGATTGACATCAGATTAGGATACCATCAGTTAAAGGTTAAGGAAGCTGATATTCCAAAAATCGCTTTCAGAATCCGTTATGGTCATTTCGAATTTCTTGTCATATCATTTGGGTTGACAAATGCACTAGCTACTTTCATGAACCTTATGATCAGGGTTTTCAAGCCTTATCTTGATTTATTCGTCATCGTGTTTATTGATGACACTTTGGTATATTCCCGTAGTGAGACTGATCATGCATAACATCTCAGAATAGTATTGTAGACACTTCAGGATCGTGATCTTTCTGCAAAATTTTCAAAGTGTGAATTTTGACTTAAGTCAGTGGCGTTTCTCGATCACGTGATTTCAGGAGAAGGAGTGAAGGTTGATTCTCAGAAAATTGATGCCGTAAAAAATTGGCCTAGACCTACCTCAGTATCTAATATAAGAAGTTTCTTGGGTCTGACAAGCTATTATAGATGTTTTGTAGAGGAATTTTCCTCTATTTCAGCTCTGTTGATTAAGTTAACTCAAAAGAAGGTCAAATTTCAATGGTCAGATGCATGTTAGCAAAGTTTTGAAGATTTGAAGAAGAGGTTGACTTCTGCTCCAGTTTTGAGACTACCAGAAGGAGTAGAAGGGTTCATAGTATATTGTGATGCTTTGGGAATTGGTCTCGGATGTGTCTTAATGCAGCATGGTAAGGTTGTTGCGTATGCATCCAGATAACTTAAGGCTCATGAAAAGAACTATTTGACTCATGACTTAGAATTGGCAGCTGTGGTTTTTGCAATTAAGAAATGGCCTCATTATTTGTAAGGAGTGCATGTTGATATTTTGACAGATCACAAAGGCCTGTAGTATATTTTCAAGCTAAGAGAGTTGAACCTCAGGCGAAGGAGGTGGCTCAAATTTCTTAAAGATTATAATGTGGATATTCTCTATCATCCAGGGAAAGCAAATGTAGTAGCCGATGCTCTTAGTCGGTGAACCATGGGGAGTTAAGATCATGTTAAGGAAGATAAGAGATATATGACAAGAGAAATTCACCGTTTGGCAAACCTAGGAGTTCGACTGTTGGACTTCGAAGATGGTTGAGTTGTTGTTCAAAACAGATCTTATTCCTCCTTAGTAGCCGAAGTAAAAGAGAAATAGTTTAGTGATCCCTACATGTTGAAATAGTTTAGTGATCCTTACATGTTGCAGCTGAAGGAAGGGATTCATAAGAATAAGAAAACGCCTTCCAAACAATAGGGACATGATGGTACCTTGAGGTACGGGGCAGATTATGTGTTCCAGATGAAGATGGACTTTGAGAGGGGATTATGTCACAAACTCATGATTCCAGGTATTCTATCCATCTAGGTTCCACGAAGATGTACCATGACCTCAAGAAAATTTACAGGTGGAATGATATGAACAAGAATGTAGCAGATTTTATGGGCAAGTGTTCGAATTGTCAGCAAGTGAAAGTCGAGCATTAGAGGCCTGGTGGGTTAGCTTAGAATATTGATATTCCTATTTGGAAATGGGCGATGATAAATATAGACTTTATAACAGGTCTACCTCACTCATCGCGAAGACACGACTCGATTTGGGTGATTGTGGACCGACCTACTAAATCAACACACTTTTTACCAGTCAAGGCCATAGATTCAGTAGAAGATTACACCAAGTTATATATTCATGAAATTGTCAGATTGCATGGACTCTAGTGTCCATTATTTCAAATCGTGGTGCTCAGTTTACAGTGAACTTTTGAAAATTCTTTCAGAAAGCATTGGGTACCAAGGTAAACCTAAGCACAGCTTTTCATCCTCAGACAAATAGCCAAGCATAGCATACTATTTAGAATCTTGAGGACATGTTGAGAGCATGTTTCATAGATTTTAAAGGTAATTGGGATGATCATTTGCCTCTCATTAAGTTTGCTTAAAATAACAATTACCATGCTAGTATCAAGATGGCATTGTTTAAAGCTCTGTATGGGCGAAGATATAGGTCATCCATTGGTTGTCTTGATGTTAGTGAAACAGAGTTGTTGGGACTAGATTTGGTCTATTAGGTTATGGTGAAAGTCAAGTTGATTTAACAGCGTTTGAGAATGACTTAGAGTTGCCAAAAGTCCTATTCAGATGTGCGACGAAAAGACTTAATATTTCAAGTTGATGATTGGGTGTTTTTAAAAGTTTCATGTATGAATGGTGTGATGGGATTTTTCAAGAAAGGGAAACTTAGTCCCAGATATATTGGATCTTACAAAATCCTGCGAAGGGTTGGTCAAGTAGCCTATGAGCTTAAGTTGCCACAAGAGTTGGCCGTTGTACACCCAGTGTTGCACGTTTCCATGTTGAGAAAGTATGTGTAATGACCCGTTAGGTCATTTTGGTTTCTTTCTTGCTTTTTCCCTTGTGAACCTGCCCCCTTTCTTGTTTTGGAAATTTGCTAAGTTAAGTAACCTTTAAGTGTTAGATTGACTTTAGGCATCTTCGGGGGTAATTGCCTCTTTCATTGGTTCCATTAGCTTCGAGACATCGAATATAGGTTGTTTGAGTGTTTGGTTCAGTTCCCGAGGGTCTTGGCGCGTTTCGGTCATTTGGTTGGAAAGTTGGTTTTTGCCCATTCGGGGTTGACTTGGTTAGAGAGACCTCTTTTAGAAATTCTGAGTGCGCGAGTGAGCTCATAGCGCGTTTTTACATGTGTCTGCATATTTGGTTTGTCTCGAGATTTCGGGTATTGGAAGTCAAAAATCAAATTTTTCTGGTTCTGGTGTTTGAATAGGCGTGAACGAGGTCCCGCCCCTGCGGATGTGCTCAGGCGAGAGAATGCCCGTAGGAACAAAGGATTGCTGGGTTGGCCTTGGTCTGCCCCTGTGAAGGATTTCCCGCAGGCGCGTGTGCGCAGCCGCGTGCTTGGCTTCGCCGCTGTGAAGTGGTGATATTTGTGTGGGGTTTGCCGTGGCGAGGATATTTCCGCCGGTTTGAGTTTTTCGGTGCGAACCTAAGTGCGCAGGTGCGTGCATCGCTAAGCAGAATGTGGTTCTTAGCATCTTCTTCCTTCAGACTTCTATTAAAAAACATCTAAGTTTGAGAGCGTTTTTGGAGGAGAATTGAATGCAATTCAAGGAAAAATCATTGGGTAAGTCTCCTAACTTGGTTTTATTACTACTTCCATGATTTAGACCCGTAACCCATGCTCAGAATGTTGATTTTAAGAGATTAATTTGAAGGGTTTTGGAACCCAACTTGAGAATTGGGGGTTTTAGAAATTGAGCATGATATGTGATTATTATTGGATGATTTTCGGTTTATGGGTTATATTAAGTATAAAGATCATGATTCTAGGTTCAATTTTTTGTTTTGCCCTTTTGGGTTTAAAATCCTAATTTTACGGCTAAATTTGGGAGTTTTGGATTATGTAGCAATATGGGTATTGATAGACTCTTATTCTAACGAATAGTCCTTATTTGACTAGACTTTGTTCGTTTGGAGACTATTCGGAGTGGCAAGAGGGAATCGTGATTCGAGATTTTGCATTCCAAGGATGTTGAGACCTTGAACTCTTTCTTGAATGTGTGTGTTGGCTAAAATGAACCTAATAAGAGGGAATTGGGGTGAATTAAGGGGGTTCCGATACTTTTGAAGTGACGAGCACTAGTGTCGGATACCGGTCATCATGTTATGGGTATTTGCGCAATTTCAATTGTATAATTAGTCTGAATGCCATGCTTTGAGCACTAGCTGATAGAATAATACGATTCTTTGGATCTGTGATTGGAGTCCGACGCCTGTACTTATGTCTCTCATTATGATTAATTTCTATCTTGTCTATTCGTGTGCATATCACTCTTACATATATCCTCGTTGAATGAAAAATAAGTAAAAAAGTGAAGCCTTTATGGTGTCATGAACATAAGAATGAATTTCATGCATTTATACTTGTTGTTGACTTGATGCATGACATATTCATGCTTTCATGCATACGATTTGAGGATATGATTGTGAGTCCGATGGGATCTTATTCAGGACGAGTGATGATGTTTTGGCACATTCTATTAGTATTTGAGCCCGATTGGCTAAGAGACAGGTTGTTGAGATGTGATATGATTGAGGTCGTGATCCGAGAAAATTAACGAAGCGGTGATATATGGGCCTCATGATCCCCCCCCCCATGGGTCAAGATTCGTTAATTTTCGAACGTTTGTTTATCGGGAAGTGAAAACAAAGGCCTTGCATTGTGTTTGCATATCATTCATCCATTCTTTATATTGTCGTTGGGATTATTGGTAATTGTTTTGCCTTATCTTGAAAATCTATCTGTTATGTGGGTTTAGCTGTTATTATGATTGTCTCGTATTTGGACTAATCGCGGACAAAGTGTAGTTGTGATGTCGAAGACCAACGCTCATCTCTGTTCTGGAAAGGGTTGGTCAACGATGCATGCTGAGTACCCCTTGTTTATTGTAATCATGCTACACTTGCTGCATCTTTTTTAATGTGCATACTCAATCCCTAGCACGAGTGGAGGCCGCGACTACCAGGTTCCCCGTTAGAGAGTTACTTGAGAGGCCGGGGTGAGCTATTTGGATTTGGGATGGGTCCGGATTCTCCTTATCCTTTATTTTCTGTCTTCTTCATTTCAAACAGTTTCCTTATGTATTCAGGCTATTTATACTCTAGTAGTCCTTGTATTATGGTGACATCAGATTTTGGGGAAAGATTGTAATAATTACTTAAGTATTTCTATTTAAGATTGTTAAGACTTGAAAATGACTTGTATGCTTACTTCCTCTTTTAATATTTTTTGCTTATTTTGGGCTGTTAACGGTTAGTGTTGGCTTACTAGTACGGTGGGACTAGTGCAATCACGACTTGGTAAATTGGGTCGTGACAAATTGGTAGTAGAGCCCTAGGTAAATCGATCTCACCAATACAAGGACAATGTCTATTAGAGTCTCGCGGATGGGTACGAAGAGCTCCGTACTTATCCTTAGGAGGCTATAGGACATGTAGGAAAACTCTCATCTTTTGTTCCTTATCGTGCGTAATTACTTCTAATGTGTTCTAAGACTTTTTTGTTTCATTCTCTCACAGATGGTGAGAACACGGAAAGCAGCGGTAGGTGGTCAGGGTCTAGCACCAGCTCCTATACTTGCTCCCAGAGTCATTAGGGGAGGTAGGGCACGTGGTAGAGATTGAGGCCTTGCTAGAGCCCGTGTTGCTAGAGCGCCCACAACCGCTCATGACCTGTTTGTGATGCGTCTCAGGCGCCAGTCGGCGGTGATCAGGTCGAGGGTGAGATACCCGCAGAGGTATCGGGTCAGGCTCCCCCACTTCACCCGCCTGCAGAGTTTCCCTAGAATACCATAGCCAGTCTTTTGAGTTACTTTGATTAGATGTCTCAAGCAGGCATGATATTAGCTCTTTCTAAAGGATCCTAGACTCGGGTACGAGCACATACTCTCGAGCAGGTAGCCGCATGTTTCAGGACTTCAGGAGTGCGGCCAGCCGCCGATGTGGCTCCTCAGGCTCTTCGAGCCCTAGTTGTAGGTGTTCCTACTCCGGGTATAACTCTTTCGGGTATTGTTGCACGGCTAAGGGTTCCGCCTACTATGACTATTGGTGAGCAGAAGAAGTGGGACAAGTTTGACAAGATGAAGCCGCAGACTTATGATCGATATCTTGATGCCGATGCTTATGAGTTCTTGGTTAGTTGCCATGAGAGGTTAGATACCCTTGGACCAGTGGAGTCCAATGGTGTGGGGTTTGTGGCGATGCAGATCATTGGCCCCACCAAGCAGTGGTGGAGGGTATTCTTGGAGACTAGGCTCATTGGATCGCCTCCGCTTACTTGGGAGGACTTTTCGATAGTCTTGTTAGAGAAGTGGGTCCCTTTCAGCTAGCTTGAGGGGAGGCGTGAGAGATTTGACCATTTTGAGCAGGTATCTATGAGTGTTACTCACTACGAGATGGAGATTTATGCCTTGTCCTGTCATGCCTTGACTATTCTACCCGATGAGGCAGAGAGGATCCACAAGTTCATTCGAGGTTTATCGTATCATCTCAATATTGTTGCTATGTTTGCTGCCTCTTCAGGCAAGGACTTTCAGGGTGTTGTTGATGCGGCTCAAGGTATAGAGACCCTTAGGTACTAGGAGTTTGGGGATAGGTCTGGGAAGAGGCCTCGTTTTTCGGGAGGTTTTCGAGGTTTCTTTTCTAGAGGTCGTGATCACCATAGTAGAGGCCATCGTCCTCACTTCAGTCGGCCAGTCCAGGTAGCTATCCAGCCTTCTCAGGGTGGTATTTCGGGTCGTAGTTGTGGTATAGTTTAGGGCAGAGCTCTCAGTCATCATATTCTCGGCCAGATGGTCGTGGTGGTTACTCCGATTCTTCTCCTCAGCTTGTGGCCTCTGGTGGATGTTTTGAGTTTGGTCAGGTGGGCACTATGCCAGAGATTGCCCCAGAGTTCGACAGGGTGGTTCACACCCCGGCTCCCAGTTTTTACTCTGAGGCCAACTATTCAGCCATTGAAAGGTGGTTCCCAGAGTGGTAGAGGGAGTTCTCATTCGGGTAGAGGTGGCACTCAAATCGGCAGTCATCCATCGAGAGGTGGTTCCCAGAGTGGTAGAGGGAGTTCTCATTCGGGTAGATGTGGCACTCAAACCGGCAGTCATCCATCGAGAGGTGGTTCCCAGAGTGGTAGAGGGAGTTTTCATTCGGGTAAAGGTGGCACTCAACAGGCCGCGGAGGTGGTCATGGGGGTTCCCACTCTAGTGGTGGTGGAGCCCAGTGTTATGCATTTTCGGGTAGACCCGAGGGAGAGGCCTCAGATGCTGTGATTGCATGTACTATTTTTGCTTTTCATCGGTCTGCTATTGTCTTATTTGATCCGGGTTCTACTTATTCATATGTGTCTACTTATTTTGCATCGGGTCTAGATATGATGTGTGAGTCTCTTGATGTTTTAGTTTATGTTTCTACTCCGGTGGGAGAGTCTGTAGTGGTGGATCGGGTGTACCGATCTTGTGTAGTCACTATGATGGGTTTTGAGACTTGGGTTGATTTGATGATTCTTGATATATCAAACTTTGATGTTATTTTGGGCATGATTTGGTTATCCCCATACCATGTGTTACGGTTCACTTTTATGCGGGCGCCTAAAAATTACTAGGAGGTGGCAGGTGCTCTAATTGTATTTTAGTATTTTAGAGTCACCACCTAATTTATTAAGGGAAGTTAGGAAGATCGGGTTAAAAGGGTTTATCAAACAAGAGAAAATTCTTTTTGGACCAAAGTTCGAGGTAAGGGTTCTGGTGATCCCTTAGGGAAGATTTTATGCACCCTAGTATTAAAGATCCATAGAATACGATTGACCTACGAGCTTCAATGTGTAACTAATATATTATTTGCGTAAAAGTGTTTGGTTTTCTGCAAAATGTCATTCATTTTTTTATCATAAACTAAAGAAAAAATTTGGCAAAAAGTTTCCTTAGAAAAAGGGGTTTTGGGGTTCAAAAATTTACGTAAGTGCTCAACTCACTTCATTCTTGGGACTAGGACACACCCGGGATTTCTCCCTTGTAGAGTCACTACTGCTTTAGTTCTAATAAAATGGGTTTAATATATATATATATATATATATATATATATATATATATATATAGAAAAGAATGGAGTATATCTCTGATTTTTATACATACAGATATAAGAAAAATACAATTATTTAGTTTAAGTCCGGATTTACCCATTAGAAGCTCGTATAGATCAACCATATTCTCACCAAAGCCATCTTTCCTCAAACTTGGTCTTAATATCTTTCCCATGTTTTTCAGTCCACAGGCAGTTTCTGGGCTTTCAGCCCATCAGGTTTCAAATTCTTTCTCAAGTTTTAAAGTCCAAAATCATAGTCCTTTGATTTCTGAAAATCTCCAAGTCTTAATATCTTATCATTTAACAATTAACACAAGTTTAAGAGGTTGTCCTTTATCATTTGAAGCCGCAAAACAACTTTGAAATCAGTTCATTTTTTCTATTTACCAACTTAATTGTGGGCTTAAGGCCCAAAACAGATTCTGCCAAGGACGAAAAGTCCAAAATTTCTATTTAGCCATTTTTCAGATTGTTTAGGCTCATTACAGTGTTGATCCAGTTTTAAAGCTTAGCAAAATTTCAATTAAGTATCCAATTCCTACAAACTTTAAGAAAACGGTTGAGTTTTGAAAATATTTAAGGCGACTTTTCTAAAATACTAGGCGTTTTTCCTAAGTTCTACATCCACATGGGTTTCAATAATTTCACATGTCTTTACAAGTACATTTTACATATAATGAATCAAACAAAAGGGAGTTTAGACAGGTGGGCCTACCTAAGCCCACCAGTTACTATTTTCAGCCATAGTTGGGCCTTCACCATTTTCGCCCATGGTTGGGCCTTCAATATATTAGCTCCCCTTTCTTAGATTTATGGGCACTCGATTAAGAAAAGGGGTTGGGCCTCTGGCCCAATAGGTTTAATGCAAGGATGGCCCGAATGGCCCAAGTTGGATTTACATGGAACAACAAAGAGATAAGGATTAGTAGATGCTTAAGGTTTGTATGCATAACTAGAAATAAGGACTACACATAATTTATCACACACACACACACACACACATATATATATATATATAGATATATATAGATATATATATGCAATTCTCAAATAATGGGATAGGGACTGGCCCAAGACACAGAAAATCGGATAACTCAACTGGGTTGAATAGAACAGTCCATACACCTATCAGAAAAAGAAAGAAACAAACCAAACGTAATAGGCCCAATCTCATTAAAGCCCAAATACAAGAATAACATATGCTTAGCATTATATATATATATATATATATATATATATATATATATATATATATATATATATATATATAAGTGTACAAACTCATATACACCTGGGGTGTACAGAATTTTGGGTATACTTAGTATATTTTAGATATACGCCCTCCCCTGTGTACAATCATTATACTCAAATTAACTACTATACATGCTTACAAAAGGTTTAATCATGGCATAAATCAGCTAAAAGGCACATGCAGGCAATTCAAAAGTCACCATAGAAGTGGTATATCTCAGTATCCCTTAAATATACAGGTCTTAGTGTGCCCAAAGGCACCACAAGGCTGTATATCTTAGTTATATTTGAGTACATCGTCCTATATTAAGACATAGAGTGCTCAAAAATCACACAAACAGGCAAATCTCAATCCATTTATCATGGTACACTCTCATTTCCTAAAATATGCAGGATACTTTTCACAAAATCACCTTAATGACAGGCATTTGACCGCAAAACATAAGCACAAAACCCATCTGCAAAATAACTCTAAAAGTATCCCTAATGTTATTGGAACTAAACTCCTTAAAACTCTCAGCACAATCACCTCTTTCAACATATCAATTTAACCCAAAATCCCAGTCAAAATATCCCAAAATCCCATAAATTCTAACAATAAAACAATAAAAGTGATAGAAATTTAAGAGATTACAAAGCATAAACTTGCTTTTGCATTCATGCATAGGTGAAGAAAGGGAATTTTCTTTTAAACTTTTGCACAAACAGAAACCCTAAAGGAACCAATTGAAGATTAAACAAAAAATTGACTTAAGAACAAAAAATTAGCTCTTTCTTCACTTAACTTCAAATTCCACAAACCATTTTTTTTATTTCCCATACCATCTTTCCTTCACCAAATTCCATGTATAATTTATACTAAATAATAAAAGAAAAAGCAAAGAAAAGGGGAGGTTCTTAAACTCATCAACCATAAATTCGCTTAAATTAGGCCTTCAAATGAAAAGGGTATCGTCATTTATGCATCAAATTCCATTAACAAATAGTAGCAATCACCAGCTATTTATGTATTTCAAGAATGCATACATACACATACACATACACATACACATACACATACACACACAAGCATTCATGGGAAGAATCAAATCACTGAAAAGAAAATAGCTAAATCACATCGATGGAGCAAATATTTCGTCACATAAGCAAGAATCGATGGTCAAATTTTGGGAGCAATCGATTTGGGAACAGTTGATTTTGGGAGCAGGGTATTATTAATTTGGGTGAAGTTCGGTTGCTGGGCATTGTTAATTGTTAGAAGAGAAAAAATAAAAACCCAAAAGGTAGATAAATGGGGAGAAATGAAAAATAAAAGGGAGGGAGTGAAATTTTTACCCGTCCCATTTTGTCCATGAAGCGTTAGCCACGGTTTTGTTAATGTAGATAACCTTATAATTTTCAGTCTGTTTTGCCAAGATTTCAAACACGCGTTTTTGGTAGTAATTCTCAAGATTCCAAATCACTATAACATTTTTCAAGTATAGATATGATCCAACCAATTGAAATGCTTTATATCATAAACAAACTTGAAGATATATTTCGTATGATCTAATGCATGCAACACAGTCATCTGTAATTAATCTATTGTCATGGAATAACAAATTTATCATAAACATATATCAAATTTATATGTTATTCCCAAGATTATCATGCATTTAAAGATCATCACAAAACAATTTGTCTACCCTAATATTTATATCAATTGTATTTATCAAACCACAAAGAGTAGAAATTTATAAATAAATAATAAAAGAGTTGAAGAAAACAGAACCCGATTTTTGCCAATTCTTTGTCCATTGCTTTGATGCGATTACTTTTTTCATCCTCAAAGTCAATTGTGGAAATGAAAATGTCTCCAGTCATAAGAAGGTACCATTTTCTCCGACAATCTTTCACATATGTATGAGAATTGAAGGTTTGCATTTTTTTCTTCTTTCGATCTACATAGAGCTTTTTTTATACTGCATTATGCCATATACTTGCAAATAACGTAACTATGACACGAATTTGCAAGTCTTGTAGTCATCATTCATTATTTGCAGGTGTTTGAGTGTTGAGAGAATTCAGCCATGGAAGAATCAGTTATCACAAGGAAGCGAGGAGAAAAGAGTTCAGAGAAAATGCTTCATTATTGAACTTGAACTGAATGTACAGTACAGGGATATATATAAAACTTACTCCACTAACTAGTCTAACTAACTAATCATTTATAGTTGTCACCAGCTAACTATTTGCACCTAACTCCTCTAACTTTAAGTTATTGCATTATTAGTCCCACAACCTTCTACACTCCCCCCCAATCTGATGGAAGAAAACAAGTTTTTCATTCCCAGCTTTCATACAAGATATTCATGTTGTGGTCTGCATAAGGCTTTTGTGAGCAAATCTGCAAGTTGTTCTTTTGTTCCAATGTGTTGAGTTTGTATGAGTCCTTCTTGAATCTTTTCCCTTAAAAAGTGACAGTCTATGTCAATATGTTTGGTCCTCTCATGGAAGATAGGATAAGCAGCAATCTGTATAGCAGCCTTGTTGTCACAAAATATGGTTATTGGTAACATCAGCTTCAAGCTCAGTTCTTTAAACAACCCATTCAACCATGTGATTTCAGCAATAGGAGAAGCCATACTTCTAAATTCAGCTTCTGCAGAACTCTTAGAAACTGTTTGTTGTTTCTTAGATTTCCAGGTAGCAGTGCACCTACAAGTTTCACCACATATCCTGTAACTAACTTTCTAGTCTCAACACATGAGCCCCAATCTGAGTCATAATATGCAGTTAACTTCCTGTCACCATCTAAGGGCATAAACAGACCAAGACCAGTAGTTCCCTTGATGTATCTAACCACTCTGTTAGCAGCTTCCACGTGAGAGGTTTTATGTGCATGCATATGTTGACTTAGAACTTGAACTACAAAAGTTAGATCAAGTCTTGTCATGGTTAAGTGTAGCAGTCTACCAAAAATTCTCCGATAGCTGCCTTTACCAAAAAATAATGCATCATGTTCTGCTACTTCAGGTTGAAACAAAGTGTCATACTCAACTGAGGTAATTTTGTGATTGAATTCAAGAGGTGTGTTATATGGCTTGCAATCAGTTAACCCCAATTCTGAGACTAACTCAAGTGCATACTTTCTTTGGCACAAATGAATCCTTTTCTCAGAACTGGCAAATTCTATTCCTAAAAAGAACTTCAATTCACCCAAATCCTTCATCTTGAACCTGGCTTGGAGATCTTGTCTCACTTGTTTAATCAGTCTTAGATTACTACTAGTTACTAGTAGATCATCTAAATAGACTAATACAATTCGAATAACACCCTCCTTCTATTGAGTAAACAATGAATAATCATAGTGAGATTGTACAAACCCCATATCTGTCAGAGCTTCATTCAACTTCAAATTCTATTGCCTAAGGGCCTTTTTTAGACTATACAATGATTTGTGAAGTTTGCACACTTTGCTCTGAATGCGCATATAAACATCTTCTAGCAGATCACCTTGGAGAAATGCATTATGCATAGCCATCTGAAACACATACCAAGCAGAAGAGGTAGCCAAGGCAACAACAGCTCAGACTGTGACCATCTTTGCTACAGGAGAGAAGGTCTCAAAATAATCTAACGCCTCTTATTAACTATAACCCTTAGCCGCTAGTCTAGCCTTATATCTCTCCACCTCTCCTAATGATTTATATTTTACTTTGAACACCCTTTTACAACTAATAGGTTGTTTATTAGAAGGCAAGTCTACAATGGACCAAGTGTGATTGTCCTCTAGTACATCAAATTCAGATTCTATAGCCTTTACCTACAATGGGTCCTTACTAGGCTTAGCAAAAGATATTAGTTCAATAATATTAGAGAAAGAAGTCAAAGCTTCTTTGTATTGAGGTGACAGATGATCATAAGAAACAAAGCTAGAAAAAGCATGAGCAGATGTTTGCAAAGGAGAAGAGAGATAGCATCCCGACCGGCTAGTGATGAGAGGAAAAAAATCCTAATGTATGGTCCTAATTTAAACATGCCACCTACACGACTCACAACATAGGTTTAAGGAATGCAGGATAATATGGTTCCTCATCCCTCGATATAAAGAAGTTTAGATTTTAGGTTTAGAAGGCATGACATAATCAGTCATCCAGGCAGGAGGTTTGATGGATCTTGAAGACTTTCTCACATCATCAGAAGAAGTAGAAGGTAAAGTAGGAAGAGGAGCAGGACTAGATGGAGTAGGAGAAGAAATAGGATCTGGTGAGGACATATTTTGATCACTATCATGGCTAGGAGAGTCAGGTGGAGAGGACAGTACTGGAAGAGGTTGAGAGGAGAAAGTAACACCATCATCATCAGAAGTAAGAGTCAAAACAGGAAAGTTTGGAGAACTATTAGGTTGAGTGGATTTAAAAGGAAAAATATCTTCCTTGAAGACAGTATCTCTACTGACAAAGCTATCCTTAGAACTTAGATCAAAGAGTATGTAACCTTTTTGTGAAGGAGAGTAGCTAAGAAAAACAGAAGGGACTGCTCTAGGACTAAACTTTTCAATTTTTTTTTTTGACTTTAGAAGCATAGCATAGACTCCCAAATACTTTTAAGTGATCTAGAGATGGAAGGGTTTGAAACAGTTTCTCATAAGGAGATTGACCACCTAGAGCTTGACTAGGCAACCTGTTTAGCAAGTAGACAACAGTGGAGACACAATGACCCCAAAATTTCAAGGGCATGTGAGCAATCTTAAAGCTTTAGCCATGTCCAAGATGGTTCTATGCCTTCTTTCCATCACCCTATTCTGCTGGGGTGTGTACACACAAGAGCTCTGATAGAGCATACCATGATATGTGAGTAAGGAAGTAACTTACTCATTGAGGAACTCAGTTCCATTGTCAGTTCTCAAGCACTTCACCCCTTTGTTAAACTGAGTTCTGGCCATAAGAAGGAAATTTTTAAGAACAACTATGGTGTCTGCTTTAGTAACCATCAAAAAAATCCAGATGAATTTAGAGTAATCATCAATCAATAAGAGTTAAGAAATATCTTTTCTCATCATAAGTTGGCACCCTGTAAGGGTCCCACACATCAGCATGTAGCAATTCAAAGGCACATGTAAACTGAGATGTACTAGTAGGAAATAACAGTCTTGATTCCTGTGCAATGGGACACACAGTATAAACATGATCTTTAGGCTTCACATTATGAAACAAAGTAATTTGAGCTAGCACTTTAAGTGGGGCATGACCTAGTCTCTTATGCCACAAATGAATATCTCATATTTTATTCTCAGCAATCATCCTACTAATATTGACAGTGTTAGAAGTAAATTGATCAGATAGCTTTGCAGTAGGAAGATTGTGCTGCTCATATTTCTTCTTGTGTAGAACTTCTTGATCTGCCTATAGGATATAGAGGCCATCATCCTCTCTACCAACCCCTAGCACCTTCTCACTTGAGATGTACTGAAAGACACAAAAGTCAGGAAAAAATGCCACTACACAGCCAAGTGCCCTGGTGATTTTGGAGACTGACAACAAATTATATTTGAAATATGGTATGTACAGAACATTCTGAATGGTTTTATCTTACAAAATAGATGCATCACCAATGTGACTGATATCTACCTGTTTACCATTTGGTAAGTTCACTTTATTATTATCTTTCACATCCTGTACTATAAGCCTTTTGAGTAAATATATGTTATGTACCATGTGATTAGAGGCACCAGTATCAATTATCCAATTAGATTCAACTAACTTAGACAAAATAGCAAGGTAAGTCTATTTACTTGCAGTGGCAGATATACTTGGTGTGTTTCTTGAAGTGCTGGCTTCTGAGTTCAGCCTAGCTCTATTTGCGATAGGTTCATGTTCCTTCACTTTGAGCATTTGCAAGATCTGATAGTATTGCTCCTGAGTAAAGAATGCCATAGGTGTGTTTGGTACTGGATCGCTTGATCCTGAACCATGAGTGAAACCAGGTGCATTAGAGTAGTTTGACTGGTATTGATCTTCAGAGGTCATTGCATTGTTAGCATAAGAGTTTGCAGGTCCTCCTTTCTTTTTACATTGAAATGAGCTAGATAACCACGCAGTTTGAAACAAGTATCCTTTGTATGACCTTTAAACTTGCAAAACACACAGTAAGTTTGAGACTTATCAGAACTATTAGTCCTAGACCTGAAACTGTTGTTATAACCACCATGAACACCTTTGTTAGACAATCAAGTAGTGGGATCAACTGTTTGAACTTTGTTAGCCATGGCAAGTTGAATTCTATTAGTCATAAGAGCATTGGTGTCACTTACATCATTAGTCATTCCTGTAACATGACTCTGTCCAATCCTTGTTTGACTCTCCACATTAAAAATCATAGGATATGCTTGATTTATGCTAGGAAGGGGGTAGATCATGAGGACTTGACTCTTAGCATGATTATAGGTTTCATTTAACCCCATGAGAAACTACCATAATCTCTGCAACTGAAAATGTTCAACATATTTCTTTGATTCAGGGCAAGGACAACAAAGAGGAGGAGTCAGTGCTTGTAATTCATCCCATAACTCTCTAAGTCACGAAAAAGTATGCAGACACAGATGCAGTTCTTTGTGTCAAAGTAGAAATCTCTTTATGAAGGAAAAAATCCCTAGATGCATCCACCTTATCAAATCTCTCTCTGAGATCTTCCCAGACCTTATGAGCATCAGAACCATATATCGCTGTGCTATACAAATCCTTAGACACAGTGTTCATAATCCATCCTAATACTATAGCAGTACATCTATCCCATGTTTCATGAAGACTAGAATCATACATTTCCTTTTTATAGGTGCCTAGAACAAAACCTAGTTTGTTTTTGCCTTGCAGCACTAGTTTCATAGACTTGCTCCATAAAGAATAATTCTCAGATCCTTGAAGTAAAACTAAAATTAGAACCGAACCTTGAGTATCAGATGAATGAATATATAGCAGATGATTGTGATGAACTTGCTCCGATTGTTGAGTGTTTTGATTTTGAATTTCAGTATCTGTAGCAATTTCTTCATGAACCGCCATAGTTGTAAGCTACTTTTGTAGAATTTACTCGATTTCAATCTCAAATTGCTTGAATTGAAGTTTGCAATGCACGAACACAAACAATTTCTCACTAGAAACCCTAGCTTCGATCGAATTCAGATTGAATTCTCACACAAATGAACTCACAAATCTCTAATTGCACTCTTAATCTCCTTCGTTTGTAGCTAACCTAGCTATTGTAACTTGTTAGGTCCAAGGTTTCACCTACTAATTTTGATGATAACAAACCAACACAATTATTTAAATAAAAGAACATTTACTTGTGGTGAAATTATTTTTGGTACAAGCTTTATTTGATGAAGAAAGATTTGGTGAAGATCTAAACAAAATATGGAGAAGAAGATATTACGAGATGGAATTACGGGAGAAGATATGGAAGAAAAAGATTTGCCCAAATCAAGTTAGAAGAATCATGGAAAGGATATTTACTACAATCTTATGAAAGGAAAATATTCTATAAAAGGGAAGAAGATATTTTGTTACTTAAGGAAGATCCAAAAATGATGGAGTATCAAGATATGCCGACGTCTCAAGTGCACAAAAGTTTCCACATTCAAGTGATCAAAATTCAAATTGTAGAAGATGAATGTGACTACATTCAAATTAATATAAATCAAGATCCGAGGTGAAATGAAGAGGATCTTTAAATTCCCTTGGGTTGCTTTAATAAGATCTCATTTGTACTAGAAGAATATTAGTCATTCTGGAAGAAAGATATTTATTACCGTAGCAAATCTTATGAAGGATATGGTTGATATTATTTGCTACATTACTACAAGTATTATTGTGGAGAGAAATTATTTACCAAGATATTTGAAAGGAAGCAGATCAAAAGGATAGATTTTATTGGTTGAATAAATGATACTATTGTTTACTACAATTAAGGAATCAAGGAGCATAATTGTCAACATTCTAGAATGGAAAGGAAATCAATATGAAGGGCAATTCCTTAAAATTATTCAAAAGCTCTCTCGCAATAGGAAAGGTGAGAAAAGTGATCATTTATTGATAGTACAACATTCAAGGAAGAAAGAGATTATACAAGGAAATTCAATAGCCAAAAATATTCATTCAAGGAAAGAAGATATATTTCAAGACCTACATGAAGCTTAGAGGAAAGCAACAAGCCGGCACCGCCTTATTCAAAGACAGTCCAGATTCAAAGAGGAGCAACCAGATATCTAAGTCCACGATTCATGCAACAGCTAATTAATTATTGAAGACTATAAAAAGAACAAGGAGAACAAGAAAATAGGCACGCAGCCACTTATACTTTCGTCTCAACCTTCTCAAGTTCTTTGCTCTACTTTTCATAAGCATTGTAATCCTGAGTGACTTACTGTGTAAACAAAAAAAAAAAAGAGGAGAGATATAGTATAGTTGGTGAGGCTTTGTATTGAGAAGTTGTGTCATTGTTCATTTCTTTAGTGAGCGAGTGAAAATCAAAGAGTCGTTGTTGGTGAGCGAGTGAAAAACCAACCTTGTGCGTTGTTGGTGAGCGTGTCAAAATCAACCCTTGTTCGTTGTTGGTTAGCGAGTGAAAACCAACCTTGTGAACATTGGTGGTGAATAAGGAAAACCATAAAGGCTGTACTCAACTCAAACTACAAAGAGCTTAAAGAGATAACCTCCTTGCAACACAAGGGACCGGATTAGATACCACATTGGTTGCCACTAGTATAAAAATTTACGGTGTCATTTATTTTATTGCTCTCATATTATATTCTCGCACTTACTATTTGTTGTGGTTAATACTTGTGCAAATCGAAGGACTAACAATTTTGTATAGGTTGTCTCACTATCTGATTGATCGGAACCAAACAAGATAGTCGACTAGATTTTTAAGCTTTTACAATTCACACACACACCCCCCTTGTACTTTCAATTGGTATCGATACTCGTTTCACATTTTTGTTTTTGCTTAAAAAGAAGTGAGGAAAGATCCATGGCGAGTGGCATCAAATTCCCATCAAGCCATGTTTCAAGAGGGACTCTCAACAAGCAGGCCACCCTACTTCAATAGTTTATACTACAATCAGTGGAAGGATAGAATGCAGATCTATGTTCAATCAACAGATTATAAAGCCTAGCTAGTTATTAAGAATGGGTCGAGGCTTATTCCGAACAATAGTGCTGGAAAGAAGGTCGAAAAAAAGACATCCATATTTTACTACACAAAAGAACAATTGGATATTATGCAAACAAATGCTAGAGCAATATACCTGCTCCATTGTGCTCTTGGTAAGAAGAATATGAGAAAATATCCTCTTGTAAAATTGCTAAAGAAATATGGACAAATTGGAAGCTATCCGTGAGTGGCACCATAAAAGATTAGGTATATCAAGAAAACATGGATAAGGCATCCAACAAAGTCAAAAGGAAAAGAAGCAAGAAGCGAGAGAGAGCTCAATCCATCCGAATCAAGAGGTCCAACAAAGAGAACATACATTGCTACGAATGTGGTAAACTGGAAATATTAAATTAAAGTGTCCTAACAACAAGAAGAAGAATTCCAAAACTTCAAGTTGGAGCGACGAGGATGAATCTGATAAAGAGAGTAATCATGGAGAAATGGCGCTCATGTGCTTCCTCGAAGGAAAAGAAACCGACAAAAATCACAGAACCTTTTCTTCGAGTGATGAGGAAGAAACCGACGAGGTATGTCATACTCCTATCATGACTTGTAATAATTGTGATGATTTGCAGAAACTCTAGATCTAGCTTTGAAAGATTTGTAAAGAATTCTTGGTGCATTCAAGAAAGTTCAACGGAGAAAAGAAAGACTTGGATATTCGACTTAAGGAATGTCGGACTAAATATGACTTACTTCAAGAAGAAAATCCACGAGTTGTACAAGCAAATGAAGACTTTGTACAAATCTTCTAGTCACCACCTTGATCAATGGAAGTCGACTTATCTCCTTAAGAACTGCCGGTTGCACGAATGAAAAGGATCCTTTAGTAGATGCCTTACTTCAACCAAGTCAACTCTAGTAAGGTTCAAGTCGACTAATAAGGCACCTGTGTGAACACTCTTATTCTCATATTACATGTCATTCGTGGTAATTCCGGACATAAAGCATTTCTAATTATGCTAGAAATCATGTAAGATCTAAATATGTTTGGAGACCCAAACACTTACGCATCTCCAACTACACAATTTACTAACCATGAAGACCCAAAAACACTTGGGTACCAAAAGCAAACTAATTTGTTTTGCAGAATTCCTTGAGTCTAGCCATAAAAATCGAATGATTCATATTTGCATAGAGGCTAATCAAGGAACAACATATGCTCCAAAGTTCATATGTATTCTACAATAATGAAGGAGCTAGAACATATGATGGTAAAGCTGAAATGATTGGTATTACTAAAGTTTATTCAAGTTTTTTCGCATTAGGCGATGTATATCGAGCTATTGATTTAAGCTTAGTCTGGTAGTAGTCAACTGTAGATAGCTTGAGTCGATTAATTGCATCATGGTACTATTTTGTTGATAACGGTTATAACATTGACCTAGAGGTTTTGAATAACTAGAAAACATGGCTTGCACTATTTTAAAATCTAAATCTGTCATAAGTTATTAGGAAAAGCAAGCATGCAATCTTTATTGATATAACATAAATTTGATTCATATATATGTGGGTCTGAGATCATTCTTAAAGGAATCACATGTATTTGCTCTCTTGGTAAGAATACTAACGCCTCATTCAAAGCCCAAGAACGTTGTATAACTTGAGGCCTTCATAACCTCTTCATATGGACTTATTCAAAATCTTGAAGGCAAGAGGTATGTATTTCTATGATTGATAATTATTCACAAGTTACATGAGTTATGATTTTTTATCTATCTTAAAGAACTCTTCATATGGATATGAAAAGGAAGAAAAATCATTTGATTATTCTCATCCTTTTGGTTGCAAATGTTTATCGTCATAGTAAGGACAAAGTGGTAAAATTCATGGTATATTCCGTAATCTTTACTACTTATAATTCTTATGGCTTTTAGACAATCAGTTATAAAGATCTTTATGCACGTTCTCTTTAGACAAATGTTCTTTGAAGTGAAATTGAGCATGAAAATGAAGAACGTACTCTAGACAACAAGCAATATATTGATGAATATGTATGTACAAGCTTAACCAGAACGTCATGATGAAGCACTGAAAATAAATGAAAGATTCCAGCAATGCAAGAAAAGTTGAACGCAAATAAAGGAGATAACATACGAGAACTTATCTCCAAGACAAACGAGTTGAAATTATGGATAATCAGATGAACCTGATTGAAATGGTAAGGTTGTGAGAACTAAGGGTAAACTTGTAGCCCAAGGTTTCACAGCAAGAAGGTTTGTTTCATTCTTGAGATTTTATTAGTATGTTAGTTCTCATGAGCATATTATAAAGCCTTTAAACTATTTCAGAATGCATGTCAAAAGTAATTCTCTAAATGATTTTACAACTAAAAAATATTTTGTCAAGCATATCCCAATAGTTTATCTTCTAAAAGAATACTTATTCTACCAGAATTTTTTTGATTTGAAACCATCCCAAGAGAACAGTAAGAGAAGTTGATTTCTCTTTGTTCCAAAAATCATTTTCAAAAATCATGATTGTAATTCAATAGTTGCCTATATTTATATCATGTAGTACTAACGATAAGGTGTATAAGGAATTTCATAAGATTTTACAAGGTATTCGAACTTGGGTTGATTACGAGGGTGAGTTAACATTCTTCTTCAAGTTTCAAATAATACAAAAGTAGATGAGAGGTTCTTTAGCGAAGCCAAGTATCCAAAGGGAGTACTCAAGAGATTTTGTATGGAAAATTCATTATGCTTGAATACTCTAGTAAGCTCATCCTATCTCTTTTGCAAAGAAGAACATCGGAAAGTACACAAATCAAATGAAGTGTCAAGCGGATAAACGATTACATGAAAGTCGCATTTTGAGGAAATTGAATATCAAATGGAGCTATTTTCTCACATTGAAGAAAGGAATTAGGTTGATACTATATGGTGGATAATTTTATATCCTTTTCTGGTGAGAAAGATTCATTTTTTCTCTTTAACTCATATGCTTCTATTATTTGTGAGTTTGGAAGTACATGATTTTCTTTTCCTATAACCTACTCTTAAAATTGGCTCAAAATATTTTGCCACTATTTTACATTATGAAAACTTCGCTCAATTTTTTTCCGGATTGATTGTCCTTTAGCTATCATGTGTGATTTCTTCAATTGGTACTTACAAACGCTCTCAATTGGCTCAAAATGTTTTCACCATTTGGTTATTATGCTTTATGTGGTTCGCAACTCTTTTGATATATCTCTAATAGTTATTTTTCTCAAACTAGAGCAAAATTCCCTCTTATCAAATTGAATATTTAAAGGTATTCTTTTTACATGATCCTTGAATACTTATGGATTATGGTTCTCAATTGACTTATATTGATCACTATATTAGCTAGATCTATTATGTGTTAAATGCTATATCCCATGTAATATGTTAGCATTTTGTAATTCACCCTTTTAATGATGGCAAAAGGGGGAGAAGTTTCCTGTACAAAACGTTTGCCATGTTAGTATTTTCAGACAGGAAATACATAAGGAATAGGGAGAAAGCATGAACTGAGGGGGAGCCTTTCATTTCATGTCGTGCTCCAAGAATCAAAGAACATACGTTCAGGGGGAGTTCACTAATTCAGGGAAGTCCACATCCTTCTTATCATCTTTGATTTAGTCTTTTATTAAAATTGAAAGTTTTGTACGCAATGGTTTGCCATCATCAAAAAGGGGGAGATTGTTAGGTCCAAGGTTTCACCTACTAATTTTGATGATAACAAACCAACACAATTATTTAATAAAAGAACATTTACTTGTGGTGAAATTATTTTGGTACAGTTTATTTGATGAAGAAAGATTTGGTGAAGATCTAAACAATATATGGAGAAGAAGATATTACGAGATGGAATTACGGGAGAAGATATGGAAGAAAAAGATTTTCCCAAATCAAGTTAGAAGAATCATGGAAAGGATATTTACTACAATCTTATGAAAGGAAAATATTCTACAAAAGGGAAGAAGATATTTTTGTTACTTAAGGAAGATCCAAAAATGATGGAGTATCAAGATATGCCGTACGTCTCAAGTGCACAAAAATTTCCACATTCAAATTATCAAAATTCAAATTGTAGAAGATGAATGTGACTACATTCAAATTAATATAAATCAAGATCCGAGGTGAAATGAAGAGGATCTTTAAATTCCCTTGGGTTGCTTTAATAAGATCTCATATTTGTACTAGAAGAATATTAGTCATTCTGGAAGAAAGATATTTATTACCGTAGCAAATCTTATGAAGGATATGGTTGATATTATTTGCTACGTTACTACAAGTATTATTGTGGAGAGAAATTATTTACCAAGATCTTTGAAAGGAAGCAGATCAAAAGGATAGCTTTGTTGGTTGAATAAATGATACTATTGTTTACTACAATTAAGGAATCAAGGAGCATAATTGTCAACATTCTATGAATGGAAAGGAAATCAATATGAAGGGCAATTCCTTAAAATTATTCAAAAGCTCTCTGCAATAGGAAAGGTGAGGAAAGTGATCATTTATTGATAGTACAACATTCAAGGAAGAAAGAGATTATACAAGGAAATTCAATAGCCAAAAATCTTCATTCAAGGAAAGAAGATATATTTCAAGACCTACAGGAAGCTTAGAGCAAAGCAACAAGCTGGCACTACCTTATTCAAAGACAGTCGGATTCAAAGAGGAGCAACTAGATATCTAAGTCCACGATTCATGCACGGCTAATTAATTATTGAAGACTATAAAAAGAACAAGGAGAACAAGAAAATAGGCACGCAGCCACTTATACTTTCGTCTCAACCTTCTCAAGTTCTTTGCTCTACTTTTCATAAGCATTGTAATCCTGAGTGACTTACTGTGTAAACAAAAAAAAAAAAGAGAGAGATATAGTATAGTTGGTGAGGCTTTGTATTGAGAGGTTGTGTCATTGTTCATTTCTTTGGTGAGCGAGTGAAAACCAAAGAGTCGTTGTTGGTGAGCGAGTGAAAAACCAACCTTGTGCGTTATTGGTGAGCGTGTCAAAACCAACCCTTGTTCGTTGTTGGTGAGCGAGTGAAAACCAACCTTGTGAATGTTGGTGGTGAACGAGGAGAACTATAAAGGCTGTACTCAACTCAAACTACAAAGAGCTTAAAGAGATAACCTCCTTGCAACACAAGGGTACTGGATTATGATACCACATTGGTTCCGAACCAGTATAAAAATTCCTGGTGTCATTTATTTTATTGCTCTCATATTATATTCTGCACCCTTACTATTTGTTGTGGTTTATACTTGTGCAAATCGAAGGACTAACAATTTTGTGCAGGCTGTCTCGCTATCAGTCGACTGGAACCAAACAGTAGTCGACTAGATTTTTAATAGGCTTACAATTCACCCCCCCCCCCCTTTGTACTTTCATAACCTAGCTGCTCTGATACCATGTTGAGAGAATTCAGCCATGGAAGAATCAATTATCACAAGGAAGAGAGGAGAAACTTCATTTTTGAACTTGAACTGAATGTACAGTACAAGGATATATATAAAACTTACTCCACTAGCTAGTCTAACTAACTAATCATTTACAGCTGTCACTAACTAACTATTTGCAACTAACTCCTCTAACTTTAAGTTATTACATCATTAGTCCCACAACCTTCTACATTGAATCACTTGATAAGATTCAAATTGGAAAATGGTGAAACCAATCTGTTGTTTCACAAAAAGAAGAAGCGGGAGTAAGTCACATGTTGGATCGTGACGCCCAGGAGTTCTATGTCTGCCATCATCATTGGCTTATTTTCTTTTCATGTGATCTGCACTTTGGCTCCAGAAGGATACACTCATACACTCGAATTCGAGTTTGAATCTGCAGCAATAGTGATATCACGCAATCACTATTATGAATGCTCCGCAACAACTCAATATCTCTTTAAGATTGTTAGAAAAAATAGGTAAATATAATCGAAGAAGAAATGACTTTGAGGCATGGAATAATCGACTTTCCTTAAAGAGATATTGCCCGTATATAAATTGGGGAAAATACAAGCAATTCCCTTCAGGATACAACAAAGCCCATGTTTATACCATCAAATTTTTCTATATGCTACTTCAAGAGTGTCCTTTTATTTATGGAATTTGAGAGATGACTTTTCAGAATAGTCATGTCTTTTCACGAACAGATGTGTCTATTCAACTTAAGACCTCTTATATTACAAACTATCTAACATCTTCTTCCTGCCAAAGAGAGAAAAATAAAAAGAGCTAAATGAGCAATTTCAATTTCCATGTATTCTATCATTCAGGTAGTTTATTTCAAGCGGTTTTTCGCACAGCTTGCTTGTGTGTTGGTTCTATTAGTATAACGTATTTGGTCGAAGAAGCATTCATTTGAAGTAAATCGCCAATCTATACGATTGTTATCACAAAAGGGTAATTATAAGAAATTGAATACTTTCTTTTTGAAAATATTACTTCGACATAAAGGGGCTCTTCTAAATGTTGAGAGTTTTAATAATGTTAACTTAAAAAAGGAACACGTGCCTAACCTCACTGTTTAGCTTTGTCGGGATTCATGAACGGTGACCCAAAACTTTCATTTTATTGCGCTAAAGTTATTAAATTATTATTGCACAGGTGCAAGATATAATGTAGAATATGTTGAGGATGCGATCCTTAATAGTTCACTGTGGCGGAGGCCAATGTCCCCGGGGTCTCAAGAAAAGTAAAACAGCCTTGTATAACATTGTAGGATGCTTATGTCGGAATATTTATCAAAGAGTAACTCAACTTTGCTTAAATATGTCACATGAATTTTTATTTTTTTTTGGCTTTTTCATCTAGTGTCATGTACCTGCATTGGAGCCCGACTAAATCCAGATGGCCCATTCGGTGGAAGCGCTCCCTGTCAAGGATTTTTCATAGCTAGGACTCGAAACCGAGACATCTGGTTAAGAGAGGAGCAATCTTATCCACTGCACCACATCCTTTGGTTGTCATGAAGTCAAACTACATCACATTCTCACGTGTTGTAACCACTAGTGAATTTGGTGCCACAAAACTTTTAATGGTCCAATCCACAAGAGCAGATAATAAAAAAGAAGTTCAGTGTTTCAGTCCAAAACGTATTCGAATCCGTTCAATCTCAACTCGAATCACTCACATAAGTCAATAATAGTTGTAACAGATTAAGTCACAAATAGTTTTGGCAACTTCATGACATGTTCAAAAAATTGTCAAGCACTCAAAAAAAGTTAAAACGATGGATTGGAGTATTACAAGACCGGCCCGTGAAATAGTTTCTCATAATTCAAAATTTTAAATTCACTCTCTTAAACAGAACTGATTTTAGCAGCTTTCTTTCTAATAAATTGCTAAAAAAAACTCAAGATAGTGTTAATCTCAACATGCTTAATTAATAACCTTCCTCTTGTAAACAAAAAAGATTCTAGCGATTTCCCCCCTAATGGATTGTTGACTTTTTTCTCAAGATTGCTTCAACCTCAAACATAAATGCTTCTTTCCTTTTGTACAAAAAAAAATTATGTATATCTACTTATTAATTTTGCCCCTTATAAATAGCTATGTTTTCCCCCATTGTGGTACTAAGTTATATACTCTAAGCATATATCCAGAAAGAATAAGTTTTAAATGGAGTTTCCCAAGTTTTTGGTTGTTTTCCTTCTCTTAGTTGTTCCATTTTCAACTGCATCAAATCCTCTTGGTAAATCGCATAAGATACCTTGACATACTTATATTTTAACTTTGCATGTTAATCTTTATTTTTTGTTAATTTTAATCTTCTTCTTCTTCTTCTTTTCTTCTTTTTTTTTGTGTGTGTGTGTGTGTGTGATAGGTACCACAAATGATGTAGAGAGGCCATTTTGCTTTAAGACATGCACGCCTGACTTTACATCGGAAGATTGCCAATTTGATTGCAAAGGCCGAGGGTTTGACTATGGATCATGTGATAGTAATCGTTGTTGTTGTCGTCACAACGAAGCTAATGTATTAAATCTGCATATTTAAAAATTTATAATAAACTATGTCAGCTTATATGGTTGGATTTTCTTTTCCCGGGCCTCCTTAATTGAAAAATGATCTTTATTTACTCTCCTTCCTTCGCCTTTTTCTGCCTCTCGCTGGTTAACCGCCAAATAGAATAAAGAGAAAAAATAGTTATGTTTTTAATGTGTTTAGACGTTGATTTCAAGCACTAGAGTGCACATGTCTAGGATAGACGTCATCCTCTACTTCTTCCAACCCATGAAGTGATTATTAACCGATGAATATCTGGAGCGGTAAACGGACGGACCAGAACGGATATGAATAGGTCGAAAACGGATTAAATAAAAATGAATAAAATATGTGATTAGCTCATATTTAAAACGAACAAAAAATGAGTTAAACGACCAATGATATAAATATGCATATTTAAAAAATCGGTTATCCAATCTATGTTTAATGAATCAGATTGGATGGTTACTTATTGTTTTAACCATTTTGCTAGCCTTAATCACGGAAGCAAAAAATGAAGAATTCACGGTCTTTCTAATCTAAAACATATCAATCCAAAACTCAAAAATTATTTTACGAAAAAGAGCCAAATATACCCTTGAACTATTGGAAAAGGGCTAAATATATCCGCATTAATCCTATTTGTATTGGCTCCCTTCATATCATAACCTCTTCATCCTTGCCACCTCACCCTTTCTCAGTTATTTGACCTGTTGACGGTTGAAGTTGGTTGCTGCTGATCGGATGTAAACAAATACAACCCTAAATGAACGAAATTAACAGTTTGCACATTGTCTCCTTGAAACTCTATCTTTAGCACATCAATAACTATTTTTGACTAGCGCCGGCAACGGTGGCAGAAGGTGGCAACGGCGGCGTCATTGATGGAGCTTGCCTCAATTTTTAATTAATTTAAAAATAGTTAAAATAGGCCAACACTATGATGTTACGTGACCTCCGTTAAAATAAAGGGTATATTTGTGCCTAAAGTATAACGGTAGGGGTATATTTGGCCCCAAAGTATAATGAAAGGTATATTTAGCCCCTTTCCAATAGTTCAACGGTATATTTGACCCTTTTCCGATTATTTTATAAGGTTAAAATATTTCGTTGAATGTCTCAAGGGTAAACATAATAATGATCCAAACACTTGACCTAAAGCAACTTCCATATTATAATTGCTTTAGTAAATAGTTAAAAAAGAACGTTGATACGAATTTTTGTATATCAATAGACCAGCCGCTACACAGGGGTTGGCTGATATATGTCAATAGACAGGTCACTCAGGTTGCCCTTCTTCGTTCAACAACTTAGATCACTGCCACATATATCTTATATCTATCTATATAAAGAAGAAATCATGTAATAGAGGAGATTCTTATTTGTGCAAACGATACTTCAAGCTTGTAAAGCGCCAGCATGAAAAGATTAACGACACAAATAAAAAATCTAAGTAATGCCGTGATGCAAGCTTCTCTTGTTCCAAATTTAGAGATTGAATAAAAGATAAAACAAGAAGCAGGGCCGGCTCAAGGCCAAGCCAGTAATGTAATGGCTTTGGGTCCCCAAACTTTTGGGGGCCAATTTCTTATGAAGTTTTTATGGCAAATTTGTTTCGAAACTTTTCTAAATATGTAAATCATTCTTCAAAAAAACTTAAAGATTGTATTGTCTGAATTCATGATAAATATAACGAAGTTTGACTCTCGAAATTCGAATTGATTCACATAAATTTAGTATAAATTTTTTTTAGTCACGTGATTGATTAGCTATATTGTTAGTTGAATTTTTTTTTAGAAATATATTGATTTGAAAAAATTGTTAACAATTTTGCATTGTTCTTGGTGATTTTAAAACAATAATTAATGGATTCTCATTATAAAAGTTACAAAATTAGATTTTAAATAAAAATATATATGATGATTTTTTTTTAAAATAAAAAAAAAATTAGGGCCTCGCTATGAAGTTTGGCTTTAGGGCCCCAATCTTGTTGAGACGACCCTGATAAGGGGTTGAGACAGTTCTCCAAATATTCACTAATGAAGGACCTTAATCACAAGAAAATCATTAAAAAGACCCCATTTATTTATTATCCTTTATTTAGAATCAAAGTCTTTATTTTTTGTTTGATCCCTTAACATTCAATTTCTTATCCAACAAAATAAAGTCACATAGCATAGTTAACAAATTAAAGGGAGATGAAAGATTGTACACCGAATTGAGAAGAAACGATATTAGATGCACAGTCAGAACTCCGATTAAAAGATGACCTCGACATGAATATGGAGCCCTGACTGAAAATCTACGAGTGCGAAAAGAATTATTCAAAAAGGTAGCAACAACACCCGTCTAACTATATATTGTCAAAAAGTGATTTCTCATTTCCTGTCCAAGAAGGCAAGAAACATACCACACCAGCTTTCATCTAGATCTGGAATGTGTTTACCCTTAAAATGGATAACAATTAAATTTGTACGCGGTGCAAAGGATATGCGGTTTGATTTAATACGAATGACTATAAAACAATAAATAGTAAAATAGTAATGCAAGTGCGAGTAAAAAAACAATCAAATCACGGTAAAGCAACGATTAGTCCAAGGAAGTGACCGATCGGTTGGCTCGGGCCCTAGGAACCGGGCTCGTGTTACAGTGGTTAAGTAATGAATAATGATAGAGCACTTAGAGAGATGGATAATCGCTTAGAATCAAATTGTATTGTTTTGTGTGTTTGTGCGTATAAAAGACTGGCCAAGAAAAAAGGAGGTCCTCCTCTTTATATAGTAGAGGACTCCTAACCCTAGTACAAGTCTAAATAAGGTATAAAATCTTCAGTTACTGATAAGCGAAATAGGCGCCGCCATATCCGACTAATGGCGGATACTTCGGACCCTCATTTATCATTGTTAACCGCCTTCTCGTCTTGTCTCGATGTTCAGTTCCAGCCCGACTCAATGACACGGGATCAGAATAGCCCGATCTTGCTACGCTCCAATGTTGACCTTGACACCAACTGGGATTCGTCCTATCCAGCAACAACCATCATGATCTTACATTTTTTGTCGGGAAACGGAGGGTATCCTTGCCCTCGGTTTTGCCCGTATACAGATAGTCCCCTAGTACTGGAGGCCAAAATATGAGGGCACGAGTACTATTGATCCGATTCGGTTCCTTCCTCTGTAAGCTTCAGTCAAGTTGATAAGTTCAAGCGTCGCATCTGTCATATCGTTTTGACACCGGACACGCGTCAAGTCCTGATAGGCTACGTTGATGGTTATAGAATGTGAACCGTCTCGGTTCCACTGTATAAAAGTGTGAAATTTTCACTTTCACCTTTTTACTATTGTTTTCAAGCTCTTCCAATTAACCATCGTTGTTCAATCCATTCCTAAAACCTTCAAATCTTCATACCTTCATACATTCATTCCTTTTGCCCAGATTTTCTTCGCATCTTCATTTAGTCTTCCCCATATCTTCATATCTTCATCTTCCAATCTCCAATCCTTGTAATTTTCTAGAAAAATGGCGAAAACTTCAAAAACTAAACCCCAAAACGTAGCTCCGACCTCCGGTACCGAGGGAACTTCCTCGGCCCACCTACGTCGGATTTTATTCCCAGCACCTACTCATTGGACAACGAATTTAAAGTTGAAAAAACACTTGACACAGGGAGATCGGGGTGAAGAAGCGTGGAAATATCTTTGCACCATTAGTCCGGATAAACTCGAAAGGGTCCGGGAAGATTACGGGTAGAAAGGGAAAGACATTGTAATTCCCATCCCAGAGGAGGATATCACGACGTATATGAAAGGGTATCTAAGTGTTTACACTTACCCTTTCACGTTTGTCCCCCTCGATTCGGTGGTCGTAGAATTTTACAAGACCTATGACCTCTGCCTTGGTCAGATTCACCCTTCCTTTTGGAGACTTCTCCGTTACTTTACGGTCGAGGCAAAGCAACCCTTCACCGTCAACCATCTCGTTTGATTATACAGGCCCGAGTATTTCGGGGTGGATTAATCAAGCTCACCCGGCGAACTAAGAAGGCCCCTTTTTCGTGCATCGACGAGGATAGGGATCGAGGGTGGCAACGCAGGTTCGTCCGTGTGGGGATTCTGATCAGCTTTCATTTCCCGAGAAGTGGAACCCAAAGCATAAGTGCATCTTCCTCCAAGTAAATGAAAACCTTTCCGGTACCGTACTTTTAAGACCGTAAATTTTGCTTTTATTTGCAGCCACTCCTCAAGTTCTTAATGCGGTTCCAAAATGGAACCTTTGGATCGAGAGCTTATGTAGCCAGCTTACTTATGCCGAGCGCAAGTGGCGGCTAGTTTAAAAAAGATGGGAGGCTCTTCATCACGGTGAGTACATTAGGCTAATATCTCCCTCATTTCCTTGCTCAATGTATCGTTACTAACTGGACATCTTTTTTCTTTTGCTTTGCAGGCACCCAAGACAACCATACTTTGGAGAAAAGCCGATGCTGATGCATCGGGCTCATTTTCCAAGGGTGAAGCTACTGCAGAGGCAAAAAAACTCGTAAAGAGAAAAAGACGGTCTCCCGATCCTTCTAATGATCCTGTTGAGGGAAAAAATAAAAGGAGGATGGTGGTCAAGGTAAAAAGGAGTGTCTTTCAAAAAACATTCAAGAGCAGGCTCAAAGAAGAGGATATTATGTTATCCTCTGTGGTCCAACCACTGAGAATCTCGAAGCGTATCGATCCGGGCCTCTAAGACTTAGAAAACACCAACCAAGAGCTAAAAAACTCGAAGGACACTGTTCCATCATCGGTAGTTATGGAAACTACTGACCAAGAAATGGGAGTCCCCGAGGAAACTGTTATCGTGCTCTCCCCGACTCGGGGCCTCAAAGAAGATTCTGCTGCTGCTGTTCCGAAGGATGCCTTCCACAACTCGGCCCAATCCCCGTATAAGGAAGATTTGGCCGGGGATGTATCTATATTGTCCGAGGCCATAACACATAAACCGGAGTCATCATCCCGCCAAATGCCTGCTTGTTCCGAGGATGTCGGTGCAGAAGAGAGACCGACAGATCCATCCCGATCTTTCGACCAAACCATCGGGTAGTGTCGTAGAGGACTACTCAGGTTTTAGGCAAAGAGAGACCGCTCCATTCGGGGTTACCTCTAGACGCCCATTAGAGAAACAATTCCCTGCCCCGAGCATAGATCCTAACCATATGAAGAAGGTTACATTTCTGGTGCCGATAGATGTGAACATGCTATCCGGTCCAGTCGGAGTGGCCAATTATTTGGGCATTTTGGCATCCGATGAGGACCTGTAGAAGATCAATGAGGTCAGGGAATCGTGCCTCTTTTATAAGGCCCAGCAGGCCATTAATCGAGTATGCCTCATCTTATTTTTATTTTTATGCAAACTTCTTGTTTCTCCCTGTTATCTCGATAATTGACTTCTTCTTGTACTTTAGCCTTTGTGATTCATTATGAAAGCTTCCTTCGATTGAGGGTGGAGGTAGACCGTCTCGAGATCAGGCTCCGGGAGCAGACCCAACAGACGGAGTTGTAGAAACGACTCTATGAACAACGAGAGGAGTATATCAGGGGTATGCCCGATTCCTCCACCCTTCAATCAGAATTGGAGAAGGCTCGAGAAGATCGTGACCTTTTGGCTGAGAAGGTAAGGATTTTTGAAGCTTACAACAATCAGTTAATAGCTGAAGCTAATGCCACTACTTCTCAGGCCCAGGAGAGAGTAACCCTGATCGACCAGCTCCGGTCCGAGCTTGACGGACTCAAGGATGAACTTGAAGCCTTCAAAAGTAAGACGGACGACCTTGCCTCAGAGAGAGATATCCTTAAGGAGGGCTTAGAATCAACCAAAGAGATAGGCTTCGGGTAGCGGAGGACAAGGCCGATATATGGTCTAGGCTTATTGGAGAACTCCGATCGCAACTTGCTTTGGCCGAGATAGAGCATGACACTCTTGGCCGTGAAAATATCGAGCTGAAGTGCAAACTCGACCAGGACTCTGAGAAACTCTTCGATGTTGATGAGATGTTGGCTCAGTACAAGGCCGATATTGAATCGACAGAGGCTCGAACCGGAGGAAGATACTAGAAAAAGTCCAAGCCGGGGGAGCAGATGTATCAGCCTTGGTCGAGGAGGCCAAGAGCCAAGCCGGGGGAGCAGATGTATCAGCCTTAGTCGAGGAGGCCAAAAGGCTCCAGAAAGAGGCAAAGGCTAAGTATCAGCCCAATCCCGAGGAGTTGGGCAGTGATGCTGACTCGGTCGGAGGTTCCGGTGGCTCAGAGTAAGGACAGGCTTAAAAAGACTTAGCTATTTTTTTGTCTATATGTAATTTTTGGGCCTTTTTATGCTCGAGGTTATTTTCTGAGCCTTTGTAAATATTTTGGATATATATATACAAAAGTTTTTGTTCGGCTTTATTCGATATCTTTATCCGTTCTGCTTAGGATTTAGAATAATCAGGTATTCGGTTTTGATTCAGACTGATGTGTAATGTTGCCTCGGCAAAAAGTTTTAGACATAACTCTGAGACCGGTGGTCTCTTAGCTCTGACCGGTGGTAGTTTGTTGAATATGTACGAGCTTTTATTTTCATGTTTTCATACTCGGACGTCTCCGAGTTGCACTATGTGTTTAGATCGGAGTTTCTAAGGCCTCGGATCTTGGTCGGCCATATTCTTTGATGTCATACACCGCATCTTTTACTAATTTTGGCTAATAATTTTGACCTTAGTATTTAATAATTTAGACCGTAGTCTTTAATATTTTAGAACGCAGTCTCAAATAATTTAGACCGTAGTCTTTAATACTTCAAGTCGTAGTCTTTAAGATTTTAGACCATAGTCTTTAATAATTTGGGCTTTATTCAGTTTTTATACATCGGACTCTCGGGGGTCCGATAAAATGTAATTCTAATGCAAAAGTAATAGTAACAGCTAAAATGATACTTTGAGAAATTTCCTTTAGTGATTGAACTGGAGACAAGACTACAACAGTTGCTGTGGAAGGAACGAACTAATCGGGCATGATTCAATTGATCATTTGGCCCTTACAAAAGAATCCTATCACTCAAGCCTTGGCTTTGAATAGGTATCGATTTGCCCAGGGTATGATAGTCCCCTAGTACTGGAGTCCGAAGTGTGAGGGCTCGAGTACTATTGATCCGACATGGGCAGTCCCCAGTCCTCGGTTCTTGACCGGTCTTCTTAGTTTTAGTAGCACGCTGTATGGCGCTGCCTCATTAAAAACCTTGCCGGAAACACGCTTCGGGACGAAATCGATCGAAAAGAAAAAGAGTGCAACACGTGCTTTCAGACCTAAATCTATGACTTCTCGACTTCCATTGTGCTGCTTCCAATGTCCACTTCGACGTATGCCTGCATTGTGAGACTTAAAAGAATGGAAAGGTAAAGACTGTTCATACCTTAGCAATAGTATCATTTTAGGTGCGCCATATTCCAGTTGTTTGGGAGTTTTTTTTTCCATTTTCAGACTCGAGCTGATAGGAGCCTTTCCTTGTTATGCCGGTGACTCTATACAACCCTTCCCAATTTGGGCCCAATTTCCCTTTATTGGGGTTCTTTATGTGGAGTGTGACTTTTCGCAGGACCAAGTCCCCGATCTGAAAATGCCTAAGATTGGCGCTCCGGTTATAGTATCTTTGCATCCTTTGCTTTTGAGCTGCTAATCGGACATAGGCTGCTTCTCTTTTTTCATCTACTAGATTTAGACCAGTGGCCATTGCTTCGTGGTTCGATGCCTCTGTAGCGTGCTGAAATCTTAAGCTTGGTTCACCGACCTCGACGGGTATTAGTGCCTCGGCTCCATACACTAGGGAGAACAGGGTTTACTCGGTACTAGATCTTACCGTTGTACGATACGCTCATAAGACCTCGGGTAAAATATCCAGTGTAAAGTCGGCCACGAAGTTCGCTAACATTTGGGATTTGATAGTAGTTTGGGGTTTATATTCAATATCGTACCCTCTAATTTTGACAGCCCATTTTGCTAACTGGCCTGAGAGTTCAGGCTTATGCATAATATTTCTTAAGGGGTACGATGTTACAACACATATGGGATGACACTGAAAGTAAGGTTTTAATTTCGTAGATGCACTCAATAAAGCAAGTGCTAATTTTTCCAAGTGTGGGTACCTGGTTTCAGCGTCATGTAAAGTCCTATTCACATAATAAACTGGGTACTGCGTACCTTCTTTTTCTTGAACCAGGACGCCACTTACCGCTATCTCGGACACCGCCAAGTAGAGGTAGAACTGCTCGTTTGCCTTTGGTGTATGTAGCAAAGGTGGGATCGATAAATATCTTTTGAGTTCTACTAAAGCCTTCCAACACTCGGGGGTCTAGGCGGAGTCGGTCTTTTTCTTCAGCAATGAGAAAAACCGATGACATTTATCCGAGGACCTGGAGATGAAGCGGCTTAGTGCAGCTATACGCTCGGTCAATCTTTGTAACCCTTTGATATCATTTATAACGGTGATATCTTTTATTGCTTTTATCTTGTCCGGGTTGATCTTGATCCCTCCATTCGATACCATGAATCCGAGAAACTTACCCAAACCGAAACTGAAGGCATATTTTTCTGGGTTCAGCTTTTTGTTGTATTTCCTTAATATGTCGAAAGTTTCCTGCAAATACTTTAAATAGTCCTCTGCTCACAGAGAGATCGTGGTGAAGAAGCGTGGAAATATCTTTGCACCATTAGCCCTAACAAACTCGAAAGGGTCAGGGAAGACTGCGGCTGGAAAGGGAAAGGCATTGTCATTCCCGGCCCCGAGAAGGATATCACGACGTATGTGAAAGGGTATCTAAGTGTTTACACTTAGCCTTTCACGTTTGGTCCCCTCGATTCGGTGGTCGTAGAATTTTGCAAGAGGTACGACCTCTGCCTTAGTCAGATTCACCCTTCCTTTTGGAGACTTCCCCATTACTTTACGGCCGAGGCGAAACAGGCCTTCACCATTAACCATCTCGTCTGATTGTACAGTTCCCGAGTATTTCGGGGTGGATTAATCAAGCTCACCTAGCGAGCTAAGAAGGTCCCTTTGTCATGCATCGACGAGGATAGGGATCGAGGGTAGCAAAGCACGTTCGTCCGTGTGAGGTCCGAGGACCTCATCCCCTCTGATCAGCTTCCATTTCCTGAGAAGTGGAACCCAATGCATAAGTGCATCTTCCTTCAAGTAAATGAAAACCTTTCCGGTACCGTGCTTTTAAGACCGTAAATTTTGCCTTTATTTGCAACCATTCCTCAAGTTCTTACTACGGTTCCAAAATGGAACCTTTGGATCGAGAGCTTATGTAGCCAGCTTACTTATGCCGAGCGCAAGTGGCGGCTAGTTTAAAAAAAATAGATAGGAGGATCTTCATCACGGTGAGTACATTAAGCCAATAGCTCCCTCATTTTCTTTCTTAATGTATCGTTACTAACCGGGCATCTTTTTTCTTTTTCTTTGCAGGCCTACCCAAGACCACCATACTTCGGAGAAAAGCCGATGCTGATGCATTGAGCTCATCTTCCGAGGGCGAAGCTACTGCAGAGGAAGAAAAAATCGTAAAGAGAAAAAGACGGTCTCCCGATCCTTCCGATGATCCTATTGAGGGAAAAAAGAAAAGGAGGATGGTGGTCAAGGTCAAAAGGTGCTTCTTTAAAAAAACCACCGAAAGCAGGCTCAAAGGCCAGGATATTATGTTATCCTCTCTGGCCCAACCACTGAGAATCTTGGAGGGTATCGATCCGGGCCTCCAAGAATTGGAAAACACCAACCAAGAGCTGAAAAGCTCGAAGGACACTATTCCATCGTCGGTAGTTATGGAAACTACTGACCAAGAAACGGGAGTCCCCGAGGACACTGTTATCGTTCTTTCCCCGACTCGGGGCCTCAAAGAAGATTCTGCTGCTGCTGTTCCGAAGGATATCTTTCATACCCCGGCCCAATCCCCGTATACGGAAGATTTACTGCACTCGGCCGGGGATGTATCTATATTGGCCGAAATGCCTGCCCGTTCTGAGGATGTCGGTGCCGAAGAGAGACCGATGGATCCATCCCGATCTTTCGACCTAACCATCCACCACCTGTTCGGGGGTAGGGAAGCCGGTGCTGTAAAGGACTACTTTGGGTTTCGGCACCTGACAGTCCCTAGGAAGGCCGCTCTATTCGGGGTCACCTCTGACCCCCGTTGATCATTTTACTTGCTTTCTAGTTAGTTTTATCTTTGTTAGTTTTTATTTTTGATTTAAAAACTAACAAAGATAAAACTAACTAGAAAGCAAGTAAAATGATCAATGGCCACAAGCATGGATACAAGGAACTCTCGTAACGATTTAATATATTTTATGATTTTACAACTAAGAGCAGGTTTATGTTGATAGATAATGATTTCTAAAATCTCATTGAAAGTCTTCCAACCAAATCAATGAATTTCACTCTAAGCTTTTCCAAGCCTTAGAGTGTGATATTAGGCACAATCAATTTAACCTCAAGTAACTATCCTATTCCTAGCTCAAGTTATTAGATGGGTTTAATGACTCAAATTCTTGTTAATTAATCTTTCACAACTAGATTTCCACTTCCGAGCTCAATCAAAGTAAATGGGCGAGTCCTAGGGTTAGCTAATCCCTTAAGAAACATTAATGAACAAGATTAATTAAAGCAACAAAAACCCGCTTCATTAGAAATAAAAATCATTCAATACATAAGTAAAACAAGAGTTTGATCCAAAACTTTAACAATGTATATTTTTAAATTGTTTCAAGTAATGGAATAAAATACAACACACTTAAATATGCAATACAAAGCAAGGAATTGAAGAAAGGGTTAAGAAATTTATCATTAAAGAGCTCCAATCTTCTCCTCCAAAAGTGTGGTGAAAACACCCTAGCTCCAAAGCTTGTAAAATGGCCAAAGATGACAATATTTTCTCCCATGTCTTGTTTTTATAGTTCAACAACTTTCCCCCAATAAAAAGTGACGAAAATGGCCTTCACATTTCAGATTTTCAAATTTGCATTTCCAGCCACTTTTTGCGCTTTTAGCCAATTTTCTCATTTTCATCAATTTGATCTCTTTTTGACTTGTTTTTCACTTGATTTCTTTCCGATCACTTCTCAAGCATGTAAAACCTATAAAATGGAAGTAAACGATATTAATTGCACTATTTTCTCAATCAAACAAATCAAAAGTCTAAGATTAAACAATAAATAAGTTGGAAAATACCAACTTATCAATGGCCTACTGGGCCTCGTTAAAGAGGCACGATTCACTGACCTCGTTCATCTTCTGTAGGTCCTCATCGGACGCCAAAACGGGTAAATAACTGGCCGCTCCGACTAGACCGGACAACATGTTAACATCTGCCGGCACCAGAAACGTAACATTCTTCATATGGTTAGGATCTACGCTCGGGGCAGGGAATTGCTTGTCTAACGGGGGTCCGAGTGGACCCCTAACAGAGCGGCTTCTTCCTAGGGATCGTTAGGTGCCGAAACCCGTAGTAGTCCTCTACGGCTTCCCGGCCTTCCCCACCGTCGAACGTGTGGTCGATGGACAGGTCGAAGGTCGAAAGATGGATCCGTCGGTCTCTCTTCGGCCCGACATCTCGGAAAGGCGGTGCGTTTAAGCGGGACGACAACTCCGATTTGTGTGTTGTGGCCTCGACCAATATAGTTACATCCCCGGCCGGATATAGTAAATCTTCCTTATACCGGGGATCGGGGGATGCCAGGCATCCTTGAACAACGAAGCAGTTAGGAATCTTTTCTTTGAGGCCCCGAGTCGGGGAAAGCACAATAATAGTCTCTTCGGGGACTCCCGTTTCTTGGTCAGCAGTTTCTATAACTACCGACGATGGAACAGTGTCCTTTGAGCTTTTCAGCTCTTGGTTGGTGTTTTCCAAGTCTTGGAGGCCCGGATCGATACCCTCTAAGATTCTCAGTGGTTGGACCACAGAGGATAACATAATATCCTCGTCTTTGAGCCTGCTCTCGGTGGTTTTTTGAAAGCCGCTCCTTTTGACCTTGACCACCATCCTCTTTTTCTTTTTGCCCTCAGCAGGATCATCAGAAGGATCGAGAGACCGTCTTTATCTCTTTACTAGTTTTTCCTTCTCTGCAGTAGCTTCACCCTCAGAAGATGAGGCCGATGCATCAGCATCAGCTTTTCTCCGAAGTACGGTGGTCTTGGGTAGGCCTTCAAATCTCTTGATTTAACGTCACGGCACGATGCAGGATCTCTTAAGCTTCTTCCAGTTCCACCGAGGTCCTATCGCCATCAATGACCTCTCCAAAGTAGTGCTTCACTTGTTGCCCATTCACCAAAAATAACTTGTCAGAATCCAGCGATTTCAGCTCAACCGCTCCATGTGTTGTCACACGCACTATCTCAAATGGCCCAGACCACTCACTCTTCAACTTCCCACCAAAGATCTTCAGATGGGAATTATACAGCAACGTTAACTGCCCAGGATCAAACTCACCAGGTTGGATTCTCTTATCGTGTATTCTCTTAGTTCACTCCTTGTACATTTTCGCGTTCTCATAAGCATGATAGCGAAACTCATCCAACTCGTACAGCTGCAACAACTATTTTTCACCAGCTTGTATCATGTCTAAGTTCAGCTTCTTCTTTATTGCCCAATAAGATCTATGCTTAAGTTCAACCGGTAGATGGCACGCCTTACTAAAAACCAGTTTGTATGGAGATGTGCTAATGGGAGTCTTGTAGGTTGTTCTATATGCCCACAGAGCATCATCAAGCTTCAGCGACCAATATTTCCTACTCACGCTCATCGTCTTCTCCAGGATCCTCTTGATTTCTCGATTGGACACCTCTACTTGCCACTTGTCTGAGGATGGTGTTACTCTCTACCTTGTGTTTTACCCCATATTTAAACAATAATTTGTCAAAGAGCCGGTTACAAAAATATATACCTTGATCGCTGATAATAGCCCTCGGGGTCCCAAACCTCGTGAGAATATTCTTCTTCAGAAATTTCGCTACCACACTAGCATCATTGGTGGGAAGTGCAATGCCTTCCATCCACTTCGACACGTAATCGATTGCCACAAGAATGTACTCGTTCCCTTTGGATGGTGTGAAGGGCCCCATGAAATCTATAACCCAACAATTAAATACTTCAATCTCCAATATGCCATACAATGACATATCATGCCGCTTTCAAATGTTTCCAGTTCATTGACGATGCTTATCACATGCCCTCACGAATTCATAAGCATCTTTGAACAACGTCGGCCAATAAAACCCTGATTGAATCACTTTGCAGTTGTTCTGTCGCCTGCATGATTTCCACCATAAGGTGATGAGTGACAGCTCTCAAGAATTGCAGGGACTTCCACCTTTGGAATACATCTCCTAATCAGCTGATCTATGCTAATCCTGTAGAGGTACGGCTCATCCCAAATGTAGAATCTGCTATCATAAGGAACTTGTTTCTTCTTCTCATGATTATCATCGGGAGGGTACACCTCACTCACTAGAAAGTTCACCATATCTATAAACCAAGGGAGCTCGGCTGATAGAAGAGCAAAAAGTTGCTCATCTGGGAAAGTCTCCTTAATCACCACATTTTCACCAACATGCTCTCGATCTTCAAGCCTCGATAAGTGATCTGCTACTTGGTTCTCTATGCCCTTTCGATCAAGAATCTCAATATCGAACTCTTGTAGCAACAACACCCAACGAATAAGTTTGGGCTTTGCATCCTTCTTAGAAAATAGATACCAAACATCAGTGCGATCAGTATAGACAATTACCTTTGTCCCCACCAGATAAGATTGGAATGTATCAAAAGCGTAAACAACCGCCAATAACTCCTTCTCTGTGACTGTATAGTTCATCTGGGCTGCATTAAGTGTCTTGCCGGCTTAATAAATAGGATGAAAAATATTTTCCCTTTTCTGACCAAGAACAGCCTCCACAGAAAAATCTTTTGCATCGCACATCAACACGAATGGCAGGATCTAATTAGGTGCAATGATAATGAATGCAGTTACCAACCGCACCTTCAGCTCATCAAAAGCCTTCAGACAGGTTTCATTGAATAACTTCACATCTTTCTCTAATAGCTTGCACATCGGATTCGCAACCTTGGAAAAGTCCTTGATGAACCGCCGATAAAAGCCTGCATGCCCAAGAAAACTGCGCACTCCCCGAACAGAAACGGGTGGTGGCAATTTTTCAATCGCCTCGATCTTAGCCTTGTCAACCTCAATGCCCTGGCTTGATACTTTGTGCCCAAGAACAATGCCTTCTCGAACCATGAAATGACATTTTTCCTAGTTAAGCACCAAATTAGTTTCTTCACATCGAGCCAACACAACATCAAGATGGCACAAACAATCATCAAAAGAATCCTTGAAGACCGAGAAATCATCCATGAATACCTCCATATAGTTTTCCACCATATTGGTGAAAATAGCCATCATGCATCTCTGGAATGTAACCGAAGCATTACATGAACCAAGCATCCTCCAGAATGCAAAAGTGACAAATGGACATGTGAAAGTGGTCTTTTCTTGATCTTCTGGTGCAATCATAATCTGGTTGTAACCTGAATAACCATCCAAAAAGCAATAAAAATTGTGCCCATCCAATCGATCCAACATCTAGTCCATGAAAGGCAAAGGAAAGTGATCCTTTCTGGTGGCGGTGTTCAACTTTCGATAATCAATGCAAATTCTCCAACCAGTAACCGTTCTCTGAGGTGCCAGCTCATCTTTTCGTTCTTCACCATAGTCATGTCCTCTTTCTTCAGGACACATTGGCGGGGCTCACCAATTTACTGTCTGAGATGTGGTAAATAATGCAGCTATCAAGCCACTTGATCACCTCTTTCTTCACCACCTCCTTCATGATCGGGTTCAGCCTTCTCTGACTTTCAACACTGGCCTTGCTATCCTCCTTCAATAATATTTTATGCATGCAAAATGAACTGTTGATGCCTCAGATGACAGCTATAGTCCACCCAAGGGCTTGGATTCTGTATGCTAATACTTATAATATAGGTTCAACCTGCACATCAGACAAATAAGCAGAGAGGATTATGGGCAATATGTCACCACTGCCCAAGAAAGCATAGAGAAGATGAGATTGTAATGGCTTCAGCTTCCTCAATAGATGGTTTCGGCTTTTTCCATGATTTTGGTCTGTCTAACTCCTCAAACGAGGTGTTGGCTCGTAACTATGCACAAGAAGTGTCAAGAATGTGAAGACTCTCCTCGATGTTCTCATCTTCTAACAAGTCCTTACCATATAGCAATGCTATCTCGAAAGGATTTCGAGAAGCTAGAAAGTGATCTAACTCTGCATTCGTGAGCTCGGGCTCCACAATTGTAATCATCTTCAATTCTTCATAATGGGGCGGAAGCTTAGTAGCCTTGAAAACATCAAAAGTAGCTTCTTGCCCATCAACTGTCATAGACATCTTCCCATCTCTGACTCGAATAACCGCATCAACAGTCACTAAGAATCCCCTTCCCATGATGAGAGGGACATTCTTATCTGCCTCGTAATCAAGGATAATAAAATCAACCGGCAGAATAAAAGGACCCACCTTCACGAGAACATCTTTATGTAAGAGATATATCAGCTAACTGCAAAGTGACTGTTGTTGGCCTTGGCTCACCCAACCCCAACGTTTGAAACACATAGGTGGGCATCAGATTAATACTAGCACCCAAATCACACAATGCCAGCCCAACCTCGATATTACCAATAGTGATAGAAATAGTGAAACTGCCCGGATCTTTCAACTTTGGTGGAATCTTGCTCCTCACTCTAGAACTGCACTCCTCAGTAAGTGTCACAGTCTCGAATTCTGTCCAACGCCTCTTATTTGCAACAACATCCTTGATGTACTTAGCATATTTTGGAACTTCTTGTAAGAGCTCTACTAAAGGAATGTTGATATGTACCTGCTTCAATATGTCAAGAAATTTCTTACAGGCTGCATCTATTTTCTGTTTCTGAAAGCGCTTGGGAATGGTGGAGGTGGTCTAGTCACCACACGTTCAGGCTGTTGCATGACTTTCTCGGGACTCTTTTCAGCTTCAGTTCTTTGAGCAGGAATGAGTTCAGCATCTACCTTATTTTTGTTCTTTGATGGTACTTTTTCAAGTTCTCTGCCATTCCTCAAGGTGACTGCTTTGCATTGTTTCGGATTCTTTTCAGTATCACTCGGAAGAGCACCCTGTGGTCTGACATTCTGAGCAATCGCCATCTGCCCGACTTGACGTTCGAGCTCATGAATAGATTTCTACAACTCGCTCTGCACTTTCTGATTTTGTTGCTGAACTGCTTGTTGTTGAGCTAGAAATTGCTTCAACATTTCTTCCACCAAACTCCCAGCTATTTGAGCTTGGGGCTTCTCATAATTGTTCTGTTTATAGAAGTCCTACTTTTCGTATTGCTGATTATAATTGTTTCCGAAATAATTTCCCTGATTTTCACCACCACGATTGTGTTGCCCCACATAATAGACTGATTCTGGATTCAGAGGACAATTAATATAAGCATGAGGCTCACCACAACTCTCGCATGCTGCTTGCTGAATATGTTGAACTGGTTGGATCTATTGACATTGAGGAAGCGCCCTCGTAAGAAGATTACAAAGTGTCCCAATATCGCCCCGAATAGCTGCAACATCATCTACTTGAAAAACCCCAATGGCTTTCTTTGGCATCTCTGCTCAACTCGGTTCTTGATACTCGCAAGCACCTTCAGACATTAACTCAAGGAGAGCTTCCATCTCTTCACATGTTTTGTTCAAGATCTGTCCCTGAGCAGAGGCATTCAACAAAGCCCTCGATTCATGCCTTGGCCCCTCTACAAAATAATTGCCAATAATCTCCTTCGACTGCTTGTGATGTGGACAATCTCGCAAGTAACCCTTAAACCTCTCCCATGCCTGTGGTAGAGATTCAGAGTATTTTTGATTAAAGGTGGCAATTTTCCTCTTAGCTCTTTCATTTTCTTGGGTGACAAGAATTTATTGATGAACTTGCCCGATTATCTCCCACGATGTAATAGACCCAACAGGAAGATTTTTCAACCAATCCCTTGCTTCACCAATTAATGAAAACGGAAACAATGAGCTTCACATGATCGTCGGAGACATCTCTATATTGAAAATTTTCGCTCAACTCCACGAATGTCATCAAGTGCCTATGTGGGGTCTTCATGAGGTTTAACCTAATACTGGCACGTATTCTGCACCAGCCGCATTGTTCCTTCTCTCAGCTCAAAATTTCCAGTGATATTAGGCTTGACGATAGCCTTAGCAGTGTTCGCCAGACTAGGTCTAGCATAACTAGACAAAAGAACTTGTTGTTCTTGTGCCATCTCAGCAACTCTTGCAGGAACTCGGAAAAATTCCCTGTTATCAACGCCAAGATTTTTGACAAACCCGAGATTACGCTCGTCATCCACTAGCTTTTTCTGCTTGTGTAATGTCCATTCAATTTACGAGTCAAAGTCAGCTAATGCTTTTCCTTGATTTCGAGTGTTTGGCATAAACAAGAGAATGCACCTGAGGAGCACAAGTGAACCAAAGAACCAGAGTAAAAACCTGAATAGAAATTCAAAAATTCAAACTAAGAAAAATAGTAATTTTTTCTAAGTCCCCGGCAACTGCACCAAAAACTTATTGCTTCCAAACGCACACGCAAGTATACGCGGTCGTACAAGTAATATACTATTCAACTAATTCAAATTTTGTTGCAACTATTCAAGAAGGTGACAATCAAAGTGTTTATTGTGACTAAGCTAAAACTGAAAGTAAACAATAGAGTATGAGTGTTTTTGTGACTAAAAAACTTGTGATGAAGACTGTAAGGTTTATTAGTTGAGAGAAAGTTCCAAGGTCATGACTTTCGACAATCCAGTTGATCTTTTGACAATTCTACTTATCTTATTTCCTGGGTTATTTTTTGACGGGTTAATTGTAATTTTATGATATTCTCACGAACTACTCACAAGCCGGTAGATGCTACTATAACGCCTATATCTCTATGGTCGCCAGAGGTAACAAGAACGCATTTATTTCTTCGTAACCAAGTAAGTAGGGTTAAAGGGTATATCTCTATCCTCAGTAGCGAAACGATTAAATCGAACAAACTCTATTTATTCTTATTACGTACGTGAATTCCCTCTTTCAAGTCCAACTCACGCACATATAGTGTTTAATTAGTGGTCAAGTAATTAAATAATTAAGCATAAGAATAAATAAAGCAACCCAAAATATGAAAATTTAATTGATAAAAATTATCGTCAAACCAACTATCATGTCTTTCACCACAACCCTAGAATTAAGAAGTTTAGCTACTCATGATTATAGATGAAGAACAAGAATTCATGAATAACCTGGGTTGAAAAGAAGAAAATAAAATAAACCTAGAAAAAAGAAAGTAGAACGGCGGCTTACAAGTCTTAGAAATATCCCAGCACCACGTTTACAACTCATAAAACGTATATTTATAGTGTAGGGAAAAAATAAAATAAGTAGACCAAATCCCAATCGAAACGGAAAAATATCACCAAAAGTGGCTTGGTGGGCGGCGCCCCAAGAGGATTTAACAGGGACTTCATGATTTCAGTAGTTTTCCATTCTTTGTCCAGGCGCGTCGAGCTGAGCGTCACCCCAGGCGATGCGCCACCTTCCTGGTGTGTTGTCGTCTCTTTTCTTTACCTCTTCTCGTGCACACTTGGTCCTTGATTCCCAAACTTGATCGAAATAGCTCGATTTTTTTCATGATTTGTCCTCATTGAACCAAAACACACAACACACACCAACATAAGCATGAATACAATGATTCCATCATAGAAAATGTGATTAAAGTACTGAGAACGAGAGGTAAAGTGATGCTAAATATTGATATTTGTACCAAACATCACCAATTATGAATTTTGAGATCCACTTTGCATCATTGTACCCTTATAGTACAACAAAAGTTCACTGTATAAAGTACCATGATTATCGTACATCTCAAATATTTTATATTTTATTTTCTTCTCAAAATTGAGTGACACAACATTAGCAAGACACTTCCACACTTCCAAATATTTCAGTATATATATATATATATATATATATATATATATATATATATTAAAGCTAGGCATAGATAAGATGACGTGGCACCTTTCTATGGCCAAGGATTGTATTTATCTTTTTTCTCCTTTTTTTGAGATTTTTCTCTATCTTTCCATCATTTTCTAATCAATAATTATTCATATTCTACCTTACGTTCAAAATGTTACTAGCTAATGGATGTAATTAGTCATCATTTTCTCTATCTTAGTCAAATGCACGATCAAAAGACTGTTACTCTTCATCCAAAACATTTTTCCCATCTTCTTATTTATTGTATTACATCACATAAACCCATAAATATGATTTTAAAAGTTACATTTAATCCCCTACAAATATAAACTAATAGCCTCTTTTCTCCTCAACATGAAACAATCTATTTTTAACAATGTATTTGATGGCTCAAAATTCTCAGGATTAAAGTTTCACAGGTTGTTCCATACCAAATCTTCTTACTTGGCTTCAGAGGTGGAGCTTGAATTTGAGGTTTGTGGGTTTCGAATTCAAACCCTTTAAGTTACTGGATTCTAAATTACTAATTTATAAATATTACATAAATTTCTTAAGGTAATATAAGTTTTTAACAAAAGTTTGTGTGTTCGGCCAAACCTGTCTTCGACACTGTGGTTCGGCGAGTGCTTGGCTTACGGGTTGTAATGTATTTACAATATAACTTTCCCAACCTCTTCCTCCATTAATTTTTACCTTCTCCGTTATCTTCCCTTTTAGGTACAAAATGGAGCAAATTATTTGGTAGTTTTTTTATATTTATCGATTTTGGTTGCTATTGGTGCTAATATTTTCCTTTTTATGCGTTGCAATATTTTTCGAGAAATTTGTTGTGCGTCTTTTCTATCCAGGCAAACACGCTCTTCTATTAGGTTTGTCTTTTCCCTTTTTATGCTCTGCATTTTTTTCTTAAACAATTTCTTCATCATCTGTCGTTTCTATATATCCAGGCAAATGTTTTTCAATCAGGCTTATTAGTTTTTAGTTGAGTTTAATTTGGCCTGAAATATTTCAAATGTATGATTTTATTTTATTGTCATGACATATTGCAGATGCACACTGATGGGTTCATGGAAATCCCAAACAGATAATATGTAACTATAAGCGGCGAAGAGATTTTAGTCGTGAAGTTGAGTCAACGTTATAAATACATCCAACTATCAATATTGAAGTAGCGGTGGTGACAATGATAATGCTTATTTAGTGAAGTAGCGGTGGTGATTTTGATTTTCTTATTATACTTTTCCGACAGTAATTATATAAAGAGGCGGAACTTGAAACGATGAGTCAAGAAGAAAATGGAGCTAGAAGTAAGGAAGAAAATGCAGTAATAACTATTGTTATTATTTTTATTCTACAATCATATGTATATCAGAATTATTGTTGTATGTTTAATTTGTATAATTCTTTTTATTTACTGTCACTAATAAATGTTACTATAATTTTCAAGAAACGGAAGAGTCAGATCCAGATGGCAAAAGGAGCTTGCTATGTGTGCGGAAAACTTGGTCATAAGGCTTACCAGTGTTCTCAATGACAAGGATTTTTTTTTTGCCTTATATATTTCAATCCTCGGATATTTTATTTATATTTTTTGTGTTTTCTCTTGAGTTGCTTGGGACCAAGGCATAGGTATTTGATATATGATTTATATTGTATAATTTATTTTTACTTTAATATTATAATTTTTTATAACTAAATTTATAAAGGAAATGTTACACCTCGCGAAGCGCGGGTTACTTAACTAGTAAATTGATGTAAAACACAAATGAATGCTGACTAATTTGATAGCTTATACTGTTGCCCATCTGATTTCCAATAACATCATTATAGTAATGACTTGTTAGTAGCGGAAAATTCGACAAAAGTATATGAACTCACTTGAGTGTTAAGAGAGAATTCGAGAGAAGAGAGAAATATTATTGAGGTTGTTTTGTACAAATGAAAATCTGATCTAATGTTGTATCCACCCCTATACAGATATGGTGGGCTTTACTAACACATAGATTACAAAATGGGCCCAGCCCAATATAGATAAATGAAATAACACCTAAACTAAGTATCAATCTGGAGGAGAGGGTATTATTCCAACACCCCCCTTCAAGTTGGAGGGTGACAAAACCCCCAACTTGGGAAGAAATCCATGATGAGCAGTACCACCAAGCCCCTTAGTAAAAATATCAGCTAGTTGAGTGGAACTAGAAATGTGGAGTAAGTGAATAAGCCTATCAGCCAGCTTTGTCCGTATAAAATGACAATCCAATTCTATGTGTTTAATTTAATCATGGAACACTGGATTGTGAGCAATATGTATGGCAGCCTGATTATCACAATAAACTGGAATAGAAGGACAAGAAATACCAAAATCGATAACGACCTAGACAAATTTGTAACTTCGCCATGACTTTGCTCATAGCTCCCGGCCTAATTTCCGAAGATAAGGAAACAATGGGTTGCTTCTTGGACTTCCAGGCAACGAGACAACCACCAAGCATAACACAAAAACCAGAAACTGATCTCCTAGTGTCAAAACAGGCAGCCCAATCGCTATCACAAAAGGCATCCACACAGAGAAATCAGGGCTGGAGTTGAAGAAAATGCCATGTTCATTAGTACCCTTTAAGTATCTCAACAAGTGCAAAGCAGCTTTCATATGGGGCAAACAAGGAAACTGCATAAACTGACTAAGGTGTTGCACAGCAAAACAAATATCAAGTCTGGTATGTGTAAGAAAGCTCAACTTCCCAACTAAAGATCTGTACTTTTCAGGCTTGGGACATGGTTCACCCTCGTTAAGTTTCAACTTGACATTCTGCTCAAGTGGACATAGAACAGGGGAAACATTACTGCAGTCAAAAGTCTCAAGAAGATCATGGATGAATTTCTTTTGGTGAAGCAGGACACCTGAGGTAGAATATAACACCTCAATACCCAAGAAATAATTCAGAAACCCTAGATCCTTAATCTTGAACTGATTGTGGAGAAATGATTTCAGAGCAGATATTTCAGAGAAATCAGTGCCAATGAGGATTATATCATCCACATAAACAGCTAGAATCACCAAAGAAGACTCGGACCCTCTTGTAAACAATGAGTAATCATTCAGAGAGTGAGAATAACCCCTAGAAGAGAGAGCTTGAGATAGCTTGGCATGCCACTGTCTAGAAGCCTGTCTCAAGCCATAAAGAGACTTTTGCAACTTACGAGCCAAAGGAACAGAGGAAGAAGTAGGAGGGGAGTAACCAGGAGGTAGCTTCATGTACACTTCCTCATCAAGGTCCCCATGTAAAAAAGGCATTGTTCACATCTAACATGACTTCAATGATTTTAATGAATGAAATGATTAAAACTCATTTAAGACAAATGACAATTTTACAGTCATCATAACAAACAATACACCAACGTTTTGTAACTATTATATGAAAGCCAATCACTTGGTAAGATGAAACTTTAAAATCTAACATTAGTATAATATAATTATTTCACCCGCTTAGTTAAATTTACTTTACTTAGCGGAATTGTCATTTCTGCTAATTTTCTTCTACATTGAGGAGCACGATGGCATATTTTGCCATACACCAAAATAATACTCCCTCTGTTTCAATTTATGTAAACCTATTTCCTTATTAGTCCGTGCAAAAAAGAATGACCTCTTTCTATATTTGGAAACAATTTACCTTTATGCAATGATTTATAGCCACACAAAATATATGTGATTCATTTAACACCACAAGTTTAAAAGTCTTCTCTACTTTTTTAAACTCCGTGTCTAGTCAAATGAGTTCACATTCATTGAAACGGAAGGAGTAATAATTATTTTATTAAAACATAGAGATTATGATATTGTTACATACCTCATTAACATAAGAAAAAATGTGTTACTTCGTCAACCTTTGTATTCCAACAAGGATTCGAGATTCATTCACGAATCCAATTGGCTCTTCCCTTGTACATACATATCTCTTTTCCCACACGACGAAAAAACAAAGTCGTGTCTCCGGGTGCAACTCGCTCGAATAGAACTTTGGCATAACAACACGTGCCACGGACTCTATATCTGACAGTCCAACAAGTAAAGTTCCATTCCATCTATGTCTGCTACTACTGTTTTCTCTTCTCTTCCCTTTGATTCACATTGTAATTTGTATTCTCCATAAAATCATAGGAAATAAATATCCTAAAAATTATTGGAAATTTTACTGAAAATATTTAATCTAACACTTGTATGGAATTCTTCAAAGCTTGAAGCATGTCAAAGACACTATCCTCAAGGATTTTAACGCAGTATGGGTATATCCCCAGGATTCAACAAGCTCTTCTAATATAAAACTAGGAGCCAAATCTAACAAAGATTGGGTAAAAATCATTTTCGTCCTCCAACTTTACTTTAAAAATCAAAAACCTCCCCCAACATTGAACAATCGACATTTTCATCCTCTTATCTCAACTTCTCCGGCCATTGATAACTTTATATTGCTTTTGACCGATCATCAAAGTTTTAAAAGGAAATTTCACTTATATTTTTATTAATTAGTGAGTACCCTAATTATTAATATATAAATGTTTTACGATTTCCTAATCAATTAATTCTAAATTTAAATGCGTCTTCAATTTCTCCATAGGAATAAATTCTTCATATTTTTTGAGAACCTTTCAAACCCTTGTAACCTTCGGGGTTTGAAAGGTGCTCTGAAAAATATGAAAAGGTCCTCAGATTAGGTAACATATTTGCTGAAAGGCCTCATCATTGAAGACGCATCTCAGTATTTCTAATTATGGCTGGAAAAAAAACTATGGAAAATTTATTATTGTTAATTAGGGTACTAACTAATTAATTAAAAATATATAAGTGAAATTTCCTTTACCCTTGATGAAAATTTCAATCGGAAGTTTAAGTGGAAGTTTACGTCCTTGAATGATAATTTGACTTGCTTTTTTCAAAGTAAAGTTGAGGCAATATCAAAAATTAGAATTGGAAGAAGAACTTCTCTTTGAACACACAAGATAGTACATATATAGTGATGAAGAAAAATGATTCAAGCCTTCTTTGATAGCCAAAAATAACGTTAAAATCTGCTAGCAATTAACAACTTTACCATATTGAATGTCATGATGACCATTTAAATTGCTTTAATATAGCTGTCATTAAGGCTCAGTCAAATACGTTTTTCCAAAGCTACTGAATGTTAAGAGTAATAATGGTCTGCTACAAACATATATTGAGACCTTAGAAATTGTTTTAAATATATTATTATATATTATAACTAGTGAATTTGACCGCGCTTCGCGCGAGGTTATGAAAGAAAACAAAAATTGAAAATGTTAGAAAGGACGATAGCTTTGATTTACTATATTTTTTTATACATTTCTACAAACAAACATCAACAAATATGATTCACTATCCATGAACTAATATCACGATTAAAAATATATAATAAAAAACAAAAATCAACAACTAATAAATATAGTGCCAAAATAGAACCAGCTGCTACATCACGTTGCTATCTTAGCGGAGATCCTTAACTCCTACGTAACATCTTGCATCTTTCTCTATTTAGAGAAAAAAAAAAAAAAAACAATTGTACAAAGGAGAAAAGGTAAATAAAAAAGAATCTTGATTCAGAAATTTAAAAATTATACTCTTTACATGAAAGTTATTAATGTATTTAGAAACTTTGAATTTTAATAAAGAAATTAATAATTATTTCAATAATACAAGCACAACTTGTTTGAATAATAGTAATAAATATCATACTACGAATAGCTAGGATTTCAATAAAAAAAGGTCATGCATTTGATGAAAATAAAAAGTAATAGCAAAAATTTCTTGTAGCTAATTTTATGTTTTTACTAATTTCTATTAAAGAATAAATAATAAGAAAAATAATAATTTATGTGGTTATGACACGTAATGGATGCAGTTTGAATCACAATTTGTTCTTTCCTTTCTTATTTCTTCCTTCTCTTGTTCTTGTTACCTTTCTTCTCAGTTCGCGCTTGTTAGTTGTTAGTTGTTAGTTGCTGCTTTGCTAAAAGAATTTTCACAAAATTGCAGTCATGCTTTACAACTTACTGGATCTTATCCATCATTCAAATTAACCAAACAAATTCCTTAATTTACTCCAATTTATTGTTAAATTGTTTCTGTTATGAATTCAAATCACATCATTCTCTCCTATGATGTGAAACTTTATTTTGGATGGCATTCTTAAAGAATTTTAATGTAGAGTAAATTTTAAACGCATAGGAATATTAATTTTAATTAGCTACTTGTTAAAAATAATCTATAACTCCTTTTTCTCATATTTGCCCAAATTTCTAGAAGAAAAATCATAAAATGACCGCAAACTCAATTTATACATATGTTTGAAAAAACAAATATCACTCAAATCATCATCACGACAAAAACACACCCAGAAAGTTAATATCATCTATTCAAATTCCTATGCCAGAGGACAAAAAGATACATTGGTATCACTCAAAACTCACCATAACGCAATAAAGAATAAATAAGAAATACACCTCAGCAACGAAGGAATATCTTTCAATTTCCTCCTTTTGCATATTCACATTAAGAATCATGGCAGAGAAAAATAATAATTAAATTGTTATCACTCAAAGCTCATCATCATAATTAGGGGTGTACATGGACCGGGTTGGTTCGGATTTTTTAAACGCCAAACCAAACCAATTGCGTCGGGTTTTTAAATTTATACACCAAACCAAATCAATAAAATTCGGGTTTTTCAACCTCGGGTTATTCGGTTTTCTCGGGTTTTTCGGGTTTTTTTTTCCGGAATAGTCTTGATACAAAACATATAACTTTTACTTCAAATATTTCTTTAGTTTTAGTAAGAGACAACTATATAATTAAGGTGTTTCTTAAGAAAATAACACAAAATGTGAGAAGAGTGATGACATTGTATTAAAATATTCAACAAAAAGCTAATAAATTCGGTCAAAATAAATATTGTTAATTAACAAGCCATAAAGAAAATGACCATAATCTAAAAATATTAAGTCATGCTAAAATAAGTAGGGCTAATAAGTATTAATTACATGACAAAGAAATAAAACTTAAGTTATGTTTTTTCATATTCTCTAAATAAATTATGCTGGGCGAAGAATAGATATCCAACATTATTGTCATTCCTAGTGGTAAATTGAATTTCTTTGTTAGCATTAGTGTTGAGTTAGTTTTGGTTTAAACTTTATTTGAGTTGGACTTTATTTGAGTTACTAACATCCACAGTGATATAAAACTTATTGACATTCAAAACTCGAAGTTCAAGCTTGAATAATATGATAATAGTTAAAGAACTACAAAAAATTTAAGAAATATTTATAAATTACATTACAAATAAATATTTTTATGTATAAAATATTTTAAAATTTGAATATATGTAATGTCGGGTTGGTTTGGTTCGGTTTGACTTTTTTAGTTAAAACCAAACCAAACCAATTATGGTAAGTTTTTTTTTCAACACCAAACCAAGTCAAACCAAAACTAGTCGGGTTTTTTTCTGGTTTCTCGGTTTATCGGTTTATGCGGTTTGGTTTACTTTGTAACCCCTAATCATAATCCTAAAGAAGTCACCTATTGGACATTTAAACTATTATACGCTTGTTTATACATATAAATTCAGTATTCACAACGTCAAGAGTAAAAAGTATCAAATAGGTATATCAATCGAATTCTCCATCGCCAAATCCACCCTCCCCATACCGAAAAAAAAAAATAGATTAAAGAAGACAGAGAAAATTACCTACATAAGTCAGCCTATCTTTTTATATTACTTCTAGTTGTTTTTGTATCAACATAGCATACATTGGTGTACGTAGAAAAGCAATGAAGAGCATATATATACATATGCCAAAAAAAAATATTGAAAGATCATTGCTTCCAAAATTTAACGTGAAAAGTAAATGCAAGAGTAATTGTTATTGAAAACGTTACCAAACGATCCCAAGTCTTACGGTAACTTAACATTAAAAGGTCATGTTATTACTGCTACGTGGGCTGATTTCTTTATTTATTGTTTCGTGGGCTGTTCTCTTATTTATTGCTACGTGGGCTGATTTCTACTCCTATTTATTTTGTGTGTCATTTATTAATCTATTTTGTTAGTAGATTATATATACATAAATGGAAAAAAATGCAAAAAAAGGAGATAAAAGATAAATATTTTGAGGTCTTGTATCACCTTATCTACGCTTAACTTTATATTATATATAGATTAATCTCATTAACAAAAAATTAAATATATAAGAAATGAATGTAGACATTATTTTAGTAGGAATAAATTTGCACACTTCTTTTTGAGATATCACATTCATTTTTACAATATATGCTACTGGGGCTAGTACCTGAAATCGTTGCCTCGTCTGCTGATGCAGTCAAAAAGGTCCTCAAGATATATGATAACATATTTGCTAGTAGGCCTCATCATGAGGCATCTCAGTATTTGGCTTATGGCTGGAAAAAAATGATATTTGCAAAATATGGTGCGTATTGTCGTAACATGGGCAAATTGAGCACTATGCTCTCTTGAATAGTCATAAAACAAATTCATTCCAATCCATGAGAAAGCAAGAAGTTGAACTTGTGATTGAATCACTTTAAAGGGAAGCTCATGACTGTGTAGCTGTTGACCTTAGTGGAAGTTTACGTCCTTGAATGATAATTTGACTTGCTTAATAGTTTTTGCAAAGAAGTACATGGATGAGGACTTAAGCAGGAGGGGATTCAAAGCTGTAGTTCAAGATGTTGTGCATTTAGCAGCAACACCAACTTAGGAGATTTTCCCCCTTTCTTGGTTTTACTGATCTCTAGGGACCACTACAAGAAAAAGGGTTATTAGAGATCAAGACTTAGCGACGGGTCTGAAATATGGTCCCTAATGGTACAGTTATAGGGATGAGATTATTTTTTATTTTCCAAGTAACGAAGGGATCGGATTTAATGTGGTACTGCATAAACCAAAAGCCCAGTCGCTAATAATAAAATTTCAGGGACTAAAGGCGCTAATCGATATAAGCTCTAAAACTTTCCCTCTCTCTCTCTAGCTCCAAAACCCTAAAATCCCAAATTGCTTAGAATGTGATCGTCGGTCTGCGGCTAAACAACCAGATTCTCTTCTTGCTCATTTAATTTGTCTGATTTATTCTCGCTCAAACCAGATTCCCTTCTTGCTCAAATTTCTTTTTTGGATGAAAAAAAGGAATCTTCCTTCACTTCTTTCTTTCTAGCCCAAGGTTCTGCGATTGGGTTTCTTTGTTTGCTTGGAATATTGATTGTCGTTGTGTGAGGGCTTAAAGTGGGAGTAATGGGTTGGACGACAACGATTGAGGACATATTACAGGGTTTATTGTGGGGTTTTTCTGTTGGTTTTCATTGAAAAGTCTTCTGGAGACTTGGCTGAAGGAATAAGGAAATATTGTGGGTCTAATTTACTGTAAGGTTTTATCTGTTCTGATTTTTCTTATGAATTGATTGAATTTTTTTGACCCATTAGGTGCTCTAATTTAGTTCCTTTACTGTAGAAACTTCAGATTAAGCTTTTTCTTGCTTAGGTAGTCCTTCGTCTTTCTAGACCTTTTTGGCAGTATTTTGGTAGGCAACAAAGTGGTTGATAAATATTATTACAAACTTGATTCTTTGAAGGATGATGGTTGGATTTATTTCTTTCTAGAGAAATACAAAGACAAATTGACTTCTCATGAAGTTAAAAGGAAATAATATTTTGTAGTGAAATTAGAACGATAAATATGTTGTTGTGCGTTTGTAATATTTGGCAACATTTTTGTCCCCTCCCCCCCACCCTCCACCCCTTTTTTTTTTTCATTTCATGAATATATTCTTAACAAAATATCTTTTTTCTTCTTATTTTGTTTATGATATTTATGTATGAGCATTATATAGTACATTCTCATTGGACTATTCAAAGAGAATATGGATGTTATACATAATTTCTTAAAAATCTGCTTTTCTTGTTGAAAATAGTTTACGTAGATAGAAGCCAGCATGTTTAGCTTTGATTGAAATTTCAGTGGAACTTCTAGTTAATAAACATGTTTCTTCAAGCAAATTGAAGAAAAGCTGAAAATAAAATCTGGTTTATGCAAATTAAAGCTTAAGGTTCTTTCTGAAAGATGTACCAATAGTTAAAGATTAAGATTTTCCGTACACACATTTACATTCTTCATGTATTTGAAGTTCTTATCATTTAGTTTTTCAACTATTTCTGTTAGGAAAAAATCTAGCCAAAAAGAATTATGTACTCCTATCATGAGGTTGTTTATATGGGGAAAGCTGAAAAGTTGTTTTTCCATCGCTAAAACTCCCTATTTACTTCTCTTTTTGCACTACTTCACATTTCCAGTGTTATTTAAAGCACTTGTTGCTTCGATCGCTTAAAACGTGAAGTGTAGATGAAGCGAGAAGCAACTGAAGCATGCTCTTAATTTATTTTCACAAAAAAAGTAGACTTTAAAATGAAAAAGATGTAAGTTTCTTATCTGTTTCATTGCTCTCTTCTTTGGTCTAGGTTTTGCTTGTTGCAACTGATTTATCTTCTTCAAGTATGGTTATGTCTTCTTTCTTGTTCTGTTCTGTTCTCTTTTCTGCTACCGCTATCGTTGCTGCAGTTTCTTTTTGCTTTCTCTTCTTGTTTTCTCTGATCTGAAATTACTGCTACTATAATTATAGTTTTTTTTTTCTTTTCTCTTCTCTTATCTGTTGCTGCTACTGCAGATTTTTTACTTTCTATTCTTCTTTTCTCTGCTTCTCTTATCTGTTCCTTCTGAATCTTTTCCTAGACTCTCAAGAAACAAAATGAGAAGTACATGAATGTAACCTACTGACTCATTTAATGAAAAAAACAATTTGGGAGAAAGTTTATTGCTATATTATAACCTCTGTTGATGTGTATGACACACACACACACACATATATATATATATATATATATATATATATGTAGCGGCTTCTTGCTTTATTGCTCTGTATACTACAGGAGAAAGTTTATTGCTATATTGATAACCTCTGTTGATGTGTTAAAGTTGCACAGGCTATTGAGAAATACGTCATTTGGGGGTTTAGCTGAAAGTTTTATTTTTGTTCATCAACTTATACATTGCCAGTTATGATTCTTGTCACTGTTATACAGAAGGTTGAGTTTATCTGTTTCTATTTTTTTTCTTTTTGTGTGTAATGCTTCATTTTAGTACTCTGATTTTCTTTTTCTTCTTTTCTTTGCTTAACTCTAGAAGCCACATTCTTACAAGAGTTCAACCTAACTCTAGAAGCCACTGTTTCATTTTTTGTGGAATTTAATTGCATACTAGAGTTCAACCTAAGTTTTATTTATTGCAGGATAAATTTGAGAGTGATGACAAGGATATTAATCGCGATCATATCTTGGGATGGATGAAAGAATTTTGGAACAAAAGCAGAGGAAAATTGATGCAAAGTATGTGAAGGGTAAGCCAATCCAAGACGCTCTTAAGAATTTGCCGAAGGGGGTAGACAAGAAACAATGAGAGTGGTTGGTAAAGAATATTTTTCCACCGAAAGTTTTCAGGTTTGACATAATATACCTAGTTAGTGTATGTTCATATGTATCATTTGGGGTGCTTTTTGGCGATTGTTGATTTGCTGGTTATGAGTAGCAACATTATTAGTTGTTGTCAATTTTCGTTCTTCGAGCTTAGTTTCAGCTTTAATTTCTGGGTTTTTGGTGTTTTTGTCTTCTTGTTCTTTCTTAATTTGGGTGTTGCTGCTGATGTTTCACAACTTTGTAAATGTTTAATATTTTTGCGTGTCTGATTTTTTATCTGTAATCCCAATTTTGATGAAATTATGTGTACAACAACTAGTCTTTGGTCTTAAAAAACTGATGTTATAGAATATTCCTGAGGGATGATATTAAAAATAACACCAGCAGGATATTTAGTGGCTAGGTTGATCACAGTAGCTTCCATTTCTTTCATTTGCCAATAAACTGGTTTTTCCTTCCCAGCATATATTGGCACATCAGCAAAGTTTAGGAATAGGAAAAACATTTAATCACAATCTTATCTTTTGCTATTTCTATCTTTGCTGATCATCAAACTGTTTAAAATTATATAGTTCGCAACCTCAAGCAAGTTAGAGTCCATCAAATGAATTTTTCATGTCCATATCGTCAATTTAAGCCAGTTTAAGTTCAATCTTACATAAGGAATTTAGCAACATTATCTACAATCATTTAGAATAGAACAAGGATGTAACCGTATTTCAAACTAAAGTCAATTACTCTAGTTCGTTTATTAGGCTTTCTGCTATGAAAATAAAAATCTCTAGGGTTTCAAGGTCCAGGTATGAAGATCATTGTTTTCTTTTTGTCTGGTATTTGCATTATTTTCTTAAGACTTTAAGAAGTGTACTGTTAATACAGGTTTTTACATAGATTTCCATTTCTCATTCTTGCTTTCATATTGACTTGTCGTTTTAGCTTTTAATATGTTTTACAAGTGCAGAACATAATTGAATCGTCGTTTTAGTTGGTGCATTTGAACAGGGTATGTTCAGTATGACATATGAAAATGAATTTTTTTTATAAAATAATTGTACAGTGTGATATTTGGAATCTAACATGGAGTATGCCTCATTTTTTATTTATCTCTGAATTGTATTCATACACTAGATCAATCTGGATTGCTTTTTGGGGAATTAACTAGTGGTCAAAGCATTATTAGAGTAAAGTTATAGAAAATTATTTAACCAATTGTCTAGTTGATTTTATAGTTTTTTCTAAAGGATGTTTTTTTACTACGTACTTGTTACAGGTTTTGAATACTGGAGTTTACAAGAAGCAAGTTTTTGAGGACAAACTCTATATTATAGGCTAGGAATGTTAGCTTCATACATTTTCTGCTAAGGGAACATGTCCACAATATTGTTACTATAGCTTATATTGTGGTTGTAAGATGCCAACTGATGCAAATCTTCTCTTTTTTTTTTTTTTTTTTTTTTTCTGTTTTTAATTAATTATATGTGTATGAAAGCAGGATCATCATTATATTATCCTTTTGTGATCTAGTTTTTAGTTGCAAATTGAATATGATTTGCAGAAATAATGTTGGACAGAGACCCAGGTCATAAGTATCTTTAGGGACCAGTATTTTAGTCCCTAAAGTACTTTTAGGGACTACACGGCAGCTGGTCGCTAAGCTTTAAGGACCAGTTACTAAGACTTAACTTCATCTATTAGGGACTGAAAATAAGGTCTCTAAAAGTGTTTTAAGGACCAGATTGTCGCTGGTCGCTATTACTCTTTAAGGATCAGCTTATTTTTCTCGTCGTTGATGACTTTTAGCGGCGGAGAGCGACGGGTGGCGACCAGCTTTTTCTGGTCGTTCATGATCTTTAGGGACCAGAAACCCACTTTTAGGGACCATGTTTCCCTTCGCTATAGGCCATTTTTCTAGTAGTGGACTCAGCCGCAAGCTCAAGGATCTTTCAAAGGAGTTTGATGAGTTTCTTGAGAGGATTATTGATAAACATGTTCATTCTCATACGAGAAGCAAACTAAGGACTTTTGGACACCATGATGGAAATTATGCAATCAGGAGAAGCAAAATTTCAATTTGATCATCGACATATAATAGCTAGCCACACATGTTCATGGCATACAAATCTCTAATTATTAATAACATAACTACAATATGAGATAAAATAAAGAAAAACTCAATGAATTTCCACGACACGCATCCTCTAGCCGTCTCTCGATCCTTCTCCAGTGAACTCCCCCATCAAAAACGTGTTTAAGTCACATTTATACCGAGTAGGGAAGCCCTTAGAAAAAAACACCCTTAACAAACCAAGTAAATTCGAATACCCAAAATTGCACTGGTGCGCCGCATGGGCCGGCGCACCAAGTCTTTTATCAGAGACCAAGTGTGGTGTGTAGCTCGAGGTGCCAAGTCAAAACTTATAGGGTTAAATATAAGGTTTTCTGACAATGCATTGCTGCGGTGCGTGGCCTAGTGGCGTGTCCACATACTTTTGGCCTATTTTTCCTTCTTCATGTATTTTGCATGTGCACTTGATTTTCGGCTTCTAGACTCGATCCCACTTCATGACTTGGACTTTTACTCAAACTTCAAAGTCCATTTTCATCATTGTTAGTTTCCAATTCTCATCTTTCACTAATTCATCCCCTACACAATGAAACACAAATATTAAGCTTAATGTGAACGAAATATATTTAAACACAAGAAAAGATATCTAAATATGAGGCGGAAGATAGCTAAAAACATGTAGTTTCTGTTTGCCGATCAGGATAATACCCTCGCAATTGCGACACTGCAATTGTGACGTGGCTATTACAATTGCGGAAATAGCCAGATTAAGGGCCCTTCATAATCGTGAGGCTGGCCTCTGCAATTGCAAAAGGTGTTGCGGTATAAAGCGGCTCTTTTCAAGATTTTTAACATTCTAACTCACTTTTGGGGAGAACTAAGTTATGGATTGGAAAGTGAACCGAAGAGGAAACATCATATAACACAAGGTAGCAATTCTAGATTGATTTCTAGTAATTATACATGAATCTATGTTAGATTAATCCTAAATCATGAATTTGAATATAGAATTTGGGGGATTGCACGAGAGTTAATATAGGATAAACTAGATATTTGAACATTGAATTAAACTCGGAATTGATATCTCATGATAAATTTAGACTCGTGGAGTTATGGGTAATACAAAAATATAATAAAATTTAAGGTTTGACCACGAGGCCCAAATTTTATTTTTTGGGGTTAACTTTGACCCGACCTAGTATAAAATTGCAAAATTAGTATCAGTGGATTTGTCTAACCTTGTAGAGTATTTTTTTTAATAGATCAAGGATATTTCGAACGAAGAAAGGTGATTCGTAAAGGTTAAGGCTTCTTTGGCCGAGGCACATTAAGGTTTTGACCTCAATGAGAGAACGTTTCCAAATTAATTTTGTTTTGTGTATATTATGTATATGGGAGATGACTAGAATATATGCGGGTACTGGAGTTATTAATGCTATACGGAATGTAGGGTGCTTGTTGAAATTCTTGTTGTACGTGCTTAATTATGTGTCATGACTACTTTGAGCTTCCTATCATGATAAGCATAATGTTATTGTCACGCCCTAAACCCGCATGGGATTGACTATCCTCTATATGCAACTATTATGAACTTGCACAAATTGTATGACATAACCAAGAAGACTAAATAATACAACTGTCCATGAAGCCTCTACAAATACTTATTACTGAAAAACTGATATAAATGCTGGGACAGGGCCCCGAGCTACTCAAAGTCTCTAATATTACTGAAATCACTAGATCTGACTCAGGACTAGATGGAAATGGAGCCTACAATACCTTCGCCGAGTATACGCAATGTCTAGAGAGGATGACCGTCATCCCGTATATCTGAACATGCAATGTGACACATAACAAATGCGGCATCCCCGACCAAGGGGTATCAGTACAGAAAGATTGTACCGAGTACATAAGGCAGACACGAAACATACATTATAAACTGAAGCTCATAAAGGAGACAACTGAAGTGTAATCAAGTAGATTAAACTGAAAGCTCTAAAACATCTATAGGAACACTTACTGAACCTTACTGTACTTCTGATGATATCTTTGGATCGCTATGTGGAGCGACGTTCTGGGACCATTTATTGTTCACTTGGGATCATATACTTTGATTACTGTTCCTTAACTTAATTCTTTACCTTTCTTTAGAATACATAAATCGTATGCGAGCATAACAAGCATTCTGTCTAGTCACAACGGGATCTATCATGTATAAGTACGACAAATATCTATCCTGCAAATAGGCCTCGGTAGACCATCAAATAAGCCTTTGTGCAGAAAATAAGCCATTGTGGGCCGTCAAATAAGCCTCGATAGGCTATCAAATAAGCCTCTATAGGCCAGTGTTGACACCTAATTTTCACCTCATAAAACGCGTATTTTAATTTTCAAATTTTCCGAGTCCAAGATGGAGTAAGGATGCCCTTAAAAAAAATTTAAAATTTAAAAATCCCGAGAAAATTGCAAAAGTTGGCGTATAATTATTATTCCATAAAAATTAACGATTACAAGAAATTACGAGTTATTTACTTTCACAAACATGATTTAAAAATAAGATACCTATCCTGCTGCGTCTAACTAGGGAAAATTGTTAATTATAATGACGTATGAATTACGACTCATTTTTTACCGCATTTTTTACATTTTTAAATATTACTCGGAAGTATATCAATATTGGGCTCGTTTTGAAGCTCGAGTTTTAAAACGACGTATTTTGATTTTTATTTCATCAAAATATTATTTTACGAGGGGCGTATAGACTAATTAACTGTATAAAAACTATGCTATATTTATATAAATAATAAGGAGGGGATTTATCCATTTGCACCTTTGTTGGTACTATTTGGATAAGATCTTCTTGGGAGGAAAAACGGCCAAGTGGCCTATTTTTTGTATAGAATTAAATCTTAATGGATGATTTTTGAAAATTTGAATAAGGATTTTGGGGGAAAAGCTATGGCCACATACGCCTATTTTTTGTCATGTAATCAAAATAGCTTGCCTGGAAATAGAAGGGATGAACATTAAAAATGGAGGAGGTCACGTTTTTTTGAGAGAGAAAAAAGGGAAAAATTTTATCTTTCTATTTTGGGGGATAGGGACCATACAATAGAAAACAAAAAATATTCATTATCATCTTCCTAGAAAATGGTCATGGATGAGGGAAAAAAAAAAAAGGAGGGACCCATAGCAATAAAAAAACATATCACCACCTTCTTTTACTCCATTTTTTTTTTACCTTCACCATTTTCACCACCTAAAGACCCATTATTGAAACCACACACAAGAGAGGAAAAAAGAAAACAAAGAAAGGGAGTTCGAAAATTACAAAAAATAAAAATAAAAAAATGGCTAAGGTTTGATTTATATATTCAAAAACTTAGTAGCCTATACACACTCTTACTAAAAATACACAAAATATAAATACAATAGATATATATATACATAGAAGAATACGGATATCATCCAAAAAAATTAAAAAGACAAGGGTTTTCAAAGATTTGTGAAGTGTTGATGTTAAATTTGATGGAACTCCAATCCCTCCTTTTGTTCTTTAGGTTGCCCCATCAAAAGGAGTAACCTCTTATTCCATCCTTTATTTCATTTTCGAGTTATGATTATATGTTATTTATGATGTTTGTGTAGTTGAAAGGATTATGTGCTAGCTTTAACTTTATTTACATGATTAAGTGAGTATCCTATGGATTTATTACTATTTGAAAAATGAAAATAAATTAGAAGTTTGATTTAGACAATGTTAAGTGATTTTAGGTTAGTTAAATTGATAAAAAAATAAGAAAAAGAGTAGCTTAAGTTAGAATTTTGACATTGCGGTGGTAGGTTTAGTATGATTTATTCAATATTATTTGTAAGTATGATAATTACATGATTAAGTGAGTATCCGCAAAATTAATAGTATTCACAATAAAGTCTAGTCCTTTCAAATTGTTTGTGATATATTCACCACTTAAAATTTAATTACAGCAATATATATACCTGGGATATAAAAAACATGTCATATATATATATATGTATATATACACATATGTATATATGTATATATATATATATCTATAGATATGTATATATATACATATATATAAACATGTCATATATATATATATGTATATACACATATGTATATATATGTATGTATACACATATGTATATATGTATGTATATATATATATATATCTATATATATGTATATATATACATATATATATATGTATATATATATATACATATATATACATAAAATACACGGTTACTAATTTAACATACATCTAATATATTTTTTTATATTTTTAAAAAGATGCGTACATTCTTTTTTCTGAACATAGATTGTTTTATACTTGTGTGTGTGTATATATATAAGAATTTTTTTGATGAACTATATAAGGAAGTTATCCTCTCTGCATTTGTCTTTTTGCTTATTTATAGGGATTATTAATTGGTGTCCTTATTAAATGGAATGTAATAAGTTGTTTTAATTATGGAATAAATCCTTAAAGTCGTTAAGTTATATTAATTAACGAGACACGGGTTTTTTTTTTTTTGGGGTGGGCCGATATTATTTAGCAAAAAATCGATATGTTTAATTTTGTGCTAAAATTATGTAATGTCAAATTTAACATTTTCTAGTTATGAAACTTACTCAAAAAAAAAAAAAAAAAAAAAAAAAACTTAGTTCTTGTGAGTTTGTTACTAATTCATAGCAACTATTGAGCCTTTTGCATAAATTGTCCTTTTATTTATAAGTATGATAATTATGGTCTAGGCTTAAAAGCATTGTAATTCATTTTGGCTTTGTAAATTAGATAATTGACCTAGGCCTATTACTAATGTTTTGTACACCTATCTTTTGTAACCTCTCAAATTTGTTGGTGGGTCTTTCGAGGTTTCTAGATCGATTCACCCCTATTATGGAAGGACTAAGGCATTGGAGCATAATTTGGAAAAATATTTACTTATGCATTTTTCTCACATTAAATTGGTCGGCCCAACTCCCTATCTCGTTACTATTTATTTGTCAAAATTGATTAAATGTGATTTATCGGAACCCTTAAAAATTGTCATGTATTAGAGTTGCCAAAAAACCATTTTCTACATATAAAACTGATTTTTACAATTATTAGCATACAAAAATGATTTTTGGGACAAAATAATGGACTTGATTAATTTTGCGGAACTAGAGACAAAAATGATTGTGGACCGTGCATATGGACATCTTGGACAAAATTGGACTTAAACTATTTTTTGGATTAACTTGGACTAAAAGGATAAAAATCTAAAAAATATAAAATATGGTTAAAATATGGATAGTAATAGTATGTCAAAAATGATTTTTTTTAATAAAACTTAAAACTAAAAAATCTTCTTCTAAACTCGAGTGGGCTTACGTAGTGTTCTACTTAGGTTAACGCCTTCGGGTTTTAACCTAGTTGTTCTAGTTCGAAACCCAAAACGCTCAATTTTGCGCAAAACTCTATCATTTTCATTTCTTCAAAAAGTGAGTATTTATGCATAAATGACACATCTTGATTTGCAGGAATATAAACAAAAGCATTTTTTTATCACAAACAATTTATATCTACAAAGGCATACTATTAGAACCTGTAGGTCAATCGTATTTTACGGATCCTTAATACCGGGGTGCCTAAACCCTTCCTCGGGGGATCACGTAATCCCTTTTACCCGAACTTTGGTTAGATTAAGATTCTTTTAAAATTTTAACCGTTTTGAATGAACCTTTCGAACCGGTTTTCTTAATTTCTAAAATTAGGTGGCGACTCTAAAATAAAGTCCATTTAGAGCACCATTCACGTAGATATATTTTTTTCTTTTTTTCTGATACGATTGACAACTATACTTCCCCCAGGACACTTTCCTTTAAATGACGCAGGCAACACGAATCGAAAAAATATCGACACGGCTTATAGCCAACAAATAAGCCGCTCTGGGCCGTCAAATAAGCCTTTGTAGGCCAGCAAATAAGCCGTTGTAGGCCGTCAAATAAGCCTTGATAGGCCATCAAATAAGCCTCTGTAGGCCAGTAAATAAGCCGATGTGGACCGTCAAATAAGCCTCGATAGCCCGTCAAATAAGCCTCGATAGGCCAACAAATAAGCCGCTGTGGGCTAGTAAATAAGCCTCTGTAGGCCACATACTCTGTACGACAACTACATACTTAGTCCACATAGTAACCTGGGGGAAGTCTTACAAATGATTCAATTATTCAGACGACACTGTAACTTGCAAACAATACAATTAAGGAATCTGATTACTCTCAAGAATCACCCAAGTATATACGATTAAATACCAACTCTGCAAATCGTGATTTAGACCAACCTATAAACTGGACAACTATTAAGTACATGAATGCAGCTCTAATGACAACTAGCATTTGTAACGACCCGTTTGGTCATTATAGTCCTTTCAGTACTTTTGACCCTTCCTGAGCTTTTTTAGCTCACGTTTGACTCGAGGGGACCGTTGACACACTTCTCGAGGTGTTTGGATATGATTTGGGCGACTTTCGGAAAATTTGGGTCTAAAGCGAAAAAACGTTGACTCAGAATTGACCTTTAGGCAAACGGATCTTTTTCAGAAATCCATTGATTCCGAGATATTCGGATGGTCTTTTAGAACTTGTACGTATATTGATTTCGGTTCCCAATGCACTCGGTGCATTTTAGGACGGGGTCGGGAAGTCGGATTCGAGGTAATCGGGGCTCGACTTCAGCGAGACACTCCGTTGGAAGATTTCGAGGTGACGAGTGCGTTTGTAGTGTGTTTTTATGTATAGACATATGGTATGCGAGGCCGGAATGGCCTCGGGTGATAGTCAAAATTTCGGGTTGAGATTGTGAAACTTGGGGATTTCTGGTGTCTGGCACCCGCTGTGGTGGCACCCGAGACCGCAATGGCGACACGCTATAACGTGTACGCTCGCAAAAGCACTTAGTGTAGTCACTAGTTGACCATCGCAACGGTCTGAGGGGACGCTAAAACGGTATCACCGCTGTGGTATCATTGTCGCAGGAGCGGTTATCGAGCAAATAGATTCATTAAATGAGTGTTAAAAGCCCTAAGTTCCTCATTCATTACTATTCCAAAAACTGAGTTAGTGGGAGCATTTCAAGGCGATTCTTGGGTGAAAATCATTGTGGTAAGTCCCTTCACTTTCCTTTCCATTCCATAATTACATTATCACCTTAGGAATCCATTATCATGCTACTTCTTTAAGAGTTTGATGATTAAAAGAGGGTTCAATGGGTTCTTCATTCTAGGCTTTTAAATCTTGATTTATTGTTTGGGTTAGCTTCATTAAGCATAGAATTGATGATTAGAATCTATTGTTGCATGATTCCTTCCTAATTAGTGGCTAATTTATGGGATTGGAAGTTAGGGTTCATACCCAAATTTGGGGTTTTGCCTAGAATCCAAATTTAAGTATTTTGTTAGTTCTCCTAGCTTATTATTGATGGGAATTGATCATCTAGAACTTTAATTTCATGTTGAGACCTATAGATTCCTATTTCCATCTTTCTAGTTCATGAACCCTATTCCATATAGGTTGGGATTTGGGTCATGAATATAAGTAAGGCTTGAATGATGTTCTTCTTGATTATAATTTCATGATTCAGATATGTTTAGACTTTCACTATCTCGAGGCTCAACGGAAGGGGAAGACTAAGGTTTGATTTGGAGACCTTGTTGTTCGGCTCTCCAGGTAGGTTATGGTTTACCTTATGGTGAGACTTCGATTAGCAAAGCGTATGTTTAGATGATATTGTTAGAGAACGCATATAAACCTTCGAGTATGAAGTTGGGTTGGATATTGACTTAGGTTAGGCCTTGTTATATGATTTGGGGGCTAGCCACCCCTTTGTGTTGATCTACTTATCTTGTTCTACTTATTTATTGGCTCATTGCCACGTTGAGACATTGGGAAATTATGACTAGTATTATATCATGACTATGATGTTACGATACTTCAATTAATTCGGTATTGAGACGAGATTGGGCTTTCATTGTGGCTTATTATGTATCCTTGTTATTGATACTACTTGTGTGCCCCGGGTGGTATTGTTTGGATTGAATTGATACTTTGATATTACATTGCATCGTATTCATACTCATTTCCATGATTCATTGATATTTCCTTGTTATTGTACTGATGATGGAAGTGAGGGAGTGTAGCCTCTGAGATTTTTGCCGGAGAGCATAAAAGACAGACGAAAGTTCGTGATCCGAGGTCATTTACTGGAGGGACTGAGTGTACGTTGCTCGAGATTTCTTGCCGGGAACAATTGAGTGTCCGATGCCCGAGGTCTTTGCGGGGATCGTGAGAGTGGTACATGGACTTCACGGGTTCCCTATGGGTTGTGCTGCCAAGATGTGATGTTCCATCATTGGAGTACATTTGTACGGTGCATATGCATTGCATTCATCATATATACATCTGTTGCATTGCATTGTACCTTTGAATCTGATGCCTTGTTGTGACACTATTGTGATATACTAATTTGGATTGATTATACTGAGACTTGGCACAGCTAGGTTTAGATGTTATAACATAGGTGATGACTTGTACTTTGGATATAGTTTCGTGTTAACTTGTACTTGTTGGTTTATGTGTTTATCTTACTTTGTTATCTTTATATAAGTTAGCTAGTCTTAGTCAGCCTATGATCCTACCAGTACTTGTTGTTTTTACTGACCTATCCTTGCTGCATTCTTTTATGAATGCAACGTTCTAGGTGGGATCGAACTCTACTCCTCGTGGCTGATAGTAGATGAGGATTGTTGTTATGAGTCTTACAGTGTGAGCACGAGGATGCTTGCCGCCTTGAAGACTCTTATTTTATTATGTCTTTATTTCCGTCCGTGACATGATTTTGAGACAATGATGTATTACTATTATTCAGACTTGTAGTATTTAGTTAGATGCTCTTGTATGACTAGACCAGATACTGGGGTGTATTTCATTACTTCCGCATTTTCTTATATCATTATCATAAGACTTACGTTATTCTATCTTCTTTCGCTTATTTATTTATTTATTTATTCATGTTTTTATGATTGTTGGGATAATGATTCGCTTACCTAGGCGAAAAGGTAGGTGCCCGCGTGACTTAGTGAAATTGGGTCGTGACAGCCTTTAACCGCTCTTGGTTTATAAGGGAGGAAAAGTACTAAGGATCCATGCCAAGAAAGATGGACAAATAGTCATCACTTACGACTCTAATAAGTTCAATCAAATGCGGATTGGTTCAATAGCACTCAAATAGCTCATGGTCCATGGATTACTTATGTGACGACAACTAACATTCATACTAACCAAGGATATGTGCATAGGCAAATGGGAACTTGATATGATACAAATGACGTCACATAATGGAAATAACTGAATACTAGTGAAAGGCTTACACTCTTTATCTTGTGGAACTCATATAGGAGAGGAGACAAATGACTCGACTTCATGTCGAGGGATACAATAAGAACGGACACACTTTTTCATTTATGATACTTGACTGGTACTTCAAATCTGCGCTCTAGCCTCTTAAGGCCTTTGTACTCTCTTAAGGAATCATACCTATCTATATCCACATGACTCTTCCTATAAGGACTCTCTACAACCCAATCTAACTTTATATTCCACATCCCATAATGGTCACTCAAACATTAGCCGTGGGATATCGTTTATCTTAAGTAATGTGCTATAGTCCCATGCCTAGAGCCCATAACTATCAAATACCATACCTTAGCCATAGATTTATAACTTCCAATTGTCACTTGAGAATCATCATACAATTCATCCTACGCATTATTCATCTTAGCCACTGTTCTATAATCCCTTTAGTCGTACTTTATAGACTATCACACAAGTAAGGTTCTTATCTCGTTATTACTAGAAATTTTCCAACAAATAACTCTCCATGCCAGTTTTACTAATGGTCGTTAGAACACACCACAACTATCAAACATATAAGATTCTTATCTGATCGTCAAGTAAACGTCGTCATGCCACGAAAACTCTTTTGAGGTGTCATTATGGCCTGTTCGTACCTACTGAAAGGAACAAGAGACTGCTATTAGACATATGAAACTCGTGTCATCAGGGCAGCATCAAATAGGAAGTACATGAAACTGTCAAATACACAAATTGGAGCACCTCTCGAACTGTGTTTTGGAATCGTACTCTATAGACTACTAATATAGTCCCACCTATGGGGAAACTCTATTTTCATTGCGACTTGACTTCGAGAAGTAACACACTCAAGTAACAATTGATTATAGTCACATAACATTTCTTAGGGGATTCGTTGGCTCAATACATGGAATTACTACACTTGAGAGCTCTAAACTTCATAGTTCACATAGGAAACAAATAATACACATCGTGTCATAGTGGCGAGTAAAGGAATAGCTATTGACACCTAATTTTTGACGTCTGATAATTTATTTTAATTCGGAGTCCTTGGATAATAGACGGAGTTAAATACGCGCTTTTTATAAGTCAAACTGATTTTATAAAATTGTTTCGCTAATATTTTGCCATTTTCATCTGGCAAAATAACCTTAATAATACTTTAAATCATTCTAAAACAATTCACATATTTTTTATAACTAATACAAAGCATTTGCAAAATTCAATCAGGAAATAATTCAAGCATTTATTTATTTAATTGTTAAAATTATTGAAAGTTCATTTAGCAAGCATTTTTACTCCTTTTAATTCAAGGAATCTAATTTATTAGATAAGCTAGTCATCTTACTTCTCAAATCTTAATTTCTGCATGTCCAATTTGTACTTGAGCAATTTTTGGAGTTAATCATAATAAATCAAGTGTTTAATTGTGGCTATATTCATAAATTGCTTATTATGTGAATTCTGGCCTTAATTGAAATAGCCAATTTCATGGCTTATGTCAATTGAGGTCATTACTGCAAAATTAGTCTTTAATTGTTTGATTTAACTAAATATGGCTATAATTGAAAAAACCAAATCCACAGTTTAAGTTCAATTAAGATCATAATTGCAAATTGCATAATTACCCGTGTCTTTAGTTTGGGGTAGTCGGTTAATTGTGTTAAGTCATTATTAAGGAGTTTAAATTAATTAGCTTCCATTAATTATGTGTGTATTTGTAGTGTGCCTATATATATATATATGTACGTATACTAGGATATACAAGTGTATACATGTATATCATGCATATATATATATACCCCCTCTTTTCCTTAAAAAAATGGCCCGGTCCGGTCCAATAAGGACCTGACTCGGCCCAACTGAACATTAAAGGGGTTAAACCCTCTTTCCTTTTCATTTTTTTTATTCAACACCAAACGACCCCTAAAAGGAAATAGAGGGTTTCCATAGTGGTAACCCTAGCCGCCGTGGCTCTACCCACTCTTTCTTATCATCATCGGCTGTTTTTGGCAAACCTGTAGTGTACGAGTACCTCTTACAGAGGTGGTTCAACCATTTGAGGCAAGCATTTAATTCTTTGCCTCTTCTCTCCACCATATCACAACCAAACGAGGTATTAATCCTCCCTTTCTTTGCTTTTCTGCTATTTTCAACGGTTATAAGACTGAGAAACCTTAATGGGTTTTGTTGTATTCGTTTGAATCCACGATTTTTATTGGTTCATGAAAAACCCCACGGATTGACCAATTCAGAGTCAAATCCGACCCTTTATTTGCTTGTATGATCGATTCTCAGCCATTGGATGTGGTATTGAGAGATGAAATTCTCAAATTATAAAATTCCCATATCAAAAATGAGCTAGGGTTTTGAGATTTTAGGGTTCTATCCAATTCACAATATTACACAACCTCTGAGCATACTGAAATATCAGAAATATACTCAAAAAATAGAATTACCTAGGGTTTCTATTTTTGAGACCTTTAATTATTCGATTTAGTTAAAGTTTAAAATTTTAATTGCTTTCCCTGTGTGTGGTTGAGTTTGCGTGGAGAAGAAAGGATTCTTCAAATCCATTCTCGACGTTTAGGCACTCATAAAAGGTAATATTCTTTCCTTTTTAGCTATTTTTGGATTTTATTTTCTAGCTGCTTGTGTATGCTAAATTGTTAGTGTAGTGGTGTTAATTGCTAGTTTAAGCTATGTTTATATGTGTTAATGGTTATTCTTGCTTAGTTATGGTCATTAGTTACTAGTTTAGACATATTATCCATGTTTAAATCCTGTTTTGTCATATTTATATGTGTTAGCTTCCTATCTCGGTTCCTCTAGTTAGTTTTGATTTACTCTGCTTTTAGTTGATAGTTGAGTCTTTATCATGTTGGACTAAATCTTTTTTTGGTGTTAACTCAGTTTTAAAGCCATGTTTAGATACTGTCCTTTTTGCTTAAGCTTAGTTTTATGCTCTAAATAAGCTTGTATAGTCTACTTACATGTTTATGTTTAGTATATTAGTACATCAGCCGGTTGATATGTTCATATGTCAATGATTAGTTGGCTTCATATTAGCTAAATGGACTATGAGTTATCAGTGACTAATAAGAGGTCTATTCCCGTTTAGTTAAACCTGATGTAATACAACATGATTAAAAGGAAATCCTTGTCTGATTTGAGATTTGATTTAAACTTATAGTGGCTGATAGTTATATATGGCATGTTTAACTGTGGCAAGATCATGTAAGCTCAATAGTTTAGTTTAAAAAAGAGACCCAGCCAATCTAGACTTAGTTTGATGTCATGTTAGGTGCTTTTATGCATTATCTAGACAAAAATGGTTAAGTAGTTATGTGATGGTCTGATAGCATGTTCCAACTTGGATTTTAAGACTCTAGACCTGAAGTTTAGTATATATATATATATGCCCATGCTATGACAAAATATGCTATGATAAGATCAATCATCTAAATCGAATATAGTGTATCTTTTCTGCACTTGACCAAATATCTTTATTTACTGAAAGAGTACTTCTGTGCAACATTACTTTTCTGTTTGAGTCTGTTTTAAGCCTATGAACGTTTCTTTTAATTCTGATGGTATTATCACATGGTACTAGTATGATGGTTCTGTGTTTGGAAAGCTGTAGTGAAGTTTGGATTTGCATGCAGGGGCCTGACCATGAAGTTTGCCTATTTTGACATAGTTTGCAAGTTGTGTGTATGTCCTTTATCTATCTAACACCATGTTGGATATGTGTTAGTGTGCATTAGATCTGTCAACCCATTAACAGTTTCATACTCTTCATGACATGAGATTTCTTAAAAAATTGTCCATGATAGTTTACTCTGTGTCTTTTTAGTCTGCTGAGGGAATCCTGCATGTGTAAAAGATTAGAAATAATCTTCAAGTTTGACATGTTTGTTCTGAATTATAGCTTGTGCATTATAATAATACAATTTAGGCTTGGTTCCTTTTCTGTTTGATATGTTGGCTCTTCTTTCATGGTTTGAGGTTTTTGGGTCACATTTTTACGCATTCGCACCTGGCCTGGCCTGCGCTTTGTTAGATTTCCTTTTGTTGTTGATATCGGGCCGATATCTCTTTTGAATGTGTGTGTGTTTCTTCTTGCTGTCTACTTAGGCGATTACCATACATGTATGATTAGTTCATATTAAATAAGTGCTTAAGTTCTAGGTGCCTCTCTAATACATTACCTTCTTTTTCCCCTTTGTGTTGCATCTAAAAAATACCAAGGCCACTTGGGCCATTTCCTTCCGTTTGAAATCTGTTGGGCCTGAGGCCCAACTATTTTTGCTTAATCGAGTCCGGAGAAATAAGGGAAGCTAATATTTTGAAAGCCCACCTATGGTTGAAAATAGGCTACTGGTGGGCTTAGGTAGGCCCACCAGCCTAAACTTCTCTTTACTTTTCATATTTATTTGATGTATTTTATTTGATGTACTCACTTGTATATGTAAAGATACTTATAAATATTGAAACCCTTTATATGCTTAGAACTTAGGAAATACGTTAGCATTATTAGGAAGTCGCTTAAATGATTTTTAAATTCGCTTAAACTTTAACACATGCATGAAATCGGTACTTAACTTTCTATAAGTTTCTTCAAGTCTAAAACTGGTTTGGGTATATGGTTAAGCCTAAATGATTTATGAAAATGGAACTAAGTTGTATTTTTGGGCATTTCGCCCCTTTGTGAAATCTGGATGGAATGAATAAAGGATTAAATTAGTTTTGGGCCGTAAGCCCACTTTGAACCATTTTTTATAAACTGTTTTTGTCCTTTGGGCCGTGACGAGAATTGGACTGGAAATTGAACCTTAAAATGATTTGGACGCAAGACATATTTGCAGAATTAAGATCGATAAAAATGGAAAATAAGACATCAGAACTTTCATTGAGTAAATTGGACCCTTTTATAACTTGCTTGGACATAAGACAATTTTCAAAAAAAAAGAACAAAGCTTTTTGGCGCCAAAAGTCCAAACTTAAAGGGACAAAAAGAGGAATTATATTTGGACCGATTTGAGATAAGATGGTTTTGGAAAGTGGAATATAGTTGATTATGAGCTTCAATGGACTAAAAACTGGAAATTTGATAAACTCTTTTAATACCTATATAATTATTATAAAGGAGATATACTCCACTTACTTTCCCTATATATAAGTAATAAAAGCTTATAAGAATGGAACTCATCCCCTTAGCACCAAAAATAGTAGCGACTCTACTTGGATGAAATCCCGAGTGTGTCTTGGTCTGGAAATGAAGTGAGTTGAACACTTATATGAATTTTGAAACCAAAACCCCCCTTTTAAAGGGGACATTTTTGTCGGAAATTTGAATTTATGATAAGCATGACACTTTTGCGATAAAGAAAATATTTTAAGCAAATAATTACAATACTCACATATTGAAGCTCGTATGTCAACCTTATTCTACGGACCCTTAATACTAGGGCGTTTAAAATCTTCCGTAGGGGATCACCATAACCCTTACCTCGAACTCTGATTTAAAAGGATTTTTTCTCTTCTTTGATAAACTCTTTTTACCCGGTTTTTCTAATTTCCATTATAAAATTAGGTGGCGACTCTAAAAAATACGAAATCCAATTAGAGCACTAACAAGTTCTTAGTAGCTTTTATGCGCTCGCGTAAAAGTGAACCGTAATAGATGGCGACTCCATTGGGGATATTCTAGGTTTTAACCATAAGGGTTTAAATTTAATGTGATATAATTGTGAATATTTGCTTAAGTGTTTACTTTTTCACAATTATAAACTGTCATGCATTTCATATCATAAATTCCGCCACTTCTGGCAAAAAGCATGGCTTCAAAGGGGACACGCGGGCTCGCTGTCTAGCCTTCACTAAAAAAAATCGAAACACCCCTTCTTTGGAACATGTTGAACACGGAGTTGGTGTGCGGTCACCCAATAGCTGACAACGGTTCACCCGGATTAGTCCGCTCGGGTCCAAGGTCACTTTGAAATACCCACTCTTGCATATGCCTAGGGTAGAGCTAAGCTCAATCCAAAGATGAACTAGAAGGGTTTGGATATTTAAGACGTATCTAAACCCGTTAGGAAGACCACCCCGTGTCAAATACGGTCTATGACCCGAAAGACACCGCACTCATTTATGTGCTAAGTGGAAACATTTTATGTGCCTATATGCTAAACCATTGCCAATTGGGGGGGGGGGGGGCACATTAACCTTTCCTTTATTTTTGTGAATCTTTCGATCGATTTATAGTTTGACATGGTCATTGAGTACCCGACTTGTTGAATATATGGTGGGGTAGAATGAACAAGGATAAAAGAAAGAAAATCACCTACCACTTAGGAAGAAAATCACCTACCACTTAGGAAACCTACCCTCTATTATGATGGTGAAGGGTTGTAGGGAGATAATTGAGGTGATTATTGGATTTTGGGACCGAGATAGGATGGTTTTCTAATTTGGGGATGATGTGGAGATGGCCCCGACTTTGAAAGAGTTGAGAAATGTCATAGATAGTGTGGGGGCTTTTGGGGAAAGAAAAACCCC